>NC_000068.7:91754333-92107833 GCF_000001635.26 Mus musculus
CTGCCTGTGGTAATTAGGTGTGTAGACTCTGGGTTCAGATTGTCTGGGTTCAGTTTCTTTTTCTTTCTTTTTTTTTTTTTTCTTTTTTTATTAAAAGACAGTTAACTCATCACCCTTTTTGGGTTCAAAGTATGAATCTTCCATTCTGGGACTGATTCTTTCTTTGCATCTCATGTTTGGGTTGGGGCTAATGAGGATTATAAGAATTTCCTTTGACATGTCTGTAATTGTAGCATCTGAGACATGAGCCAAGACATAACCTGAAGGACAACCTGAACTATATACTGTGAGGCTTCACTTCCAAAAAATGTTATGCAGAATGTTATGATCAGAGCCTGGCACTATAAAAATGTTAGCTGTTATTTTAACTATTACCTCATAGCTTAAATTTGTCAAAAAGAAAAAAAAAAAAAAAAAAAAAACGATGACAGTGAGCAGTAAAGGGTTTCATTGAAAATGATGTTGAGAGTGCTGCAGTGGATCCTTATTTATTTATTTATTTATTTATTTATTTATTTAGTAGAATTTTGTTTATTTGATGCTGGAAGACTATTTTAAAAAATATTTTATGTGTATGAGGAGGTTTGCCTGTCTCTATGGCTGGTGCCTGTGGAGGTGTAGTGGCTATTCCTGGTTGTATATTTGGAATGATTTACAATCTAGAAATGGAGGGTTCACCTGTGATCCAGATCTTGAAGCTGGAAGACACAAGTTTCTGACCTGGATCTTAGCATGGAGATCTTGAGGCACAGTGGCTGTGAAAAGTTTAGGCCCAGACAAGGTAGTACAAGCCTTTAATCTCAGGAGACTAAGGCAAGGAGATCTCTGAGTTCAAGGTCAGCCTGAGAGAAAACAAGTTCCAGACCCTGGGGTGGTGGCTCACACCTTTAACCTCGGCCACACCTTCTGCTGGAGACCTACGTAAGACCATTAGAAGAAGGAAGATTCCGCCTTCTTCGACTGCTTGCATTTACTTCCAGCACATCTGTGGGAATCTACTTCTACAGAAGACCAGCTGAAACAACCGAACTCATGGGACTGAGCAACTACTAGATCCTTGGACTTCCCATTCACATCTGACCATTGTTGGGGTAGTTGGACTATAGGCTGAAAGTCATCACAGCAAATTCCCTTAATATATAGAGACATTCCTTTGACTCTAGAGAACCCTGACTAATACAGGAGGCCAGAAGAAACTGTTGAGTCCCTTGTAGTTGGAGTTACGGAAGGTTGTGAGCTGCCATGTGCGTGCTGGGAGCCAAACCTGAGTCCTTTGGAAGAATAGTCAGGGCTCTTAACCACTGGGCCATCTCTCCAGTCCCTCAAGGACTGTTTTATTAGTTTGATTCCTCCAGCCAGGAACTTTGTGTAAACTACCAGGCTGGTTTCAGATTCACAGAAGTCTGTTCACCTGCTTTGCAGGTGATTGCTGAGGTTAGATGTGTGCCACCATACCCAACATAAGTTTTACGTTTCTCCACTGGGTGAATTCAGGAACCTAATTGCTAGACCATATGGGACACATTTCATTAATAGGAGAGGCCAATTTTAAATATCCACAGCTTTCAAGAGAGAAATAGAGAAGAAGAAAGTCATTTTTTTGAGTTAGGGTCCAGGAAAGATGGGCAGTAGAGGTCTTTAAGAAGCTGTAATGGGGGAAAGGCCTTTAGAGAAAGGTTGGGCAAGCCTGCTAACAATGTTGTCTGCAATCGTGCATTTATGTACACACACCCCATACACAAACAACCATAAAAAACTTTTAAAAATTAGAACTCAGAAGCCTGTTTTGTTTTGGATTTTTTGAAATAGGGCCTCACTCTTGTAGGTCTGATTGTCCTGAAACTTACAGAGATCTACCTACCTCTGCCCCTCAAATGCTGAATAAAAGGCATATGCCACTACATCTTGCTGTTGTGGGATATTTTGTTTGTTTTGTTTTGAAGCAGAGTCTCATTTTATAGCCCATGCTGGCCTGGAACTTGCTGTTATGTATAGTCCCTCTAAAGTTAATTTGCTTTACAGGGCCTTGTGATCTAAAAATATTTTGTTATATTTGTCATTACAGAGTGGGTAGACAATAGAAATATATAGCAGTGAACAGATTTTACATGGTATATCTTCAACCTGGTGATAACTCTCTAGTGAATACTGCTGCTGACAGTACAGTCTCCTGGATGAGGCAGGAGCTGAGGTACAGGAAGGCTAAGTAATTTTTCTGAGAAATGAGGAAACTTTTGTATGCCGAGAAAATGATGGAATAGGGTGTGATGGTGTACATTCACACTCGTACACTGGTGAAACTAAGGCTGGAGAATTTCGAATCAGACTGACTGGCCTGGGCTATATCAGGAGATGAACGGTGGAGAAATGGAGTTGAGCTAGTTTTACTGAGACAGGAACAACATCAGTGATTTCAACTTTATTGCTGTAGCTGAGGGGGTCCATCAACCCTCGATTCTTCTGATCCTGCTTCCCAAGTACCCTAGAATTACAAGACTGTACCAGCTTCCCCATCCTCTCCTTTTTTTCAGTGCTGAGTATGGAACACAGAACTACCTTGACTTCATGAAGAACAAGAAAGTTTAATAAGATTGAGCTACCCACACCCCCAGTGCTGAAACTGGAATTTAATCACAGTATAGGATATACATGGATATCCTATACTGTCTCTAGCTTAGAAATTATGGCCAAAAAAAACCAAACCAAAATCAAAACAAACCCAAACAGTACTTCTCCATCAGATTCAATCAGTGCCACTACTTTGTCACATCCTAAAATATCTTTTCGTAATCTACACAGAACACATGAACACAGTCATGATAATAGTTTTTCTTCTTCTGGGTGAGTTTGCCTTCATAATTTTTACTTGTTTAATTATCTGATTTGTGTGGTATGTTGCCCAAAATTCCGTCTTCCCCCTAAGTTTAGTATAAAAGACTGGCAAGACCTGTTTGGAGAAAGGTGCGGTTACTAGAGGTGTGGTGCTAGCTTTTTAGATTTGGTGTCATTTGAATGTAGTGTTCCCCGTAGTAAGGTTCTATTGATGAAAACAAAGCTTCCAATTATAGAAAGCCTTGTGTGTAGAAACTGTACCCGCATGCCATTTCTATAAAATGCTGGGCCACTTTTAGGCCTCTAATTAAAGGCTTGACATTTTGTAGTTAATTTTCCAGTTGTTGGGAGAACTTTAGTTATACAAGTGATCTTTGGTTTATTTAAAGGATTAAAAAAAATTTATCCTTTGCTTTTTATGGTGCTGGGTATCAACCCATGGCTTCATGAATGTCTACTCATTTACTGTACCACTGAGCTATAAAACTAACTCAAGATTTTGAAAAAAAAAAAGAGGATTATTATTTTGTTGTTATTTGTATGCATCTGTGTATGTACTGTGTGTTTGTGTGTGTACTAGTGGAGGCCAGCCAGCATCTAGAGCAGTGTTTCTCAACTTGTGGACAAAGACTCTTTTGTGAGGATATGGAATGACCCTTTCACAGGGTCGCCTAAGACCATTAGAAAATACAAAGTAATTTTATGATTGGGGGTCGCCATAGCATGAGGAACAGTAAAGGATTGCAACATTAGGAAAGTTGAGAACCACTGCCCTAGAGCTTGAGTTATAGGCAGTTCTGAGAAACCCTATGTGGATGCTAGGAACTGAACATGGATTTTCTGGAAGAGCAGCAGGTGCTCTTAACTGCAACGGAGTTCTCTCTCTACCCTTTTCTCAGTCTTCATTGGTTTATTTATTTATTTGTTTTTGTTTTTGTTTTTGGTTTTTTTTTGAGATAGGGTTTTAGGGCTGGAGTCATGGCTCAGTGGTTAAGAGTACCGGCTGCTCTTCCGAAGGTCCTGAGTTCAAATTCCAGCAACCACATGGTGGCTCACAACCATCCGTAATGAGATCTGATGCCCTCTTCTGGGGTGTTTGAAGACAGCTACAGTGTACTTACATATAAAAAATAAATAAATCTTAAAAAAAAAGAGTGAGAGAGAGATAGGGTTTCTCAGTATAGCCCTGGCTGTCCTAGATAGAACTCACTCTTGTTCTAGGCTAGCCTGGAACTCTGAGATCCACTTGCCTCTCTGACTCCCAGAGTGTTGGCATTAAAGGTGTACACCATAACCACCACTTAGCTTGTATTTGCTCTTCTTTCCTTCTTTCCTAATCTCCTCCTCCTCTTCCTCCTCCTCCTCCTCCTCCTCCTCCTCCTTCTTTTAAATACCCTCCTCCTTTCCTTCTTTCTAGGTCTTGTTTAATCTCAAGGATTTTAGTCCATCAGTCTCTGCCTCTAGAGTTCTGGAAATATAGGTGTGTACCATCATGCTTGGTCTAGGGGTTTTAAAACTTAAATTATATGTGTATGAGTATTTTGCCTTAGTGAATGTCTGTGCATCTTGTGGGTACTTTGTACCTGAGGCCAGAAAAAGGACATTGGGTCCCCTGGAACTGGAGTTGCAGACAGTTGTGAGCTCTCATGTAGGTGCTAGTAATTAAGCCTGAGTTCTCTGGAAGAGCAGCTGGTACTTTAGACTCTGAACCATCTCTCCAGCCTAGATTTATACTTTTTATTATAATTATTTGTTAATTTACTTTGTGTATTGTGTGCACATAAACACATGTGACACTTACAGCACATTTGTAGAGGTTAGAGGACAGCTTTTGTGAGTTGGTTCTCTCCTACTATGTGGGTCTTAGGGATTGGACTTAGGTTGTTAGACTTCACAGCAGTGCCATTAAATGCTGAGCCATGCCACCAGCCCCAGGAGGATGATTTCTTTTCCCAAAGAGTTAAATCCTTGAATTAAAACCCATATATTACTGAATATGTGTCAGTATTTCATGGCTGATTTTATTCACATTTTGTCTTCATGGACACATTCAGGTGCAGACATGTAACAGTTAAATGAGGAAACTGAGCTCTATTAATAGCTAAGCAGGGGCTCAGTTGTTAGAGTGGTTGCCTAACATGCATTAAGCCAATACTAGGTTTGACTCCTAACATTGAAAACTAGGTGTACCGGTGTTCTGGGAAGGTGGAAGCAGGAGGATCCTATGCTCAAGGTCATTGTTGGCTACATAGGGAGCTGGCAAGGGCAGAGGTGTTTGCAAACAACTAAAATCTTACGTTTCTGAATCATATTCCCCAAGTGTTATAAGAACAGCTGGTCAAATGCTCAGCAGTTAAGGGAAGATATTACCTTTGTATATGGCCTGATCTCAGTTCTGAGCATCTATGTGGGATGAATGAGCCATCACCTTAACTCTGCCTCCAGAGGATTCCATGTCTTGTTCTGGAGTCCACTGGCAACTGCACTTGTGTGCACGCTCCAGCACACGTACAAAGCCATACTTTAAAATAAAATAAATCTTTTTATTTATTTTTTTTAAAAGACAGTGTCTCTTTTGAGATGGTGTAGCTCTGGCTGGCCTGGAACTGCCTGCCTCTGCCTCACAAGTTCTGGAATTAAAGGGATGTATGACCATATCTGGTTAATAAATCCTTCCTCCCTTTTTTTCCATGTGTGTGTGTATCAATTCTGTTTGCCTCATTTTATTGATGTGGGGATAGCCCCAGTTGCATTTAGTTATTTTTTTTTGCCTACACAATCATTTTATTTGTCCTGAGTATGTTTTACTTTGTTGTGTGGTAACTGCCTTTGAAATGTTTTTTAGAAATCTGCCACTTTGAAGAACTGTGCATCTGTGGGTTTAGTGAGGGGAGTCATAGTGCACTCAGGAAGATTCACTGATAATGTAACAGCAGTGCATTCTAACACTTCCACTGCTCGTTACTCATTGGAGCCTTATAATAATCTTAAGTAGAGAAGGAGGATCCGAGTCACAAAGTGACTTACCCAAAGTCTGTCCTTCTTTCCCTTCCCTTCCCTTCCCTTCCCTTCCCTTCCCTTCCCTTCCCTTCCCTTCCCTTCCCTTCCCTTCCCTTCCCTTCCCTTCCCTTCCCTTCCCTTCCCTTCCCCACAAATCTTAACTAGAATGTGGGATAAATCGTTAGCATAGATGATCAAATTGCAAGATGAACCTATAATTCTTAGTTTCTAGTGAATAGTGACATACTTTAGATGTTTTTTACATAGAGTAGTTAAATATAATTACATATTAAATAGAAAAACCTGTAAAGGTTGATTTTATCTTTTTGGAGTGATTAATTTTATATGTTTAGGTAAATAGGAATCTTGGTATTAGATGTGTGTGTGTATTCATATCTCC
The DNA here is from genome assembly GCF_000001635.26 of Mus musculus. Classification (NCBI taxonomy): domain Eukaryota; kingdom Metazoa; phylum Chordata; class Mammalia; order Rodentia; family Muridae; genus Mus; species Mus musculus. The sequence goes on from NC_000068.7 coordinate 91,760,566, forward strand.
TTGTCATGACTTATCTTAGTCTCCTATTTGCTTATATCTTTTTGTGATTAAGCACTGATTTGGAGGACTTCATAACAGCATCAGAAATTCTTCTGGGCTTTCTGTGTCTCCGTTTTACTTTACATATTGGGAAACTTTTTTCTTCTTGCTTTTTTTTTTTTTTTTTGCTTTTTAAAAAGGGGAATGAATGAGGGCTGGAGAGATGGCTTAGTGGTTAAGAGCACTGACTGAGGGGCTGGTGAGATGACTCAGTGGGTAAGAGCACCCGACTGCTCTTCCGAAGGTCCGGAGTTCAAATCCCAGCAACCACATGGTGGCTCACAACCATCTGTAACAAGATCTGATGCCTTCTTCTGGAGTGTCTGAAGACAGCTACAGTGTACTTACATATAATAAATAAATAAATCTTTAAAAAAAAAAAAGTTATTTAAAAAAAAAAAAAAAAAAGCACTGATTGACTGTTCTTCCAGAAGTCCTGAGTTCAATTCCCAGCAACTACATGGTGGCTCACAACCATCTGTAATAGGATCCTATACCCTCCTCTGGTGTGTCTGAAGACAGCTACAGTGTACTCACATACATAAAATAAATAAAATCTTTAAAAAAATGTATAGTGGTTTAAAGTGTATTTTGGTTTAAAATCTCTCTTTCTCTTACACACACACACACACACACACACACACACACACACACACACACACACACACCCCGCAAAAACAAAACAAAAAAGAGGAATGAAAAGCACCTGACTGACACTTTCTCCTTAGCCAGGATCCCCAAGACCAAGTTCTCAGCAAAAAGGAGATTTATTTGCCCCAGAGGGACAAAGGACAGAGAATAAGAGACAGGAGATAGAGGATGAGGGAGAAGCTGTAGCTGTCTTAGAGGGGGACAAAGGACTGCCTCTAGATTGGAGACTGATGAAACACATAGGAACATGGTGGTCTATAAAGGTAAAATGGGGAAACCCTGTGTTAGGATGATGTGTAATTGTAATTGGGCATGTCAATTAGGTGATTACTGGACTTTAAATCTTTGATAACTGTACTTTGGTAGTCAGCCTTAGGAGGAGGAACTGGCCAAATAAGGGAACAGACCTTGGTGGCTAGGTTTACAAGTATACTCTAATTTAGATTATTAGCAAGTCAGAGAAAATTGGAGAGAAGGGCAAGGCCTGCTAAGCCATGTTTGCAATGCCAGGGCTGGCTAGAGTCCCTTCAACAGGCTTATCCGCTTTTGGTTCAATCTGGCTTCTTTAGGTTATTTGGGAATGCAGCAAAGTCTCCTCTCATATGGTGATGGGGCTAGCCTTTAATACAAGCACTTGGGAGACAGAGAAGCAGGCAGATCTCAGTGAGTTCAAAGCCAGGCTGGTCTGCAAAGTGAGTTCTAGGATATCAGGGCTACACAGAGAAACTGTGCTTCGAAAAACAGAAACAAAACAAATTACCAAAAAGCATGTATGTCTATCAATTTCCAGGGACCTAAACTCAAGAGTTCAAATCATTAACACTGGTTTGATCCACTGTTTTGTTTTGTTTTAGATTTATTTATTATTTATTTATTTTTTTAATGTAAGTACTTTGTAGCTGTCTTCAGACACACCAGGAAAGGGTGTCAGATGTCATTAAGGATGGTTATAAGCCACCATGTGGTTGCTGGGATTTGAACTCAGGACCTTCGGAAGAGCTGTCAGTGCTCTTAACTGCTGAGCCATCTCTCCAGCCCCCTTGATCCACTGTTAAACAGTGTTAAGTCAGAGATCCACTAGCTTGTGCCATCACTGCCTGGCCTTTTTGGTAGTTTTGATTTCTTTTCTTTTCTTTTCCTTTCTTTTCTTTTCTTTTCTTTTCTTTTCTTTTCTTTTCTTTTCTTTTCTTTTCAGGTTATCTTTGATGATGATATTTGTAGAAACTCTCCTTTCTTCCTTCCTTCCTTCCTTCCTTCCACTCATTTTAATTCCTGTAGGAACTGAAGGTTATATCATAGTTTTTTGAATCATATAATATTTGTAACCTGTACTTTGTTTTTCCTTTTGAGTTACAGGGGGACAGAAAGGAAATTTTAATTTAATTTAATTTTTTTAAAAGGGGCCCTGGACCAGTGAGGTTGCTCAAGGGGTAAAGGTGCTTGCTGCCCAATGACCTAAGTTTAATCCTGGAACCCATATGATGGAAAGAGAGAATTGACTCCTGCAGGTTATTCTGTGACTTGTTGCATACTGGAACAAACACATCCAGATTATACACAAAGAAATGGGACTGCTATTGTTGTTCCTACAGTTCGTTGTGAGATTATAAAAAATTTCAATGTACTTTATGTCGTATTGTTAGGTCAAAGGAGTTTCAAAGTACTTCTTTTGAAGGTCTCTATACTAGTTTTAGTACAGCATTAAGGGGAACTACTAGTAACTTTTTCTTGTACCTTCTTGGTTAGAAGTAAAAGGTAAGAAATATTTTAGCTATTAGTTTGAATAAAGGGAAACGTGGAGCAGGTTCACTAAAGAGATTGATTGCCTTCTGTTATTCAACTCTAGCCTATTCTGGAGGTTGGCTTGCAACTCTTGTTGACATTTTTATTGTGTACATATTTTGTTGGTTAATAGTTGGTGATGAGAGGCTGGGTGTGTGTCATGGTGGTACAGTACTTGACAAGCAAACTCAGGGTTCAATTCCCGGCCCCTAGACACAGCAAAGCAAACAAAGCATGGTAAGAGTTATACCGTAAGAGTAAAGCAAGGGCTGGAGCGATGGCTCAGTGGTTAAGAGCACCAGCTGCTCTTCCAGAGGTCCTGAGTTCAATTCCCTGCAACCACATGGTGGCTCACAACCATCTGTAATGAGATCTTATGCCCTCTTCTAGTGTGTCTGAAGACAGTGACAGTGTACTCACATATGTAAAATAAATAAATCTTAAAAAAAAAAAGAGTGGAGCAAAGCTTTGTGTTTAGCACTTTGTAGGGAACTGAACTGACTATTGCCTAGGAATTTAGGACTTGCTTACTGTGAAATCTTTCTGACCTTATCCATTTTAATGCTTCAGGAAGAAAACTCCTTCAGCACAAGCTATAAATATTTTTCCTTATGGCTGTATTTCTATGCATCTGGTTGTGTGCTTTGTAGATCGCAGCCTTTTGAGAAGTAGAAGGAGGCAGTTTATTGTTTGACTCTCATAATAGTCCCCTTTTGTTTTATTTTAATTTAAAAGACTTCATTATGTGTATGTATTGAAGCCAAAGAACAACTTCATGTGGTTGGTTCTTCACTTCTACCTTTACAGTGATTATGGGGATCAAACTCAGGTCTCTGTGGCAAATACCTTTACACGCTGAGCTATCTTGCCATATTCCACTCCTTTTAAGACAAAGACTTGTGCTGCAGCTCAGAATGTCTTGGAATGTGTCATGTAGTCTGGACTGGCTTCAAAGCTTTGGTCATCTTGTCCTCAGCCCCAGAGAGCTGTAATTATAACTTTGCACAACAATGACCCACTCTGACACTTAACTACTTTTGAAATTTAAAAAAGCTAGAAGCAGCCAGGGCTAGTGCCTTATGTCTGAAATAGCACTGTTAGCAGGTAGAAACACTAGGAGTAGGAGTTTGAGGCCAGTTTGGGCTCTATATAGACCCTTTCCTTGAAACTGAAGTAGAAAACCACCTTTTTTTTTTTTTTTTTTTAAGATTTATTTATTTATTATATGTAAGTACACTGTAGCTGTCTTCAGACACTCCAGAAGAGGGCATCAGATCTTGTTACAGATGGTTGTGAGCCACCATATGGTTGCTGGGATTTGAACTCCAGACCTTCGGAAGAGCAGTCTGGTGCTCTTACCCACTGAGCCATCTCACCAGCCCGAAAACCACCTCTTAAAATTATCAATTCATGGGATAGATATATTTATACACCTTGGTTGGTAGAATGCTTGCCTAGCATGAATAAAAGCCTCAGGTTTACTTTCCAGCACTACTTAAACTAGTCATGATGACAGATTTGTAATCCAAGCCCTAGGGAGGTGGAGGCAGGACGGTCAGAAGTTCAAGCTACATAGTTTGAGGGTAGCCTGAACTATATGAACTATGTCTTTTTTTTTTTTTAAGTTACCTTAAGCTACCACTCAGAAGCAACCATTGTATTTTTTAATCATCTCCCCTTCTCTCCTTCCCACTTTCTCTCTTTCTGTTTTTGCAGTGCTAAGGATAAACCCTTAGGCTTTAGAGATGCAAGCATTCTACTGCTGAGCCATATACCAGCCTCTACCACAGCCCTTCTGTATCATTTTTGTCTAAGCTACTGTGCCCTGACTTTCCAAAAAGTATTACTGATACTTTTTGGAGTGCTAGAAATTGAACAGATTGATTCTAGCTGCATATGTATCAAAAGATGACCTACTCGGCCATCAGTGGAAAGAGAGGCCCATTGAACACGCAAACTTTATATGCCCCAGTACAGGGGAACACCAGGGCCAAAAAGTGGGAATGGGTGGGTAGGAGAGTGGGGGGGAGCGTATGGGGGACTTTTGGGATAGCATTGGAAATGTAATTGAGGAAAATACGTAATTAGAAAAAAAAAAGAAAAAAGAAATTGAACAGAGGCTCTGGTGCATGTTAAACAGGAAGTAGGTCTACCACTGAGCTGCATCCCAGCTTAGTGATTTATGTCGGTTTATTGTGAATGGTGGTGTGTGTGTGTGTGTGTGTGTGTACATGGTCATGTTTGCCTTAGTTGCTTTTCTATTACTGTAAAGAGACACCATGACCAAGGCAACTTACAAAAAAGAAACCATTCAGTTAAGGGCTTGCTTACAGATTTAGAGGGTAAGTCCATGACCATCATGGTGGGGAGGTTGCATGGTGCTGGAACAGTAGCTGAGAATTTATATATGAATGACAAACATGAGGCAGAGAGAGAGAGAGAGAGAGAGAGAGAGAGAGAGAGAGAGAACACACCTGGACCTAGAATTGGCTTTTGAAAACTAAATGCTTACTACCAGTGACACATCTTCCTCAACAAGCCCACACCACCTAATCCTTCCTAAAACAGTTCCACTGAGCATGAATTAAATGCATGAGCTTGTGGGGTCCATTCTCATTCAAAGCACCGCAGTGTATATGTGTGGAAGCCAGAGGTAGATGCTGGGTATCTTCCTCAATTGCCCTTCACCTTATTTTTGTGACAGGGCTTCTCACTGAAACTGGAGCTCATTGACGTTACTAGGCTAGTCAGTCAGTGAATTCCAGGAATCTACTTGTCTCCATTTCCCAGTGCTAGGATACAGGTAGTATATACTACAGTGCCTGGCTTTTTACATGGGTGCTGAACTCATGCTTGGGTGGCAAGCTCTTTACCCACTGAACCATCTCTCTGTCTCTCCAACTGTTTAATTTTTTGTTGTGCTAGGGATTGATTGAGCCCAGGGCCTGTACCACTAGACCATACCCATAACTGTACATTTTGTTTTTAAGAGAAAATTTTTTTTTGTTATTGTTGTTTTGTTTTTCAAGTCAGGGTTCTCTGTGTAGCCCTGGCGGTCCTGGAACTCAACTCTGTAGACCAGGCTGGCCTCAAACTCAGAAATCCACCTGCCTCTGCCTCCCGAGTGCTGGGATCTTGCCACTGCCCGGCAAGAGCAAATTTTCTGCTTTATGAAAGAATAAGAACTGAATATGGTCAGTGGTCGAAAATGTCGAGTTTTTCATATATAAAGTAAAAGAACTATGACAAGATAAAATATTTTTGAAAGAAAAATTCTAGAAGATGTACCTTTTCTAGGAAACAATAAATATGAAAAGAACACTTTCTCCTTTGAGTTAGAATTGTACTTGTAATGGGAGCCTCTCTGGTGTAGAATAGGCATTATTTGACATTATTCTTCATTCCTTAGATTTCCATGAGGACAGCTGACAAGGACCTGAATGGCCTCATTTTAGCTATTTCTGTGTGTGGAGCTATTGCTTGCTCCTTCAGTTCTGATCCCTGGTGCGACAGTGGCTCCTGAGCACCATGAAAGTTGTCCCAGAGAAGAATGCTGTACGAATCCTCTGGGGCCGAGAACGGGGCACTCGTGCCATGGGTGCCCAGCGGCTTCTGCAGGAGCTGGTGGAGGATAAGACTCGATGGATGAAATGGGAGGGCAAGGTAAGCAAAGTGTTCTTGACCTAGGATTTGTGGAGATGACAGTAAATTGGCACCTTTGAATAGATTAATGGTAGAATAGGGATATAATTTATCTTGTCCCTGAGACTTGATATAGCTAATTTGGGAAATTGGTTTATAATGTAAAAGATAAGACTAGAAATGTTCTTCCTGAACTTAGATTTATCTTAATTTATAATTTGATTATTGTCTCCAGATTTTTAGTTTGCACTGTGATACTAATCTAGAGTGGTTTCTGTACTTAAAAGTCAGAGTAAGCCCAACTTTATAAATCATGCTATGCTGTGTGTGTGTCTGTCTGTCTGTATATATTTACTTATTTGTTTGTTTTCTCTCAGAGAGTAGAACTGCCTGATAGTCCACGCTCGACCTTCTTACTGGCCTTCAGCCCAGACAGGTACCTAATACTTAGCTGTAGCTTAAGATTTGATGTGGCTTTCTGTACTCTTGGCTTAGCTTGTTCATTCAGATTAATCCCTAGAGACCCTTTGAAGCACTGGATGAATGTGTGAAGGTGTATATGGTGTACACACACACACTCTATTATTTATAATTATATAATTATATAATTATATAATTATATATATATATATATATATATATATAATTATACTATATATTAGAAATGGAGAGAAAGTAAACAAACAATGCCAACCAGAAGAATAAAAAGAATTGTAAAGAGAATGGTGAAAGTCAAGGCTCAGAAGATAACATTGCTTTGCTTGACCAGTAGACACCAGCAATGAAGGCAATATGTGTTATTTAGCGACAGTGTGGGAAAACCAGAAGCCTTTAAAAATGGGAATATTTCTGTTTTGTGTAGAGAAACTACCTAGTAGGCATACCTTAATTTTTTTTCATTTGTAGTGAGTAGTGTAGGGAATAATGTTGGGATTTTTGTTTTCTAAAGCTGGTAATATTTATTCTCCCCCTACATGCTTCTTAATTATTCCTACATTTTGATTCTCTAGGACTCTCTTGGCATCCACACATGTGAACCATAACATCTATATTACAGAGGTTAAGACTGGCAAGTGTGTTCACTCTCTGATCGGACACCGCCGTACTCCATGGTGTGTCACTTTTCACCCCACCATCTCAGGCCTTATTGCTTCTGGTTGCCTAGATGGGGAAGTTAGGATTTGGGATTTACATGTAAGTATTTTTTGGGCTGCTTATTTCCCTTTGGTATTCCAGACACAGAGACTTGTTTGCCATTGGATTCTTACTTCTGGCTGAGAAACTAACCACTTTGTTAGGACTGGTAGACATTGCTTACTTAAAGGATGGATATTCTAGTTTGTACTTATCCATTATGAAGTAAACAAACTTTTCTTCTGCCTGCTCATTTTAAGATTGTATAGCAGGAGGCTCTAACATGAGTTCAGTATCGACTTCCTTTGTCTTGGAGTACTCTGCTCATGATCATCACACAAGACTTGTCCTGATGATAGACTAGTGGGTTGCTTTCACTATGTTTGCACCAAGCTGGAATGTTCACAGGTGTCAGAAACAGGAACTAAGTAGAGGCTTTGTAATTGACTTGAAGACAGTAATTGTTCTATAAATTATTGGCACTGTTAGATGACTGTTCATATACATTATTTTATAAAAGACATGTTTAAAGTAAGCCCTATAAGAACTCATTTTATCTCAAATGGAAATTTATTTAGAGACAGAGCCTTGATATGCAAATCTGACTGGTTTGGAAATGACTATGTAGACCAGGCTACCCTCAAACTCATGGAGATCCACATGCCTCTGCCTTCTGAGCGCTGGGATTAAAGCCATCTACCACTGTACTCTGATAAAGATTGTAATTGAAAGTGGAAATACTAGGAATCAAACCCAGGGGCTTCATCCATACGAAAGTATATGCTTTACCACTGAGCTATATAGTTCCATCTAGACCCCTCCTCTTTTTCACTCCCTCCATCCCTCCTCTTCCCCTCCCTATCCCCCTCTTTTTTTTCTTTTATTTCTTTTTTTGTTTGTCTTGCTTTTTGACACTACTGTCACGATACAGTCCAGGCTGGCCTCAAGTTTGTGGCAGTCTTCTTGCTTTGCTTCCCAAGTGCTGGGATTATAGGTGTAAGTAATCATATTTAGCTCTTCAATGTAATTCTCTTCACATGGACTCCCCAGTCTGTTAGCAGTTTGTAATCTGAGAATAATTTTGGATTGGTTCATTTGCAGGGGGGCAGTGAAAGCTGGTTCACAGACAGCAACAATGCCATAGCCTCCTTGGCTTTCCACCCTACGGCTCAGCTTCTACTAATTGCCACTGCAAATGAGATCCATTTCTGGGATTGGAGTCGTCGGGAGCCCTTTGCTGTGGTGAAAACAGCCAGTGAGATGGAGCGTGTCCGGTGAGTGCCACGTTCTGTCAACTGTATCAGGCACCAGACAGGAAAGACCATTTATAACTACTGTTATTTCAGGAGACAGGTTGTTATCCCTACTTAGGGCAGTCAGTAGTCTTCTTTAGGGTATTTGTTAGCATCATCATGGCTGATTAGCCCAGAAACAGTTCATTTTGTTTATGGCCTCATCTTGTGGTCTCTGCAGGTCAGGGTCATTTGGTAAAATCCTACTTAGGTTCTAGGCTGCCTGCACTTGGGATTACCTTTTGAGAAGCCTCTCAAAAATAAATGGGTAATTTGATAGCTTGGTGGCTGATTGTTCATTATTGGCTATTTACTTATATTTATTATATCTATATCCAATTATAAAAAAGACATAAACATGTATCTGGGCTACATAAGGAGTCTAAGTCTTCCTGGACTAGTTAACAAGACTCTGTCTTAAAAAACAAAATACCAAGCTAGATGTAGTTGTCCACACCCTAATCTCAGCATTTGGTAGGTAGATCCAGCAGAGGTAGGTGGATCTCTGTGAGTTTGAGGCTGTCTTGGTCTACAAAGTGAGTTTCAGGATAACCAGAGTTATATAGTGAGACTGTCTTAACAAAACAAAACAAAACAACCCAAAATATCAAAACCACAATATAGCTGGGGATGTAGTAAGATTGTTCAGCTCTTGCCTGTTACATATATGGCCTTGTATTCAGTTTTCTGCACTACAGAAACAAGATATACACTACCTAAGTTAGACTGGATAAATTGTTTTCTTTGGCTGCTTTTGACCATACTGTGACTGGATATAGACTGGTTTTCTGGCTTCCAGCCATATCACTTTGTACTGATACTTTGTTGTCACTAGAGTAAGTACTTTTTGCCAAGTGTAGCAGCTTTATGAAGGGAAACCTGAATCTGTGTGGCAGCATTCTGATTTACCATTTAAATGGGCTCTTAGATGTTGAACAGATACTTATTTAGTGTAGCTGCTAAATGTGATGTGAGCCTGGATGTTTTTCAAAACTGGAACCATGGCCTGAGGATGTAGCCCAGGTTAATAGAATAGCTTGTCTTGCATGAATGAAGCTTAGAGTTGGATCCCTAGTATCACATATGGTGAGTGTGTTGGTGCACACCTGTAATGCCAATGCTGAGATGGTAAAGGCAGAAGAGTCAAAAGTTAAAGGTCTTCTGTAACCAGCTGTTGACTTGTAAGCTAGCCTGAGGTATATAAGACCCTGCTTAAAAAAAAAAAAAGGAAAAAAGAAAAAAAATGAAATCTCCTTTTTTCTTGTTGACTTGTAAGCTAGCCTGAGGTATATAAGACCCTGCTTTAAAAAAAAGGAAAAAAGAAAAAAAGAAAAAAAAAGAAATCTCCTTTTTTCTATTTAATATTCATTTATTTTTATTTATATTAATACACTGTAGCTGACTTCAGACACAAGAAGAGGACATCAGATCCTATTACTGATGGTTGTGAGCCACAATGTGGTTGCTGGGAATTGAACTCAGGACCTCTGGAAGAGCAGTTACTGCTTTTAACTGCTGAGCCATCTCTCCAGCTCTGAAATCTGTTTCTTAACGCATTAGGAAACAACATAAAGTCTTATTTTATTGTCTTTAAAAGTTTTTTGAAAGACTAGGTAGGTGTGTAGCATTCAGGAATCTGAGGCAGAACATTTGTGAGTGTGAAGATGACCTGGATTGCATAGATAAACTGTCTTTAGAAGAGAGTGGGAGGTGGAGAAAATAGAGAGTTTTAAAAGTATGAAGGGGTAGTCAATTTTCATTTCTCAGTTAACATGATCTTTGTCTCTTATTCTTTTGTATTTCAGCCTGGTGAGATTTGATCCACTTGGACACTACTTACTTACAGCTATTGTTAACCCTTCTAATCAGCAGGTAAGAGTCTAACAGTCCAACTCTAGCTGAATTGGGAGGTATTTTCTAAACTAGCACTCTAATTTTGATTATTATTATTTCTTTATTATTAAATATCTATTATGTATTATAATAATGAATTTATTATTACTAAAATGCAATTCTGATTATATTTTAGTTCTTAACATTTCTGTAATTCTTTTCCATCAAGATTTTAATTAATTTCTGATGATATTGAAAGTTACAGACATAATTTTCACATGAGTCAATTTTTTAACCTTTGTGAATAAATCATGATAAACAAGCCTTGTCAGAGCTGCAGAAATGACTCAGGTGTTAAAAGTTGTGTACAGGACCTGAGTTCAGTTTTCAGTCCCTTCTGTTGGGCTACTTACACCTGCTCATAACTCTAGCTCCAAGGAATCCAATGCCTTTTTCTGGCCAGTTCTCAGTGTTTAGATGTGTGTGGCATATACCCACACAAAGGCCCACACGTATCCATAAACAAACAAACAAACAAACAAACAGACTATAATTTTAAAAAACATATGTGGGAATTTTGCCTGATTGTGTGTCTGTGTAATGTGTTTATGTAGTGACCACAGAGGCCAGAAGATTAGATTTCTTAGAACTGGTGTTACAGGCAATTGTAACCACCATGTGGATTCTGGGAACCAAACCCAGGTCCTCTGCAAAAGCAACAAGTGTTTTAACCACTGAGCCATCTCTCTGGCTTCTAAAAATAAATCTTAAAAAGAAAGAAGTAGCCAGAGGCTGGAGAAATGGCTCAGCAGTTAAGAGCACTTGATGTTTTTGCAGAGGACCTGGTTTGAATGCCAGCACTCAATGTAGCAGTTCCCAGCCATTTGAATTCCAGTTCTAGGTATCTGATTGCTTCTGCTGACCTCCATAGACACCATACATGTATGTGATGCACATAAATACATACAGGCAAAAACACTCAGACGTAAAGTACAAATAAATCTAAAATAAAAAGGAAATAACTTGTCTTCATCATGCTTATCACTCGTATGCCCCTGGCTGGTTGCTTTTGTTTCCCTTACTGCTTCTATGTCACAGAGATGCCTTTTTTAAATAATTGTTTTGCCAGCTGTACCCATTTAGATATGTTGCCAATTGGAAATGAATAATTTAATACCATATGGTGGTTTTGAATCTGAAGCCAGTTTTCATTACCTTATGGGGAGAGAGGTTTTACTTATCCATGGAGGTGGTTCTTCTTGGATGATTATCAGTCAACTTTAAGTTTCTCTTGATTTGTTTGGCGGTTCTATCTGTTGTGCTCTACTCTGTCCTGCTGGTCCATGTTGCAGGGTGATGACGAACCAGAAATCCCTATAGATGGAACAGAGTTATCTCATTACCGTCAACGTGCCCTCCTGCAATCACAGCCAGTTCGCCGGACACCTCTCCTCCACAATTTCCTGCACATGCTGTCCTCCCGTTCCTCTGGCATCCAGGTGGGAGAGCAAAGCACAGTACAAGATTCTGCTACCCCCTCACCCCCACCGCCTCCCCCTCAGCCCTCCACGGAGCGTCCCAGGACTTCCGCTTACATCAGACTCCGACAGCGGGTCAGTTACCCCACCACAGTTGAGTGCTGCCAGCACCCTGGGATCCTGTGCCTTTGCAGCCGCTGTGCTGGCACTCGAGTTCCTTCCCTCTTGCCACACCAGGACAGTGTCCCCCCTGCTTCTGCCAGAGCTACTACCCCTTCCTTTTCTTTTGTACAGACCGAGCCCTTCCATCCCCCGGAGCAGGCTTCATCAACGCAGCAGGACCAGGGCCTCCTGAACCGGCCGTCTGCCTTCAGTACAGTCCAGAGCAGCACTGCGGGCAACACGCTCCGCAACCTCAGTCTGGGTCCTACCCGGCGCTCTTTGGGGGGCCCTTTGTCTAGCCACCCTTCTAGGTATCACAGAGAACTAGCCCCTGGGCTGACAGGTTCTGAGTGGACCCGGACAGTACTCACTCTGAACTCTCGTTCTGAGGTAGAATCTATGCCCCCACCGAGGACCAGTGCCTCCTCAGTGAGTTTGCTTTCTGTACTGAGACAGCAGGAAGGTGGCTCTCAGGCATCTGTGTATACTTCAGCCACAGAAGGGAGGGGTTTTCCATCATCAGGGTTGGCAACTGAGTCAGATGGAGGGAATGGTTCCAGCCAAAACAACTCAGGCAGCATTCGCCATGAGCTTCAATGTGACCTGAGACGCTTCTTTTTGGAGTATGACAGGCTGCAGGAGCTGGATCAGAGCCTGAGTGGGGAAACTCCCCAGACCCAACAGGCCCAGGAAATGCTCAACAATAATATTGAATCTGAGAGACCAGGTCCTTCCCACCTGCCTACCCCACACAGCAGTGAGAACAACTCCAACCTGTCTCGGGGCCACCTTAATCGATGCCGTGCTTGCCATAATCTTCTAACCTTCAACAATGATACCCTTCGTTGGGAAAGAACCACACCTAACTACTCATCTGGTGAGGCTAGCTCTTCCTGGCACGTCTCCACTACCTTTGAGGGCATGCCACCAAGTGGCAACCAGCTACCACCTCTTGAGCGGACTGAGGGCCAAATGCCTAGCTCCAGCAGGCTGGAGTTGAGCAGCTCTGCTAGTTCACAAGAGGAGAGGACTGTGGGGGTGGCCTTTAACCAGGAGACAGGCCACTGGGAACGCATTTATACCCAGTCCAGCAGATCTGGAACTGTATCACAGGAGGCCTTACATCAAGATATGCCTGAAGAAAGCTCTGAGGAAGACTCCCTCAGGAGGTAAGCTGCTGCTGGCCTGTGCTCTGCCTCCCCGCCTCTTCTCCTTAATGCCCATCGTCCTTCAGTCTTAGCAGGGTTGTGGCTTATATAAAGCCTCTGGGACCCATGCATCTGGTTCTGATCTTGCATTTTTTGGGGAAATCTTTCTTTGATGGCAGAGATAGCATCAGGCCTAGTGCTGTGAGTTAACTGTTGTACTAGTTTATTTTTGTCTAAGCCCAAAGCTCTGGTTTTAGCCTTAAAAGGGAAATGTTGATTGGGTTAAAGAAGCATGAGGAGATATAATCATTGGGGTTTTTTTTTTTTTGCCTTGACTTTTGACTTTGAAATATCATAGATATAGGACTACTTGTTGAGATAAGACTGTGTTCCAAAGGACTATTTATAGTGAGAATTTTTAAAAAGACCTACAGTGGGGACAGATATTTTGTTCAGCATTTTGTGCTAGATATTTTTTGAATATATATATTTTTTAACAACTCTAGTTCAATTAATAGGTGAAGAATTCCATAGGAAAGTGTTTTGCTTTTTTTGCTTTTTTTTTTTTTTTTTTTTTTTTTTTTTTAATTTACCAAACTTGTGTTTTTCGATAGTCTCTGGGCTACTCATCTAGGGTGTTTGTTTGTTTGTTTGTTTGTTGGGTTTGGTTTAGTTTTGATGGTGGTAGAAATTAAACTCAAAGCCTGTATCACACCCAAAATTCTTTGAATGGATCTTCCAGGTTAATATTATCTTGGGATGGGAGAAAAGAATTCATGGAAGCAAGGCCTCTCCGCACAAGAATTGTCATCGGAGAGAGCTCTCATGAGGGAAACAGAGTAGGATAATAAACTACCCAACACGTGTTCCATGAATGGCTATGTGCACTGCTATCTTGATTTATTAGGGGCTTCTTTCAGTGATTATGTAAAGGTCAAATCTAGCATAATCACCAATTCCCAGAATACTGGAGCCAAACAGCATATTGCTGTACATTATATCCTCTGCTGAGCAACTGAAATTTTTCTGACATAAGCTAGGGTGGGAATATAGATTGTGCACATCGTGTACTTGTTATTTTTGGAGGATGCTTTCGTCAGTCATTTAGTCAATAAACACTAGTGGAATGGTTATAGTTTTTCCAGCACTGTGCTAGGCATTGTGCCCACTGGAATATACACTTTTACTATGGAGGCAAGACATATTTACATGAAATCTGTCATAAGTGTAGACGATCTAGTACTACTTTTTTTTTTTTTAAATCACATCTGGGAGCTGGAGAGATGGCTCAGCTGTTTAGAGCACTGACTGCTCTTCTGAAGGTTCTGAGTTCAAATCCTAGCAACCACATGGTGGCTCACAACCATCCGTAATGAGATCTAGTGCCCTCTTCTGGTGTGTCTAAAGATAGCTAGAGTGTAGTTACATATAATAATAAATAAATCTTTTTTTAAAAAATCATATCTATATTTATTGTGTACATTGGGGTGGTGGTGTATGTGCCATGACATTTGTATAAGAGGTCAGACGGTAGTTTTCAGAAATTGACTATCTTTTAATGCCCTGTAAAAATCCTGGGATCATCAGGTCATCAGGTATGGTGGCCAGCACTTTTAACCTGCTTAGCCTTCTTACCATCTCCAAGCTGGTGCTTCTTTGTGTACTTCTGATACTAAAATAGAGACTAAGCAAAAAACCAACAAAAAAATTAGTTTGATTTTTAATAAAAGGGAGCTATTACCCAAAAAAGTTATATAATGTTCAGTAATGAAATGTTGGTAAGACTTGGAAAAGGAAAGACCTTTTTCTTTTAGGGTAATAGCACATTCTCAAGGAGAAAATATATAATGCATGCAGAATAGTGGACTGAACGTCAGAAATAGACAGAGTAATTGGGTTGTTTCTGTGCCTGAATGAATGAAGCCAGTTCTCGGGAACAGCTCTGAATTCCTTGCTTGGAATATTTACCTTTGCTTAAGGGCCCACATCAGGAGCCTGGGACTCTGTTCTTCTGCATCCAGCAGAGTACCTGGCATGTTGTTGGCACTCAGAATTTATTAAAGGCAGTCAAGAGAAGGGTTATCTTCAACTACTGGAGCTTATCATTTTGCGCCTCCAAAATAACTGAGCCTTTAGTCAGCACTTGCCCATCTTTAATAGTACTTCTCATGTGGTGTCCTTCTGAGTAATGCCCAAATGGCTTAAAATAAACCCTGTATACAGAGCATTAGAGATACCAGTTAATGAGAGCTCACTGTGTAATGTGTCATATTCTCACTTTGAGGTGATTGGAAGCAGGGGATAGGACATCCTGGGTGACATAATTTCTGATTTATTTATTTATCTATTTTTTTGATTTTCTTTTTCTTTTTAAAGATTTATTTATTTATTTTATGTAAGTACACTGTAGCTGTCTTCAGACACTCCAGAAGAGGGAGTCAGATCTTGTTACGGATGGTTGTGAGCCACCATGTGGTTGCTGGGATTTGAACTCCGAACCTTCAGAAGAACAGTCAGGTGCTCTTACCCACTGAGCCATCTCACCAGACCTAATTTCTGATTTCTACAACAGCTCTGTGCACTATAGGCATTACATTTCATACCCTGCAGTTAAGAAAAGTGAGTCCCTTAGAGCAGTCAGAATTTCTTTTAAAGGTACAGGAGGATAGGAGCTTGGGAGATGGCTCCGTGGCTAAGAACACATAAGTGAGTGTGGGGACTTGAGTACAAATTCCAAGCGCTACATATGGCACCTATGCCACTGACCGCATCATGATTTTAGGGGGCTTGCTGACCAGCCTAGCTGAAACTGAGGTCCTAGTCCATTGAGAACCCTGTTTCAAAGGACTAAGGTAGAAAGCAGTAGGGCAGGGCTTGGAATGTGCTCATCTGCCTTCTGGGTGTGGACACATGCACCCACATGAGTATGAATGTACCTACATTCCAAACAAACAAACAAACAAACAAGCAAACAAACAAATTTATTTATTTATTTCATTTTTAAACGTAATTTTTTTCTTTGGTTATTGATGTTTTGGAGACAGAATCTCACTGTCCTGATAACCGTAGTTTTAATTGACATACTTCTGTTTATTTTTTTATTTAATTTTTTTATTTTGAAAAGATTTATTTATTTAATATATATGAGTATGCTGTTGCTCCCTTCAGACCCACCAGAAGAAGGCATTGCATCCCATTACAGATGGCTGTGAGCTAGGATTTGAACTCAGGCCCTCTGGAAGAGCAGTCAGTACTCTCAACAGCTGAGCCATCTCTCCAGCCCCCTCATTTAATTTTTTAATCATGGAACTCTTCCAACATAAAAATGAAAAGAATAATAAATAAATTCCTGTATCCATCACTTTACATTAAAAAAATCATCAGTCATTAGCTAGCTGCCATTTTGTTTTGTTTTTTGTCTTCCCTTCTTTTATCTGTATTGCTATTCACTACCTCAACCCACATTGTGTGTATTTTTGTCTGTAAATACTTCATGGTTTCTAGAAACAAGGCTATGCAGTGAAACTTTGTGTTGATGGAAATGTTCTGTATCTGTGCTTGCAACCATAATAGCTCTGAGTACACATGACCACTGAGTAACTGAAGTGTGGCTGTTAGTATCTGAGGAACTAATTGGAATTTTTATTACTTTAAATATAAGTAGATGGATATGACTAGTAACTACCATATTGTCCCCATAAAATATTAATTATAATTTTTAAAAATTAAAATGCTGCACTTACATGCCACGTGCAATGTGTGGAGGTCAGAGGACAACTCTATGGAGTCCATTTTCTTTCTACCTTCCTATGAGTTCCAGCTATTGAAATCAGGCTACAAAAAATGGTTTTACCCATTGAGCCATCTTGACATTACCATTGATAACCCTCTTCAAAAAAAAAATGTTTTGAGACATGGGCTTGCTTTGAAACCCAGGCTAGTCTTAAACATAGGTATGTGCTACAATGCCTGGCTTAATATTTTTATTATACTTATTCATTATGGTATATATGTGGAGGTTGTGTTGTATATGTGCCATAGCACACATATAAAAGCCAGAGGGCAATTTTTGGGAGTTGGTTCTCTCCTTCTACCCTCTTGGTCCTGGCAATGAACCCAGGCTCTCAGGATTGGAAGCACTTTTACCAACTGAAATATCTTGCTGGTCCTTGAGCAGGCTTTTAAAGCCCTAGAAATCTTAAGGGTTTATCAGGAATTTTTGTTTTAATATTTTCTTTTTTCCTAGTGATTAAAGAGTAATTTGTATTGTGATTTAATTAATGTTAAACTTTTGAAAATGCATGTTGTAGGGCCAAGAGTGCAGTTCAGTAGGAATAGAAAGCCTGATAGAGTGCTTGAGGCTCTATCCCCAGCACTGGGCGGCAGGAAGTATGTGCACACACACACTCACTCGCATACACTGTGTATAGTCTGTCATCTTGTGATAAATTACATTTTTTCTTTCAAGATACATATATTGCATAATTCTCATCTTAAAGTGGTATTGATATTCCTTATGAAATTATTATTATTATTATTATTATTATTATTATTATTATTATTATTAATTTTTTTCAAGCCAGGGTTTCTCTGTGTAGTCTTGGCTGTCCTAGAACTCACTTTGTAGACCATGCTGGCCTCGAAACTCAGAAATCCACCTGCCTCTGCCTCCCAAGTGCTGGGATTAAAGGCGTGTGCCACCATGCCCGGCTACGGAATTATTTTATTTTATTTTTTTATTGGGTATTTATTTCTTTTACATTTCCAATGCTATCCCCAAAGTCCCCCACACGCTCCCCCACCCACTCCCCCACCCACCCACTCCCACTTCTTGGCCCTGGCATTTCCCTGTACTGAGGCATATAATGTGTGCAAGACCAATGGGCCTCTCTTTCCACTGATGGTCGACTAGGCCATCTTCTGATTCATATGCAGCTAGAGACACGGGCTCCGGGGGGTACTGGTTAGTTCATAATGTTGTTCCACTATAGAGTTGCAGATCCCTTTAGCTCCTTGGGTACTTTCTCTAGCTCCTCCATTGGGGGCCCTGTGATCCATCCAATAGCTGACTGTGAGCATCCACTTCTGTGTTTGCCAGGCCCCGGCATAGTCTCACAAGAGACAGCCATATCTGTCTGGGTCTTTTCAGCAAAATCTTGCTAGTGTATGCAATGGTGTCAGCGTTTGGAAGCTGATTATGGGATGGATCCCCGGAAATACAATTTGCTAAACGCATGAAACTCAAGAAGAACGAAGACCAAAGTGTGGACACTTTGCCCCTTCTTAGAATTGGGAACAAAACACCCATGGAAGGAGTTACAGAGAGAAAATTTGGAGCTGAGACGAAAGGATCGGCCATCTAGAGACTTCCATATACGGAATTATTTTTAAGTGAGTTAGAATACAGTATACTATGAGAATTGACAACTGGCTCAGAAACGTGGCATTTTGTGAGATATTTTAAGTGTACACTATTGAAGTGGGGCCATTACTTACAAATTGAATGTCTGCGTTCTGTTGTAAGTTACAAATAAAACGTATGCTAACTAAATTCTCAGTTAAACTTATCTACCTTGTAAAGATGCCATGTCTACCTAGTGAGCTAGCTCATGCTCCTATTTTCCAGCAGATGTCACTGTTGGGCTGCTACTGCTGAGTTTGGTTGGCAGGGAAGAAAAAGGTGTGCTTATGGTTTGTGTAGGAGGAAGAATCTTACAACAGAAGCCCATTTTTATAGGTGACTATTGTTGCTAAGTGCATGGAATTCATAAAAGGTGATTGTATTTAAAGGTTGAGGGTTTTGTTCTTTGCTCTCCTAATAAGAGATGGGCTATGGAAATGTTTTGCTGTCTTGGCACTACATGGATAATTGTGTCTGCAAATGCATTACTAAGCACATCTGTATTCCAGTAGAGCTCTGTGCTACTGTGTGGTAGTAATCAGCTCCTAGGGTGTCTCCTTTTTCTTGTGGGCAGAGGAGGGCAAGCTGTTTATGTAGTCTGATTCTAGCTCACACCCTGGGTGACAAGCCTTTTGTCTCACTCTCAGAAACATCTTTTTGGTCTAGGAGAAGATCAGGGCATTGTGAGGACTTTTGACTTTTGAAATGTCTTCTTTTTTTTTTTTTTTTTTTTTTTTTTGGATACAGGATCTTACTATTTAGCTCTGGCTGGGCCTGGAATTCACAGATATTCATATATTTCTCTTTCCCAAATGATGGAATTAGAAGCACTTGTCATCATGACTGGTTGAAATGGCATTTCAAAACTAGAAGAACCCAGAGTTATTAGTCCCGCCTCCCCTGTTCCTTTGCTTTCCTTCAATGCTAGAGATTCATCCTGGGATCTCATAGGTACTGAGCAAAGAGCTACTAAGATTAGAGGTGAAATTTGAACTTCCAGATCCTGAAGAGGACATCCATTCTTCCATTTGTTTGTTTATAGACGGGCTCTCACATAGCCCAGGCTGGCCTTGAACTCTTATTGTGAGGATCTTGAATTTCTGATTTTTCTGTTGTCTGTCTCTCTAAGTACTTAGATTATAGTTGTGTGCCACCAATCTCAGTCAATATGGTGCTGGAATCGAACACAGGACTTAGTAAACGGTAGTTAAACACTCTACCCCAGAGCTGCATCCCTAGCCCCTTCACTTTAAGACCCTGTCTTAAAAACAAAAGGTTGGGTTCTGAGAACTGATGCTTTTGATCTTGACTTTTCTTTGATGATGCATAAAGACCACAGACTGTAGTGATGGCCTTAGCATTAAAATTTAGTCCAAAACATCAAAGGTTAAGTTGGGTGTCCTCATTGGATTTTCAAGTTTCTTAGACTTTTGTAAGAAGTTACTTTGGAATTTTCAGGTTGAAGGCCCTTTGAAGTTCTGTAAGCCACTCAGCTTCAGTTAGTCACATTGGTATTTTCCAGGGAGCCTTCAGTCCAAACACCATATCTGGAAGGAAATAAATGGATATTTGAACTAATTATAAATCTACAAGAGGGTGAAAGCAACCTAGAAATTAGGCAAGTACAAGTTTTGCCTTATTTAAAAAGGGGGTCTAATTGTTTGTTTGTTTGTTCTTTTTTTTTCTGTGCCATTGACCTAACCGTTCTTATCACTGTTAACTAAGTGACTGACAGAACTTAAAGGACGGACACTTTGTTTTGGCAAATCAGACCCTCATGGTGGGGAAGACATAGCAGCAGGCCATATCCTATGGTGTATTAAGTATGCAACAGCTGGTTATTATATGGTACCCATCAGGAAGCAGACAACTTGGACCAGAACTAGAGTAGTGCTTAACTCATCTGGTCCTAGGTCAGCCAGATTGGCCCCATAAGGTAGGGATCAACTATTAAATCCAAGGGCCAGTTGAAGACACTTATTTCATTTTCAGACTGTAACAGACAGCTTCTTTAGATGAAGAATATTCTCAACATGTTATCCAGAACCTAGTACAAAGCTGGTAAGATATATCAGGTAAAAGCCATGCAAACCTGGTAACCTGATGTCATTAGAATGCACAGAGAAGAAAATAACTGACTCAGAAGTTACCCTCTGACCTCTACCATGTGTGCACCGTAGGACACAGCTCAACACACACACCACACAAAGTGGTTTTTGTTTTTGTTTTGAGGTAAGGTCAGCCAGTCTTGCCTGGTTTAGAACTCACTATGTAGATCAGGCTGGCCTCAAACTCATAGAGATTTACCTGCCTCTGTCTTTAGGGTACTGAGATGAAGGAACACACCACCTTTCTGCTTTAGTTTTTCACACAGGATCTGATCAAACCAGAACTCACCAATTGGCTATACTGGCTGGGTGCGCAGGCTGCTGGGATCTGTCCAGTGCTAGAATTAGAGGCACACGATGCAGGCTTGGGTTTATTTGATTACCTTTCTGTCATGAGACCACTGTAAGTAGTAATTATATGTGAATGCCTGCTACCCCATGGATAGTATCTGGTACTCAGTAGTTACTTCGTTAATTTTTTTTTCTTCTTTCTTTTTTTTTTTTTTTTCTTTTTTCTTTTTTTTTTTTGACACAGGGTTTTTCTGTGTAATAGCCTTGGCTGTCCTGGAACTTGCATTGTATACCAGGCTGGCTTCCAGTTCACTAAACATTAGTCCACATGCCTCTGCCTACTGAGTGCTGGGATTAAAGGTGTGTGCTACATGCCCCATACTTTATAATTCTCAGTTGAATTGAGTAAGTGGAATTAAAATTGTGTTGCTTTGTGTGTGTGTGATTGAACTTGAGTGGACTAGGCAGGTACTCAACTACTGAGCTTTATTCATCTCTAGCCTTTTTGTTAATTGTTTTTATGTTATTGTATGTACATGCATGCATGCATGTTTGATATGGAGTGGCATGGGGCAGTGGTGAGCTTTTGAAGGTCAGAGGACAGATTTGTGGATTCTTTTATCTCCTTCTGCGCTTACATGGCGTTCCAAGGCTTACTTGGGTCAATAGGCTTGTTTAGAAAGTGTGTTAGTTAAGTTTTCAGATGTTCTTGCTAATTTGCTTAAGCTGTTCTTAGATTCACTCTGTAACCCATGCTGACCTTCTCTCTTAGCCTCCCTAGGAGGTTTGATTTTATGCCTTTGCCCTTCCTTGCCCTTTTTTGTAAGAGAGGTTAAAGGATCCATTATATCATATTCTTTTTATTGTAAGAATTTTTTTGAGACAGAGTCTTAGGTACCCTTCTGTGGTCTCAAAATAGCTTAAGGCTGGTGTTGAATTCATGATCCTACTTCCACTGTCTTTCAAGTGCTGAGGCAGATGTGTACTAGATCGTTCAGTTCTTATCTTTTCATCTTATAGAGAACCCTTGGTTCAATAAATGGACATGAAGTGGCACTTCCTTAAGTAAAGATATACTTTCCATAATGCTCCCAGGTGACCTGAACTTGTTCCTTTATTTCACTATGGTTCCAAATTATAAACTGGTTGTTCTGAAGCCTGTATGAAGTCTCTGGCATCTAGCCAGATGCCCTTCACATTGATTGTCTATTGATGACTGAGGGCACTGTATGAAGTCTCTGGCATCTAGCCAGATGCCCTTCACATTGATTGTCTATTGATGACTGAGGGCATTCTTTGGCATTGGCATTTACTATCCTGGTGATACTATTATTTCTACTGGACAATGCTGTTGGAATTTTTTTCTGTTTGAAGAAATACCTGTGAACAGCTGGAACTCAGTTGGTAGAATGCTTGCCTGGTATTTGTGAAGCCCTGGGTTGTATCCCCAGCCCTGATTTATTAATTGTGGTAGTATATGCCTGTAATCCCAGCCCTTGGGAGAAAAAAACAGGAAGATTATAATTCAGTGTTATCTTTGCTGGTCATCTTGGACTACATAAAACTCTGTCTCAAAACAGACAGATGATGTTAAATTTGGCCGTACCTGCAACTGCTTGGAGCAACCTATTGTTGGGCTATATTTGTGGTCTCAATAAAGTTATCCTTGATGAAGTTCAAGTGTGAATAATCAGAATTAGATGTGTAATGGTTCCGTTTCCTGTTGCTATTTTATTTTTCTTCTAGTTTTTGTGGAAAATACTGGATTTTCTCTGACATAGATTGTTCAGGTTTTGGAAAAGTGTATACTTTTTGGCAGGAAGAGGTTCTAAGCATCATTATAATGTAATTTTATTTTGTTTTATTTATTTTATTTTTTGAAGTGTTGGAGATAGAACCCAGAATCTCTTCCTGTGTTCTGTATCTCTGTATACTGTGTACCCATGTCCATCTTTAAAATAAAATTGTTTATTTGGAGGAGACATGCACATGACTGGAGTGCTCAGCTATAAGAGGATAGCCTGTGGGAGCCATGGCTGCTCTGTCTGCTATATGAGTTCCAGGGGTTGAGCTCAGGGATTGAGCTTTGGTAGCAAGTGCCTTCACCAACTAACTGAGCCATCTTGATAGTCCATCAAGATGACTCTAGGTTTTGGTTGTAGTTATTTTCTTTTCAGGATGCAGAATCCTTATATAAAAATTTTTGCTTAATCTCTAAGAATACAGAAGGTTAGCTAGTACCTCTAAAAACAACCTGTGAAATTGTGGTCCTTGTTACTCAAAGTACAATAAACTTTTGAATTAATATTCAGAATCTTGGCATTTGGGAACAAAGAATAGAGAATGGTCAATCAAGAAAATTTCATTTATGCACAAATGATGACTTGTTTTTATTTTCTGGAAAAAAATGAGAACAGGAACAGGAGCAAACCCTACGGTAAAGTTAAGCAGTGTAGTTTATGAGACACAAAGAGAAGCCAAGAAAAGCTAAACCCAGGCCTCAGAGGGATTTCTAACAAGGCCTTCCTCGCCTGTGAAACTTTGGATCTTATAACCCAGAATAACAGGTTTGCAAAGTACTTTGTGATTGATCTATTCAGTTATCCATGTATTCAGCTAACTGATGAGACCATGTGTGTTCAGGGTTAATATTATTTGGTTAATAGATACTTGCTAACAGTTCCTGTATACCAAGTATTCTTTAAGTATCAGCAGAGAGTATCTCATTCTAAGGGGAGAAAGACAAAAAGAGTATCAAGAGTGCTAGATGGTGACAAGTTCTATGGAGAAAAGGGACTCACATAAAAAGGTGTAGGGTGTGTGTGGTTGGTTGCAGTTTACAATAGGGTGATTAGAGGAAATAGGATTCGGTAGCATTTGAGCAGTGTCCTCAGGGAATTATAGGAACAAACTGTCAACATTGGGAGTAGGAGCTTCATAAGGAAATGGACAAATTCAGCATACCTGAGAACTCTCTCTCCCTATTCAGTAGGAGATGATGTTGGAGAGGTGACAGGGTTGTTATATAGACTCTAAGCCTTTTAAAGGCTTTTACTCGTTTATCTGATATGTCATCAGATTGGAATGATTTTATATATCAAAGATCTGACATCATTGTTGTTATTTTTGGGTGGTGGTGGATCCTAAGGCCCCCTACATATTAAACAGATATTTTATCATAGTCCTAAAGATGTTGTTTAAAAAGATGATTTGGCTGCTAGAGGAGAATAGACCAAAGAGTGAGATAACACAAATTATGCTAGCACACACTTAGGGATTATTTTGTGTCTTAGGCTGGTGAAAGTCAATAGGCCAGAGCCACCAGCTGTCAGAATAGCACTGTTGTAGAGCACTTGCCCAGCATGTGAAAAGCCTTGAGTTTAATTCTCAATACTAGAGTGAAGAGAAGAAAAGAAGAAAAGGAAAAAGAAAAAAAAAAAAGGTTTTGAATGTGTGTAGGAAGGGTATCTGAATGGATGAACAGAGAATCAGTCATCTTCAACAGTGCTCCCCCACAACCCCCAAATCAAAAGATGTATTGTTATAAATATGCAAAACGGAGAGCTTGGAAAATTTATACAGAGCAAAGCTTCATAAGTGGAAATGCCTGGGTTTTGTTGCTTACAGAACTAACATAGATTTACTTGTTAAAAAAACTGAAACTGCCGGGCAGTGGTGGCGCAGGCCTTTAATCCCAGCACTCGGGAGGCAGAGGCAGGTGGATTTCTGAGTTCGAGGCCAGCCTGGTCTACAGAGTGAGTTCCAGGACACCTAGGGCTACACAGAGAAACCCTGTCTCGAAAAACAAAACAAAACCAAAAACAAAACGAAAAAACCTGAAACTTTTCAGAAATGTGCTGTAGTTAGAGAAAGTGAAGTTCTCTGCAAAGCCAGTGCTGAAAGATAACAACTGTGAACAATCCTGTGTCACCCAGTTGTTTTCTATACAGACAAACACAGTTCTTTCCTTGGTCACTTAATTCTCATACTGTATGGGGCATGTTTCCACGTTTGATAGTTTGACATTGGCACAGTATTCTAGCAGTAGTTATTTGTTCCCTGTGATGTGACCTGGATGGCTTCCATTTCTTTATTGTACTGCTGGGACATGATTTGTATGTTCATACATATATTTACAGAAGATAAATTTCTGGAAGTGGAATTGCCAGGGCCAATAATTATAACTGATAATGGCAAATGATAATTATAGAGTATTTATTATTACTAGTTTAAGATGACCTAAAATTTCTTCTATTTCCTGTTTTATCTTATTGAACATAATTTCAAAGATCAGTATTTGAGGAATATTCCTATTGATCCTAAATCCAGGTGTTACGTACTTTCTGTACTCTCATGCTCACAAGAGAAATGCCTAGCATCTCTGACATCAGACCACACAGGCTTTGTCTTATGAAACGACTGCGAACATCCAGACAGCTGTTTGCTAGTTATAAGACTAGACTGCCTACCTAGTCTCTTATACCAGGTAGGCAACTCAATGCTCTTTGGTAATATTCTTTGGTAAGAATAGGTAGAGGAGAGGTATAATTTGATGTTATTCTTTCTTACTTTTTCTGTTTACCTACTTTAAGGTTTGTTTAGTGTTTTGAGAAAAAAACCTAACCAGGTTGTTCTCCTGAGTTACTCTCCCAAGCTTTAGGTTTACAGGTATGGGCAAATGCTGTCAGTTGATCACACAGTCCTGTTTGCTAAGCAGATGCTCTACCATTAAACTATCTCAGTCAGTCTGAATTCTAGGTGTGATCATTTTTCTTCTTTCACATTAGGGTTGGCAAACTTTCTGTACAGGACAAGATAAACATTGACAAGGTAAATATTTTGGGTTTTGTAGGTAGTAAGAATTTTTTGTTTTGTTTTTTTGGTGTGTGTTCATACGGTTTAGTGTGACAGGGTTGGCCTCTCTATCTCTGTCTCTTTCTGTGTGTGTGTGAGAGAGAGAGGGTGGGTGGACCTCATCTCTTGTAAGACTTTTCAGTGGCCAAGAGTAGGCATAAGAGCCGAATGTGTTAAGACAAGCCTTCAGTACCTGAATGTCTGAATTTGAGGATAGCCTGGTCTACAGAGTGAATTCCAGGACACCCAGGGCTACACAAACCCTCTCCAGAAACAGACAAACAAACAATGTGTATATGTAATTGAAAATTTCCTCTTCATTCTTTTTTTGTTGTTTTGTTTTGTTTTGTTTTTTTTGTTTTTTGTTTTTTTGTTTTTTGAGACAGGGTTACTCTGTGTAGCCCTGGCTGTCCTAGAACTCACTCTGTAGACCAGGCTGGCCTCCAACTCAGAAATCCACTTGCCTCTGCCTCCCAAGTGCTTGGGATCAAAAGCGTGTGCCATCACTGCCCCACAAGAATTTCCTGTTTCTTATATTATCTACCTTGAAGCAGTCATCTAGCTTCACTAAGTTTGTTTTGGGAGAATTTTATCAGTGAGGCAGTTTAGAAAGGTATGAGCCTCCAGGTCTTGGGGGGGGGTCGGGTCGGTGGAGGAGTGTGGGTGTGTGCCTGACAAACAACCCTTCCCTCACTGAAGGTCAAATTAGCATCTGGTAGGGCTGAGCTAAATTATCCCTCTTGCTTCTCTGAGGCTGAATGGTGTAGAGCAGGCCATGTGCTTTGTGTACACACCAAACTGTGAAAAGATGTAATCGTTCTGTCAGCCCAGGGTATTGGAGTTCCAAGGAGACTATGGTGAATTTTGTATGTGTGCTGTAAATACACTGAGAGAAACTTCTCATGTATTCATCCCCCTACTTTGGTCCTCCTTCTTATTGTCTATTCATTGAAATCTTCTAAAGGAAATGTTGAAGTGTGTTTCAAGACACCAGGTATAGGGGATTCTGTTTGCATAATATATATATATATATATTTTGTTTATTGTAATGGGTCTCAGTCCAGTAGAGCTATGCAGTAGTTTCCCCTTCTGGATTACTCTTCCGTTTGTGTGTGTGTTCCAGTATATCTTATGTTTACTTCTTTAAAAAATTTTTTCTTTGCGTGTATGCCCCTGTGCCTGTGAAGTCCAGAGATGCCAAATTTCTTGAAACAGGAGTTTCACATGGTTTTGAGCTACCTGATATAGGGAGTGGAAACTGAATTCCAGTTTTCTGTAAGAGCAGTAATGCCCTAACCATTGGGCTATCTCTCTAGTCCTTTTGCTCATTTCTGATTATGTTTGTGCTTCAGGGAGTGGGCCTGTTAAATTAACCTGGAGATGACAAATAAGTTTTCAAAGTAGATCTGGCCCATAAGATGTTTCTAAAATTTTCAGTTTCCCACCTAAATCTAGATTTCTAGATTTTTTTGGAAGGGAAAAAAAACCAAACCATAAAATATGACAACACTAATATGCATCAGCAGCATTTGAAAAGTTATTCCTCAAGCCAAGACAAAGATTTTTTTCTTCTGTGTTTTTCGAGTCAAAGTCTTGCTGTAGAGTGAAGGCTGGCTTTGAACTAATTCCATGTGTAGACTAGGAGGCCCTCAACTTGCTCCTCCTCCCCACTGTGTAGTGTATCCCAGTGCTATTACTCAGGCAGACCTGCCCTGGCCTTGTAGTTTCCATACTGCTGCCCTACCTCCTCCCCTAAGATTACAGGGGTGCTGGGGAAAAGCATAGACCTTTCTCCCCCTCCCCTCCGTTTTTTTTTTTTTTTTTTTTTTGACAGGTTCAAAAAACTTAAGCTAGCCTCAAACTTCTGTGACTCTGAGGATGAACTTGACTTTCTTGCCTATGCCTCCCGGTGCTGGACTTACATATGGGGAATACGTGGCTTGGCATGACCTTTTTGCCTTTGTCTACCTACACTAGGCTGACTTCATGGTTCTTAAGTCAATTTTGTGTGTGAGATCATTGCATTTTATTGATGATTAGGGATAGAAATAGCATTTTCTATGTGCTTCCCCATGCCGTTTTGCCAGAGGGAGGCACTAAACATTAGACCCTTGCTTCTACAAGATCTATCCCACCTAATTGAGCCATAGAGGCTTCCCTGCTAGTTGTGGGCTGACATGCTGACAGCCCTCTCACCTAAGAAACTGCCTGGGTTTTTAATAGCAACAATTAACAGGCTCCCCCTCTCTTTCCAGAGGGGAAAGAAGAGGGGTTCCAAGCTGATTTCCCAGATGGGGTTCACTTGAGTGAGCAGTTCTCCATTTTGTGAAGTTACACAGAATGAGAACTACCTTCATTTGGACTATGTGAGTAGACTGTATAAACTCTTTCTCTATGGACAGACCACCCTTGACAGACGGGTGACGCATGATTTGGTTGTTACCTGCCAGGAAATTAAAATCAAGTGAGAACAAGAGTGGAAAATAGTATTAATAAAAGACTCTAAGGCTGAAATTATGACCTTGTCATTGATAGTTAAGCTTGTTGACACCATGCCCCTTGCCTTTGCTGCATCAAATCTTTCTGCCTCTCCTTTTTCTCTTCTGCATGACCACAGCTTCTGCAGCTGCCTTTTCTGCTGTCCTTTTTATTCACTTTGCCTGGTAAAGTAGCTTGTTATCATTTTTTCTTTGTTCTGGTGGCAGGTAGAACCCCCTTCCCATATGTGACATGGATTACCCTCAACAAAATTTCAAGTATATTGTACAATATTAGCTATATGCACTTTCAGCACTGGCTTTACAGAGAACTTCACTTTCTCTAACTACAGCACTGTGTGTGTGTGTGTGTGTGTGTGTGTGTGTGTGTATTTTTTCTAAATATAACTCAGTCCATATCATGTTACTTGTACGTATGTTTTCATGGCTGACCTTTTGGCACTGGACAACCAATTGGTGTGTTCTTTTTTGGGAAGACCACCTCTCCTGCTTCCAGCTTTCCTTAGTTGCTTATAGCTCTTTGTGTAGTGTTGTTAGGATCCCAAATGTAGGCTATCTCCTTAATGACATGACCCTTTAAAACAGTTCTTCATGTTTTGGTCACCTCCAACCATAAAATTGCTTTTGCTTCTGCTTCATAACTATAATTTTGCTACTATTATGAATCATAGTGTAACTGTGTTTTCCAGCCGTCTTGGTTGACCTGTATAAGGGTTGTTTGACCCCCAGAGGAGTCGCGACCCACTGGACTAGGGTGAGGGTCACTGAACCTTTTTGCTCTTCTTCCCAGTGTGGGGATGTTGAGTAAATCTTCTTTTCCTGTTTTCTACTGTTATTTATTGGAAATAGATGGCTGAACCTCTCTCTGTGTGTGTGTGTGTGTGTGTGTGTGTGTGTGTGTGTGTGTGTGTGTGTGTGTGTGGTGTGTTGGGGGTTGCTGTTAGAGCACGAGCTAACAGTACTCTTTGTATATTTTTGCTTTTGTTGCTTGTGCTTTTGATGTCATATATAACAAATTATCAGCTCTTCTCGTGTCGAGAAGCTTTTCTTTAGGAATCTCATAGTTTCAGTTGTTGGATTTAATCTACCTCATTTTGAGTTGCTTCTCTAGGTTATGTAATGTCAGGGCTCATCTCTGCAGTTTTCCCAGCACTGTGTGTGTGCTCCTGGTGGCCTTGTTAGGGATCATTTTGCCTTTTTATACCTAAACATTTATTTTTTTTCTCCATTCTATTTTAATAGTCTATATGGGTCTTTACATAAGTTTTTCCCGTACTGCCTTGATTCTGGTAGGTTTGCAGTTTCTTTTGAAATTGAGAAATGTGAGACCATTTGTTCTTTGTTTCTTTTCTCAGTATTTTCTTGACAATTTAAGGTACTTCAGACTCTTTTGTTTCTTTTTTAAAAAAGAGTGGGGAGTTTCGATTTCGATAGGATTGCACCGAGTCTTGGTTATTTAGGATATTATTTACCAGCAGCTTTGGTTTGAGAGGCACCTTTGAATGAGATCCTGGTTCACTGTCTTAGAACTGGATTTGGAGAGAAACAGGTGGATAGTAGCAAAAAGAAAGACAGTTTACTAGAAAAGAATACACTGGGGCAGGAGGAACGTTTGTAGCTCAAGTAACCAGGCTGTAGAAAAGATTAGGGAGTTCATGTCACATTTCTCACACAAGTTTTCTGTATGCATCTCACATCTCACTAGCATCTTAAATCTCCACCTAACTGTGTGCATTTAGTACTGAGTCCTGGGTCACTTTCAGATACTCTGAAGTGCCTTCTCTGGGCCACTGTCTCTAGCTAGCTTTCTTCTTTGTCCACAGTTTTTTTGTGATTATAGATATGTATTTGCCACCATATTTGTTTGTTTCAATGTATTTTTGGAGAATCCTGGAGGATCTTGAGCCAACGGTCAACTTGAACTAACTAGGGAAACTTGTGTCTCAGGAAAAAAAAACAAAAACAAAAATGGCAAAAATTTCATAATTAAGATTTGAAATTTGGAGAGAGGGGTTGAAACAGTGGTACTCTGTGTAGCCCTGACTGTATTGGGATTCTCCCTGTAGACCTTCTTGGCCTTGAACTCAAGAGCTCTCCTTGCCTCTGCTTCCCAAATTCTCAGATGTGAGATTCTTCAATCCATAATCTATGCAAATATTCCTAAATCTTCAAACCTCCAAAATTAGGAACATTTCTGGTCCTAAGGGATACTCCAATAGCAAGAACTTGGTATTTATAGTGTATATTAGTGGCTGGATGGACTGTTATTACAAAACTTTATTTGGATGTGGTATGTGTGATTCTTATGGTTTATGTTCCTATATTTAACCTTTATAGTATTAATCTTCAAAATATATTTCTGACCAAACCCCTTTTAGACATTATGAGTTGAATAAGCAGGACATTTTATATTCCTGATATATATATATATATATTTATAATCCAAAGAACTAAAAAAATTGGCTGAATATTGGACTACACATTCATGTTTGCTTAGTATTGTTTGTTGGTTGGTTTATGTTGGACATTAAATCCAGGGCCTCCGTTCATGCTAGACTCAACCACACTCTATTTCTGAGCTACATTCCAGCCTTACATGTGTTCTTATTTCATCATAAAAATTTATGAGATGGGGATTTCCCATCAAATGTGGAAACTAAGAATAAATTCTTAGGTTGCATAGCCTAAGAGGTGGTGATACAAGATAGAGCTTAAGCTGCAATCTGCCTAATTCTGAAACTTGGATCCCAGATTTCTACCCATTTTTGTTGTTTAGAATTTCTGTTGCTTAAACTCAGACCATTAAAATATGTCAAAGAGGTTTAGCAACAACAGCAGTCTTGCCATTTGGGTTAGATAACCCTTCACTGTGGGAGGCTGTCTCAGTCTTTGAAGGGTGTTTAGTAGTACTCCTGCTGTTACATAAGTAACACTCCCCCAAACCAGTTGCGACTACCAAAAATGTCTACAGAAATCGTCAAGTGTCCCCTGGGGAACCCTCCTCCAGAAAACACTGATAAAGTGTTTCATGGCTTGTTGTCCTTTGATCTGTCTGCTCTCTTACTGAGGCATCTTGAAAGGAACTGGCAGTGGCTTCAAAGTATCTTCTTAGGGTAGTTACAGAAGCCAGAGCTCTGGTGGCTTCATGCCTTTCATTGCCCCCACTTTGTCTTTTCTCTTTTGTTTGTGATTTTCTTAAATAAAATGCAGCTGGATAAAGTGGTATTTATGAAGTTTTTTTTTTTTTTTACACAGGTATCCATTCAGTAGACATTCAGATCACTTCAATTATAGCCATTAGTGCTAGTAAAAAGAAAGCAATTTACATGTTCTAATTATAGTGGGGACTATAAAATTTTTAGCAAGCTGGAAATGAAATGGCTTCCAGACTCCTCAGAGTTAATCTTCATCAGGGTTGTATGATTGACATGGTGGAGGACGTTAATGTGCAGTTCTTTTGGGGAACGGAGGAGGAGAGTGGAAATTGCAGTTTCTCTACTAATTGTACTTTAGGTGTCTCTTATGACAATTTCATGTTGTCTAGACAGAGGGAAATGGTAGAGAAGTTATTCCAGTGGATTCTCAGGTGCTGAGTCCGGATTTATGTGGTTGCTAATCAAGAACAGGGTGGAAGGGCAAGTAGAACATCCAGGAGGCAGATTGCCAAAGTCAGCTGCCACCAAGAGAAGCCCTCAGAACCCCAGATACCAAAAAAAAAAAAAAAAAAAAAAAAAAAAATGGCCTGTACTCCCAGCTCTGTGTTAGGTCAAGGACTAACTTGTTACATGAGGATGTGAGCTGGAAAAGCTGACCCTGTGATGGCTAATAAAACCCAGCCTACCCTGCTTTCTTTTACATCTCTTGTAAGGCTCTATTTGCTTCCTCTCCTTGCCTTTCTGGTTTGGGCCTAAAGATTTTACTTCTCATTATATAGTATTTTAACTATGTGAAGGTCAAGTCAAAGCCTGCTATTTAAAAGATGTTTTATCACAGTATTTTATGTATATGGGTGTTTACCTGGCAAGTATAACTGTGCACCATGTGCATGCCTGGAGGCCTTAAGAGAGTATTGGATCCCCTGGAACTACAGTTATAGATAGTTGCAAACCACCATGCAGGAATGAAACTCAGGTCCTCTAGAAGAGCATGAAGTGCTCTTAACTGCTGAACTACTTCTCCAGTCTTGGTTGTTACTCTTTTTTTTTCCCCCTCTCATTTATTTTGGCCTTGTTCTGAATTGTTTTGTTTTTGTTTTGTCTTGTTTTATTAACTTTTAAAGACAGGGTTTCTTTGTGTGGCTCTGGCTGTCCTGGAACTCATAATAATCCCCTTGCCTCTGTCTCCTGAGTACTGGGACTAAAGGTGCCACCCAGTGGCTATTACTTTTTAATGACTGGCCTTAGTCAAGCATTTTTAAATCTTTAGTTTAGTAATAAAGATGTGAAAAACTAGCTTAGGAGATAGTTACATGTTTCTTGGTATTGGTTCTATCGACATGTTCTTTGTAGAATTAATGGGTTTTGAGGTAGATTTTTTAGGATTTATATGAATCAAGTTAACCCAGCAGTCATAGTTGTGGAGTTCTATAAATCATTTTATGACTTTAGGGGAACAAGTTAGGATGCACGCAACCCCCTCCCCCCCCCCCCGTATATGTTGCCTCATAAGTAAGGTACATTCCAGCTGCAGCTTGTGAGATGTGCATGTGAATATATAGAACTACTGTATACCAGGCTGTTTTCAGAGTTCTGCTCTTAGGTAACATCTAGTGAAAAAGTCTCTGATTTAAATTCCTGATTCTAAAACTGGTCTGGGGTCTGTGAACAACCCTCCCAAGTTTCTCAGAGATATTGTATACCTCAGCTTGTACCTTTGAGTTAAATGTAGACAAAAGTGATTTTTTCATTATACATTGGAAGTTTCATAGCTATATTATAATATGTGGAGGATTTATTACAAAGCCAGCTATCAAAGAGGAGTGGGTCAGATGTTCCCAAAGGGGTCTGGCTAACTTTATCTAGATCATGATTGTGAGTTAGGTACAGATGTTGTGCTAGATTACTTGTGCTCTGATGTTTCACTGTCTGCTGCTCATTACCCAGAGGTATTGCAGAATACAGTACTGCTTGGTAAAGATGGTTTTTGTGCTTTTCTGGTAAAAGGCATTGTTTTGCATGTCCTGGTTTGTTTAAGCTTGGTTATAATAAAATAAAGCTGTTCCATACCACAGACATCATGAGCTCTCTCTGTAGTATGTCTGGTTGCCTTCCCACATCATCCCTCCCCATGTTATTACCCTTTCAGCTGTGGACCTGTTTTGGTCTCCCTCACAGCAGGGACAGGATTTGTCTGTCCGGTTCTGTTGGCAACTGCACCATGTACTCTTGAGTGCACCCCTAGAACTACGGGGCCCTACAGTGATCAGATGAATGCCTATCATTGGATAACTTAAATGATAATTGCTAGTGTGTGAAATAGGGAGGCTTTGATGCCTCTGCTTTAAATCAGAGATGTCAACTTGGAAATCATAATAGAGGTGTCATTTCAGAACACACAATTATTATTTCTTTTTTTTTTTTTTTTACAAAGAATAAAGACTTGTCATCTCCCATTCTGGGCATGCGCTGAGACAGAGATCTGGGGCTTACAGAGCAAGATTAAGAAATCTAGCAAGCAACATTACATCCAAGATTCTTTGACCTACTGCCTCTTTATCCCCTCCAAACATTGCCCTGTTTCTTTAAGAGGTCTCTTGAGAACTTATAGTCTAGGAGCATCAACGGTCATTTCCTAGGCAAGAAGCCAGCTTCTGACTTTATGATTTAATGAACCTCCAAGGGATCAGGCTTATTATGTTTATTAGGACAACTGTGTCAGCACTTTAACCTCAGGGCCTAAGTGACCAAAAGGATAAAGGATGATGTATAAGCAGTTTTTAAAAACCTTCCTTCATGAATTTTTTTAGTGTGCATTTTTTGACATCTCACATCCTTGTTTGAGACTCATGGGGTCAGTAAAGAACAATCAGATATGCTTTCTTTCTTATTCTTCCCAGTCTAGTTAGACTGCCTGCTGATTCATAAGCGTGGATATTTATTTGTCTCCTATTACATGTTAATTAGGATGTGAATTTTGATGGTGATAAAAAGATGACTTGGAACCAATACCAGCTTTTATGTAGCTTGTAAGTCTAAAAGCCGACACAGACATGTTTATAAATAACCGCAGGGAGAAGGTCTGGTTTTGTTTTGTTTTTTTTTGTTTTTTTAAAAAGAGAGCCTGTTTATGTAGCCCTGGATAGCCTGGAGCTTACGATATGAACCAGGCTAGTCTTGACTCACAGAAATCTACCTGTCTCCACTTCTCCCTCTCAAGTGTTGGAATAAAAAGTGTTCACCTCTATGCCCCGCCCCAGGAGATCTCTGTCTCTTAAGAGAGTTACCAAATACTGTGGAGTATTAAGAGAGTGGACTTTTGGCAGGAGAAGCTAGAAGTGAGTTTTGAAGGATTTTTTTTTTTTTTTTTTTTTTTTTTTTTTTGGTTTTTCCAGACAGGGTTTCTCTGTATAGTCTTGGCTGTCCTGGAACTCACTTTGTAGATCAGGCTGGCCTCGAACTCAGAAATCCTCCTGTCTCTGCCTCCCAAGTGCTGGGATCAAAGGCGTGCATCACCACCGCCTGGCAAAGGATTTTTATATGCAGCAGTGTATAGTTTATCTGTAACAGGAGTTCTCAAAGTATAGTCGGGAACTCCAGAAGTCTAGAGCCTTTTCTTTTTTTTTTTTTTTTTTTTTTATTATTATATGTAAGTACATTGTAGCTGTCTTCAGACACACCAGAAGAGGGAGTCAGATCTTGTTACGGATGGTTGTGAGCCACCATGTGGTTGCTGGGATTTGAACTCTGGACCTTCGGAAGAGCAGTAAGAGCAGTCGGGTGCTCTTACCCACTGAGCCATCTCACCAGCCCTCTAGAGCCTTTTCTAAATGTTGAGATGTCCTTTGTCTTTTCACTACATTCTTTCACGGAGGTATTGTGGGGTTTCCTAGACCACATGGCATATAATGTAATTATATAACTGATCACTAATTGAGAATATGTGCTCTTACCATTTATAATTTGAAATAAGGTTTTAAGTATTAGTAGATCCCATATTTTTAAAAAGTTGTTGGCTCCATGGTTTTGAAGGAGTTCTGAGATTAAAGTATGAAAACATCTGAATAAAATATCCAAAAGGAAAGGGAAATTTCACTGGAAACTTGCTCTGCCAAGGTACAGCATTTAAATTTGAGTTTTTAGGCATAAGGAGGCTATTGCTTTGCATTTGGCCCCTGAATTTAAACAGTAGATGTCCCATAGACAAGGTAAGGGAATTATCCCTTTAAGGCATGGGGCACCAGTGAGGTCTTCTGCCTGCAGATGCTGCACAGCTCTGACACTTGATGTTTGCACCGGTTGGAGAAGGCCTGAACATGTTTGTTGCCTTAGGATACTGTCTTTCTTTGTAATGTGACAACCAGGGTCAATTGTTTAGTAAAGAGGTGTTGTCATTACTAGACTACTTCAGACTTTCTGCTTCCCAAATTTTGGTATTTATTAAATTTAAAATAAAAGTTTGTTTTGGTTTATTCATTTGTTTTTAAGAAGGGGTTCTTGTAGTCCAGGCTGGTTTCAAACTTATACTACGCTGAAGATGATCCTCTTCCTTCCAACTGCCCAGTGCTGGAATTTTTGCACGTGCCACCAGATCCACCTGAAGGTTCTCTTTCTCTTCCGGATAATCTGTCTCATATCCCTTGACCACATTTCACCCCAGAGTTTTCTTTTATTGGTTTAGTTTTTTCTTGTTATTAAAGATCCATGTGAAACAGAGAACCTCTTGAAAATGTTTTTAATACTAATCAGAGAAAACATTCATATAAAATGTTAGGAATTTTACAATTTGACTTGTGCCCTCTGCAGAGCTTAATAATCTTTTATTATTTCGGTGAGGTGCAGTTAGAACCTGAAGTCAGTAAGCCATATCCTGCAGTCCTGTTCTTTCTCCTTTACATAGTCAGCTTTACAAGGCTCCCTCTCTCGTACAGTGAGTTGTATCCTCCAATCATGTTCCCACCTTAGCCCCCAGGATCTTGTTATGTTGCCCAGGCTGGCCTCTAACTTTTGATCATCCTGTAATAACCAAAGGAGTAGCTAGAATTACATTGATAGGCTGTCTTTCAAAGAATTTTATGTAAGTATGTACTTTGGATAGAAGTAGGAGAGCTTTTTCTTCAAAGAGTTTCTTCAAAGGTAGTAAATATTTTAGGCATTGTTTCTCTCAGTATCATTCAACTCTGTCTTGGTTCCTACCTCCAAACCAGGTGCCGATTATATACATATTACATGCATATGTGATAAAGTGTGTGTGTATGATAAAACTTTATTTTAAAAGCTCAACTCAGAGCCTAGAATTTATCAAACATGCTTTAGAACAGTAGGGTAATGACATTTTTTAAGCTATACATGGTGATACATGCTTTTAACAGCAATTGGAAGGCAGAGACGGATCTCTGTGAGTTCCCAGAGAGCCAGGGTTATGTAGATAGAGGTTACATTTTCCTGCCTTAAAAAATAAAATAATACCAACAAAAATCTCTTTTAGAAGCCGGAGAGATGACTTAGTGGTTAAGAGCATTTACTACTCTGACAAAGGACATAAATTCTATTCCCACCAGCCATATTGGATAGCTTGGTTATAAGGGCCTAAGCCACAGCCTCAGGGGAGTCAATGTCCTTTTCTGGCTTTTATGGGTACTTATACTCATTTGTATATACCTTATAATGACATGCATGCATACACATAATTCAAAATAGAAATAGAGGCTGGAGAGATGGCTTAGCACTTAAGAGCATGGCTGCTCTTTCAGAGGACCCTGGTTTAAATACCAGCAGCACCTACATGGTGGCTAACAACTCTCTATAACTCCACTTCCCAGGGATCTGGTGCTATCTTAACAAGCAGAAAAACCAAGTAAATTTTTAAAAAATAAAAGTAAACTTTTAAAAAGCTTAAAATGGGAACTGGCTCAGCAGGTAAGAGCACTGACTCCTCTTCTGAAGATCCTGAGTTCAAATCCTAGCAACCACATGGTGGCTCACAACCATTCATAATGAGATCTGAGGCCCTCTTCTGGAAGACAGCTACAGTCTGCTTACATATAATAATAAATAAATCTTTGGGCCAGAGCAAGCAGGGCCGAAGCGAGCAGAGGTCCTGAGTATAATTCCCAGAAACCACATGATGGCTCCCAACCATCTGTACAGCTGTACTGTACTCATACACATAAAATAAATAAAATCTTTTTTTTTTAAATTAGGTATTTTCCTCGTTTACATTTCCAATGCTATCCCAAAAGTCCCCCATACCCACCCCCCCAATCCCCTACCCACCCACTCCCCCTTTTTGGCCCTGGCATTCCCCTGTACTGGGGCATATAAAGTTTGCAAGTCCAAAGGGCCTCTCTTTCCAGTGATGGCTGACGAGGCCATCTTTTGATACATATGCAACTAGAGACAAGAGCTCCCGGGTACTGGTTAGTTCATATTGTTGTTCCACCTATAGGGTTGCAGTTCCCTTTAGCACCTTGGGTACTTTCTCTAGCTCCTCCATTGGGGGCTGTGTGACCCATCCAATAGCTGACTGTGAGCATCCACTTCTGTGTTTGCTAGGCCTCGGCATAGTCTCACAAGAGACAGCTATATCTGGGTCCTTTCAGCAAAATCTTGCTAGTGTATGCAATGGTGTCAGCGTTTGGATGGATCCCTGGATATGGCAATCACTAGATGGTCCATCCTTTCATCACAGCTCCAAATTTTGTCTCTCTAACTCCTTCCATGGGTGTTTTGTTCCCATTTCTAAGAAGGGGCAAAGTGTCCACACTTTGGTCTTCGTTCTTCTTGAGTTTCATGGGTTTACCAAATTGTATCTTATATCTTGTGTATCCTAAGTTTCTGGGCTATTATCCACTTAACATTGAGTACATATTGTGTGAGTTCCTTTGTGATTGGGTTACCTCACTCAGGATGATGCCCTCCAAGTCCATCCATTTGCCTAGGAATTTCATAAATTCATTCTTTTTAATAGCTGAGTAGTACTCCCTTGCGTAAATGTACCACACTTTCTGTATCCACTCCTCTGTTGAGGGGCATCTGGGTTCTTTCCAGCTTCTGGCTATAAATAAGGTTGCTATGAACATAGTAGAGCATGTGTCCTTCTTACTGGTTGGGACATCTTCTGGATATATGCCCAGGAGAGGTATTGCGGGATCCTCCGGTAGTACTATGTCCAATTTTCTGAGGAACCGCCAGACTGATTTCCAGAGTGGTTGTACAAGCTTGCAATCCCACTAACAATGGAGGAGTGTTCCTCTTTCTCCACATCCTCGCCAGCATCTGCTGTCACCTGAATTTTTGATCTTAGCCATTCTGACTGGTGTGAGGTGGAATCTCAGGGTTGTTTTGATTTGCATTTCCCTGATGATTAAGGATGTTGAACATTTTTTCAGGTGCTTCTCTGCCATTCGGTATTCCTCAGGTGAGAATTTTTTGTTCAGCTCTGAGCCCCATTTTTTAATGGGGTTATTCCATTTTCTGGAGTCTACCTTCTTGAGTTCTTTATATATATTGGATATTAGTCCCTTATCCGATTTGGGATAGGTAAAGATCCTTTCCCAATCTGTTGGTGGTCTTTTTGTCTTATTGACGGTGTCTTTTGCCTTGCAGAAGCTTTGCAATTTTATGAGGTCCCATTTATCGATTCTCGATCTTACAGCACAAGCCATTGCTGTTCTATTCAGGAATTTTTCCCCTGTACCCATATCTTTCCCTACTTTCTCCTCTATAAGTTTCAGTCTCTCTGGTTTTATGTGGAGTTCCTTAATCCACTTAGATTTGACCTTAGTACAAGGAGATAGAAATGGATCAATTCGCATTCTTCTACATGATAACCGCCAGTTGTGCCAGCACCATTTGTTGAAAATGCTGTCTTTTTTCCACTGGATGGTTTTAGCTCCCTGTCAAAGATCAAGTGACCATAGGTGCGTGGGTTCATCTCTGGGTCTTCAGTTCTGTTCCATTGGTCTACTTGTCTGTCACTATACCAGTGCCATGCAGTTTTTATCACAATTGCTCTGTAGTACAGCTTTAGGTCAGGCTTGTGATTCTTTTTTAAAATAAATAAAAATAAATCTTTGTTTTAAAAAAAAGTTAAAATGTTACCTTGAAAATGCTACCTCTTTTAGTCTTTTCCTTTTAGATTTTCCTAAAATTTCTAAAAATTCAAAGATTTTAAATATTGGATTTAATTTTCTTATTACAGTTATTTTTGTGTATATATCCATGCACACACATGTCACCTTACATATGTGGAGGTTAGAGGACAATTTGTGAGAGTCCGTTTTCTTTATCCAGCACGTGGATTCTGGGGATTGAACTCAGTTGCCAGGCTTGATGGCAGGGATGGATCTTTACTCCGAGCCATCATGTCTGAGCTATCCTTAGACCCTTGACTATTGAGGATTCTAATTTGTTGTTTTTGTTTTGAGACAGGGTCTCATATAGGCCAGGATGGTCTTGGACTTACTCTGTAGCCATGATGGGTCTTGAACTCCTCCCTGATCCTTCTAACTTCACCTTGTGAATACTGGAATTATTAAATATGTACCGTCGTGCTCATATCTTGTGGTTTTCTGTTGGGGGGGTGGGTTTCTTTATTTTGTTCTTGTCTTTGTTTTGTTTCTTTTTTTGAGGCAGAGTCTGTCTATGTATTTCTGGCTGTCCTGGAGCTAGCATGCAGATCAGGATGGCTTCAAACACAAGAAGATCCTCCCACCTCTGCCTCCTGAGAGCTGGAATTTAACATACACTGTCTTGCTGTTTTGTTTTGTTTTTGACAAAGGGTCTCACTCTGAAGCCCATCCTGGCCTTGAATTCAACAGCAGTTCTCCTGCCTCAGACTTGTAAGTGCTGGGACCACAGATCTGAACCACTATGTCTAGCTTTTAATTTAATTTACTTATCTGTCAGGGTCTCAAATACTGAGGCCCAGGCTGTTCATGGCAGCCTTA
Organism: Mus musculus; assembly: GCF_000001635.26. Taxonomy (NCBI): domain Eukaryota; kingdom Metazoa; phylum Chordata; class Mammalia; order Rodentia; family Muridae; genus Mus; species Mus musculus. The sequence continues at coordinate 91,800,985 of NC_000068.7, forward strand.
CTTACTTACTGTTCTTGCCTCAGTCTTACTTACAATGGGGGGGATCAGAGGTGTCAGCTACCATGCTTGACTTTTATTTTAAAATAATTTCAATTTGCAGAAAAATGGCAAAAATAATACAAAGAATTCTCAAATGTCCTTTATCCACATTCTCTAAATGCTTGGATTTTGCCACATCTGTTGTATTACTCTCTTTTGTTCTCTCTATATCTGAATATGATTTTTTATGGTTGGCTATTGTTATATTCATATTTTATATTTGTTATTACGTTTTTAAAAAATATTGAATCATCTCATTAGTTTGATAGAGAAGTGGCCTTTATGCTTTCTAAAGAATGCTGTTATTGGTGAAAGGCTTTTAAGTAGTCCTCGTGTATTTTACACATATGGCTACACATACAGCACAAATTGTAGTGTTTTCTTTCTGGTCTCCAGTAATTCAAGGTATCATTACCCTTGTACTTCACTCAGCCACTTCTGGAATGGAGAATTACGTAGGTAAGCTGTTAGAGAAAAGACAGTTTATTTGTTTGTTGTTTGTTCTTTGTTTTTGTCAGAGCTTTGGTGACTGTAAAATATTTCTACATTGAGATTACAAGTCAGAAAGAAATGGCAACTTTAAGCCTGAACAAGTTTTACTGAACCTCCCTTCAGCCCTTCCTGATTTCATATTACCAAATTGTGTGATAGATCATTAAGTCGTCATATTTGTGTGCCAGAGGAGAAGAAGGTAGAGCATAGCTGCTACCCTAGCCTATTTACTCATGTTAGTCTCCATCCTTCTGTCCCCTGCACGGAGCTGCTACTAGGCGGGAGAACGCTTTGAGGATCCTAGGCATGGTAGTGGTAATGTCTACTCATCTCATAACTCCAGTTCATTCTTTAATCCACATCAACTGAGAAGCCTATTTTTTTTTCCTTGCAGAAAATTTGTCTCATCAGTGATTTGTGTGTGTGAAGAAACATTGCTCATCTGAATTGATTCTCTTGATTTCAAGTATTTCTCTCTGTCCCTCGCTGTCTGTCTGTCTGTCTGTCTCTCTCTCTCTGTGTGTCTCGGTCTCTGTCTCTCTCTCTCTCTCTCTCTCTCACACACACACACACACGTACACACACTAGGGCTGTTCTGTCCTATTGCATTGTCTGTTGATACAAAGCTTAACATTTTGATGGTATTCTGATTACCAGAAGTCTTCCTGATTAAAATAGAAAGTTAGGATGGGAACTGGAGTATGCAAGATATCAAATGGAGTCACTAAAATTGACATTGTGTAATCCAGATTGTTCTAAATTTAGGAATCTTCTTCTTTTTTTAAATTTTATTTATTTATTTTATATATATACGACGAATAAACTGTAGCTGTCTTCAGATGCACCAGAAGAGGATATCGGATCCCTTTACAGATGGTTGTGAGCCACCATGTGGTTGCTGGGAATTGAAATCAGGACCTCTGGAAGAGCAGTCAGTGCTCTTAACCGCTGAGCCATCTCTCCAGCCCAGGAGTCTTCTTTTAGAATCCCTGATAAACCTTCTCATCTCTCTCTGAGCTCTATCACTGCCTTGACATAGTTGGTAGTGGGCAATATTTGTTTCATAACTTATCCAGTTCATTGTCTACACAGAAGTACTAAAGCAGGTCACTCTGAAGCCTTCTCACCAAAGGCCCTCTGCTTACTAAGCAGCTATTTAGAGTAATAATCAGAGGTCAGGAATACTCAGCATCACTTGCAGAGCACTTTAGTATTGGGTTGAACAGTCTTATAGGGTTCTAAAGGCAGGCAGCTGTTCCTAGACCTTGCTTCATTCTTCAGCTCTTACCCTGCTCTCAGGGAATGATGTTGTTAGTACTATGTAGGTGAAATAATAGGTTGGTCAGTGGGTTTTAAGTTATAGCTCAGAACAAAAAGTTTTTACTGGGATGTCAGTAATCTCAGCATTTTGAGGCCAGAGACAGGAAAATTTCTCAATCTGGGCCAGCATGGACTATAGGCCATGTCTCAAACAAGGGGGAAAAAGTGCTGTTGCAGAAGGGGCTTAACTATAATAATATATAATATATTGTATATTTTAAGAAACTGGAAAAAAGTTTTGACAGTTTTCAATTAAGTGTTAAAATATTTGAGGAAATAAACACGTTTCACCTGTATGTTTTTATGTGTCAGTTAAGAAATAAGGTTTTATAAAGAGGAAGTAAATGACCTGTATAATAGCCTTCTCAAAAACTGACTTCTTTTTTGTCTAGTTGATTTGTTAGTACTGCAGACTTTCCCTAACCATCACAATGTTTTTCATTTGAAAGATCTAGATATGCCATTATTTTTGTTGTGATGTTAGAAAAGAGAAAGAAACATGCTAGTTAATCTTTATCGCATAATTTAAGATGTACCCCAATTTATGACACAATGAAATGTGAAAACAGTATGTTTGCAACATTTCTGCTGATGCAAACAGTGATACTATCAGAGAGAAGGTGTATTTTATTCCCTTCTTTCCTTCTTCATTGGTTATATTGTATTCTTTCTATTAAGTGCTAGGGCTCTTTGAAGTTTGGTCATGTGGGCCATGTCTCAGTAGAAAATATGTGTTTAATGGTTGCTTGTCCCAGGCAGGATGGGTAAAGCTAACGTGATGGGCGTCAATTGTTTTTGCCTTGGCTGTGACAGGAAATGCCATTGTGGGTCAGTTGCTGGGATAGTGACTGCCCATGACTATACCTAAAGCCAGCTGGTTTTAATAACACTGAATTTTCTTAACTCAATTGGAAAAGAAGGGTAGCTGCTGTTCTTATCCTGCAGATCTGTTTAAGGAGGAATCTGGCAGGGAGCCGGAGACCTGCTCCTGGGAGAGCCAGGCAAGATGCTTCTGGAGAGGAACAATATGCAATTTTTTTTGAGACCACTTCCTTTGAGATGTGCTCTGCACTAGGAGGTTAACTGGGTGCCAAATCTATATCTATATCTATATCTATATCTATATCTATATCTATATCTATATCTATATCTATATGAATGAGCTGGGAAGTAGTATGGTAGACCAGGAAGCCTGTGGACCACACCTGTTTATTGGATGTGTTTTAAATAACCTTTAATATTTAAATAACTTTTGCTGTATTTAAGTTTGCTAAAATTTAACCATGAAATTTCATGCAGAAATCCAGATTTTGGCAATACAAAATCAGACAATCCAGCAATACTGAGCCTAGTTTGTAGCTTGGTAATATTTGGCTATTCCTGAGTGATAGGATTCCAGTCTTCCTGTTTGCTAGTTTTTATTGCTCATCCTGGCTACATGCAGTAGGCACTTGTTACCTACCTAGCCTCTGGAAGACTGTATAGTACAACATAGAGATTTGAAACCCATGGGAGTTTAAACAGGCCTCATGGGAATCCCTAATAGTTTTGTGTTATGGGCCCATGTACTTAAGTCTCTAGTCCCAGTGTTCTTGTGTATGTAGAAGATCTTGTGGGTGAGCTAAGGCCTGCTACCCCAAAAAACTGCCTAATAAAATGTGTGTTACTATCATTAGCTGGAATTTATGGTGGGGCAGGATAATAAAAGAAAAGGTTTTTGCCAGTTATTATGAGGATCCCAATTGTTCTCTTTCTCACAAAAAGAGTGTAGGTAGAGCAGAAGGAGTAGAAGATTAGGGAGTGGACTGTGATGGTGTACAGGAGCCAATTGCTAGGATAAATGTGTGATGATCTCTCTGTATGCCTCATTTTCCTCTTATGTTGCTTTAGCCTATTTGTCTGCTGAAGGAGCTGTAAAGAGGTATAAGATCATGTTTCTGCTGCCTTTGCCTGCATTTCAGTGAGGAGCAGCATTCAGCATAATACAGTGGTCCTGTCCAGTGTGGGAGCTCTGGAGCTCTCCATTGTTAATGTTTCTGTATGACTAGGTTGTTGGAAGGGTAACACCCCAGATAGATGCTAGCTGGCTGTGAAGGGGATCTTATTTACCTCTCCCCCATTTCTCTTATGATTGAGCTCTGAGTTGGTAATTGACAGGGATTATTGCCATCTTTTTAATCTCTGCTAGGAGGCTGCTGGAGTCTTCCCTCATTTCATTATCCCGTTATGATGGAGCAGGATCCAGAGAGCACCCAATTTACCCAGACCCAGCGAGGTAAGGCCAAAATGAGAAATGGCACTAGGAGGGGGGGAGGGGCGGCCCTTGGGGTTGCCAAGTTGTGGGAACCCCCACCTGTGCCTCTCTGGTCCTGGTGCTCTGTTGCTCTTTAGTCACAGCATTGAGGCAGGTGTTTCAGGTGATTGGGGATTGTTGCAGGTAAGTGAATGGCATCTCTGGTGACAGAAAATTATAATTGCGCTATTGTCCTTTGGGACTCTGTCTGTCAGTGGGGCACTAGGGTACCTGTGGAGGGCATAGGTAGTCCTTCCTACTACTCAAGAGTCTGTTGGCTGTCACATGGACAACCAAAAGAAGAGCCAAAGTTTTGAGCATTTTATTTGTAGGGAAGATAGTTATATTAAACAAATTTACAATATCAAAAGGGTAAAAAAAAATCAAGTCAATGTTTAGACACTTTCCCAAAGAAGAGATGAAGGAAGCATAATGGAATGAAATTGTCATTTTACTGAAGTGCTTGCTTTATTCTGTTTTAGGAGACATTTGAAAGGTTATTGAAGACCCTGAATGTGTTTGTGTGTGTTATGCATATGTGTGTTTGTGGTATGGGCACAGGCAGAGGCCACATGAAGACTTTGGAGTCTTTCTCTGTTCTTCACATTATCATTTTTTTCTCTTCCTCCTACTCCACCATCATCATCATCACCATGACATCATCGTTCATTTTTGAGATGGCATTTTTTACTGAACTAGAAACTTGCCATTGTATCTAGACATACCTGTGATCTGTCTTTCTGTATCTTGTATTGCTGGGGTCACAGATACCTGTGTCATGCCCAGTTTTTACATGGGTGCTGGAGAGTTGCACACAGGCCCTTTTGCTTTTACAGCAAACTCCCTTATCCACCCAGTCAAATATTTTTCTAAGCCTGAAGTTTTTAAAAGTTAGGGGAAAGATGTTTTTCATTTGAGCCTAAGGGACCATCCTAAAGTCCCTAGTGCTGATGGTGGCGCTGATAACAAAACCAAAGCTGGAACATTGAGTTGTATTACAACATTTATCAGTAAAGAGCAGACTCAGGTGGTTGTCATAGCTGGATTTGATGACTTATTAGAGATCTGAAAAATGCTAACTTGACTATTATTTAAATAGTATCAGAAAAAGCTATAAGGAAAAGGATAGTTTACAGTGGTGGGCTAGGCAAGTCAGTAGTATAGGCCAGATAAAACTAAATGAGCTTTCCCGTCTATCTGGAAACATCTTTAAAGACCAATTTGACTCTAGAGATAGTAAATGATTTTGTTGTTGCCACAGTTTAGTTGCAGTAGTGCCCATTCTTACCAAGATAGTAGTGGAACAAAAACTTGCCATGGCCTCTTACTGTCTTTTCCATATCCCAGAAGTAGCAAATCCAAGGATCTAGACAGTAGAGAGGGATGGGGACATTAAAAATAGATAGGCAATTCAGATGGTGATTGAAGCAAGGTCAGCTATATTAGTCTCTAATTATGTTGGAAAACATACAAGTCCTTAAAAAGGGAAGGGAAAGTTTCACATTTTCGGGAACCATAAAAGACTCGACACAACTTCTTTCCATAAATAGTTTCTTTTCATGCTGTGACATTGCACACCTTTAACTCCAGCAGTTGGGAAGCAGAGGTAGGTAGATCTCTGTGAATTTGGGGCCAGCCTGCTCTACCTAGTGACTTTCAGATATTGGTAGGAATCTCATTCTCAGAAATTTTAGACTGGGAAACTTTAACGATTTGTTTCGGAGACAGGGCCAGATGTACAGCCTGGGCTACCTCTAGGTCACTGTGTAGCCAATGGAGGCTGGTTTCAAACTTTTGATCTTTCTGTCTCTGTCTCAGAATGTAGAGATTACAGATACTGCCCTTTCATGCAGTCTGTTATTAATTCCTACTCTGATTTCTGTCCTAGTGAAAGGCTTAGATACCTAAGATCTCACTCGGAACACTTCCTGGTTGTTGGATGGTCCTGTGGCTGCTCGGTGGAGGGTATTTGTACCATCTTCTCACATTAACTCATTTCTTTCTCCTCTTAGTTGTGTTCTACATTATACGGATAGGGAAAGCTTTTGTGAGACATTTTCTAAAACATGCAGAAACCTTCCTTCCCACCTGGATACATAAGAGGGCAAAACTCTGTCAGAACTCTATCTTCCTTTATTTGTTTATGTGTACTACTGGTGATTTAGTTTCATGTCCTGTAGTGTAATTAAACGACTAGGGGCTATGTGATGCTGTGCTTACATCTCTATACAAAAGTGTAGTCCTTATTCAATATTACATCAACAGCGCTATTTCTACAGCCATTATCAGTAACAGTCCATATTTTTCTGTTCTTTCTGGCCATCCATAAGCTGAGAAATGGGTGTGCTTGTTGTCACTTACGTTCTCTTCCACATCAGTTCTCTTCAATTCTTTCCTGTTACATATTTTTTCTCCAGTCTAATTTCTTTGTGTTTAATCCATGTTCAATTTCTGCTGGAATATTTTAGTATATTTGGTAACAGTAAGCACAACATGAAGGCACTGACTTCTGTGCAATGTCTGGTGGTTAGTGGTTGAATGCTTGGCAAGCTAGCCTATGAATAGTGAAAATACCATGAGTTGAGAAACTTTTGGAAAACAGTTGGTGTTGTCTGATTAGTTTGATCTAGGCTTCTGCATGCCCCTGCCCACCTACTGTACAAAGGTCATTTGGAGTCATTGTGCTCAGTGTAGCATATTATTTTAACATGTAAACTTTTGAGTTCCAGTGATTACTAGCTAGCTCCTTGAGAATTCTATTTGATAAGTGACCCAAAGGACAATTTTAATGACAGCCTTAGGTCCCAGTGCAGTTGACTACAAGATCTCTTTTAGCCTAGGAAGGTAGAACTTCTGAGAACAAAGTATCAAAGGTACTGGAAGTGGAACTGCAAGATGTTTGCAGTTTTGGGGGTGCCTCTGTTACTAATATAAGTTTTGGGGTGCCTCTGTTACTAATATAAGTTTTGGGGGTGCCTCTGTTACTAATATAAGTTGCCCAACTGACCTGAGCTGAGGCTCTTCAGCTTCTTGAGTAGCTGAGATTAAAGTCACACAGGTGTGCCCAAGAATAAATACTTTTATTTCATTTAGATACAGCTATTCTAAGTCAGTTTTTAAGTATTCTCAATAAAAAGAAGACAAAACACACCTTCCCTTTTAGATATCTAAACATTATAAAAATGTAAAATCTCCCAGGTTTGTAACACTAGGTTTATGACTTCTTTTTAAATGCAGAAAAAAAAGTGTGTGTGTGTGTGTGTGTGTGTGTGTGTGTGTGTGTGTGTGTGTGTGTGTGTGTGTATGAACGACAGTATATATTTCACTAACCCTTTCTCTATTTTACATTTTTCTTTTGGAAGAGTTGCCTTATGAGTAGATAAGTATAATTGTTACATGTACATACATCTTAAAATGTTGAGAGAGGGTCTCAAGCTAACTTCAAACTTGTGTGGTTGAGACTGACCTTGAACTCCTGATCCATCTGCTCTAGGTTTGTAGTGCTGAGAGTATAGGCTTATGTCACTGTGCCCAGCCAATTCTTTTTAATGGCTTCCTGGTGTTTCTCTGTATGGAAATAATTTACTTAAATCTGTTGGTGGGTTTCTGGGTTGTTTCTTGGATTTTCCCCACTGATGACAGTGTTGCAGATGAACTTTCTCATGTAATTTATATAACATTCATTTATATTCTTGTGTATTTCTGTGTGATATAATTTACTAGTGGACTTGCATCATTGTGAGTTCTTTAAAGTCTTACAGTTGGTTTAGCAATCTCTTAACACTATCACATAAGACATTTTTCTGTTGTCCTCAGTTTATAGTCTCTAATTACAGAACAGTGTTGTAAAGATGGAGGAAAACCTTAAGAAAGGGAAGGAGTATGTAGAATTGTGTGATATTAGAAATTGTCAGGGGCCTGGAGAGATGGCTCAGTGGTTAAGAGCACCGACTGCTCTTCCAAAGGTCCTGAGTTCAAATCCCAGCAACCACATGGTGGCTCACAACCTTCAGTCATGAGATCTGACACCCTCTTCTGGTGCATCTGAAGACAACTACAGTGTACTTAGATATAATAATAAATAAATCTTTAAAAAAAAAAAAAGAAATTGTCAGAGAGCTAAGACATGTCGTCCTTGGTTTCAACTGGAGTCTATAGACTGATGATGGTTTATTGGAACCCTAGCAGAGGAGATGTATTCTCCATTGCTGTAATTCTACAAATTGAAAATTCTTTTTTCTATTAGGTTTTCTATTCTCCCAACTACAAAATGTCTCTCACTCCCTATCCTGGATAGTTTTCCATGTACAAATACCTATGATTAATTTGTGAGGGAGGGAAGATACAGGTTTCAAAGAGACAATAGGAGTTAGGGGAAAGCTGGAGCTGTGTGTGTGTTGAAGAAAGAAGTCCTGGTAAAGAGGATGCCTCTGGGTACCTTTGTTAATCATCTAAGTGTTCTACCGCCTTCTGGCTTGTTTTTTCATCTATAAAACATCCAGACTTGATTACTAAGGTCTTTTTCATTTCTTAAACTTTGTGTATGGACACTGAGCAAGGAAGAACTATTTAAGGACACCCTTAAATGCTAAGCCAGGTTCCATAAGAGCCTGAGAAGGAAGAAAGACCCAGTGATAATCCTCTTGGGAAGGGGCCACTCTTGATCAGAAGATGACTGGTTACATGGCCTATTTGCCTATTCTCAGAGCAGGAGCACTGGGGTGGTGTGGCACACATTATTCTGCAGCACACACCTCCTGGCGAGTTCAATGCTCTATAGTTTTTGTATATCCAGAGCTGTATCAGCAGAGAGATGCCATGGGCAAGTTGGCTTTTTCTATCTTTCACAGTATTCTCCACATTAGTGCTAGTTTGTGTTTGTCTATCTCTTTCTCTCTCAGATTATCTCCTGCTGCATACTACGCCCAGAGGATGATCCAGTATCTCTCAAGGAGAGACAGTATTCGCCAGCGCTCCATGCGCTACCAACAGAATCGGCTTCGTTCTTCCACCTCCTCTTCTTCCTCAGACAACCAGGGTCCATCAGTAGAGGGAACCGACTTGGAATTTGAGGACTTTGAGTAAGTATATTTTCAGTTTGCTTCCTTCTTTCTCCCAGACTAAGAGTGCTTCTGAGTTGGCCTCTGTTTCTGTAGCAGTGGTGAGCATTCTTGCCTCTAACCCCTAAGTTATTATTTATGTGCAGCAAAGTGGGATGAGGTTCAGAGGGTTTTAGGTACCTAGAGCACTCCTATTTCTGGGAGTTACATTGCCGATTCGCCAGAGCCTTTGGGAAGAGACAACCCATTGGGCCACAGGCCGGAGTGGAAAGAGGATGGCTGCTGCTCTCCTGACCACACACCAGACAAAGGAAGCAGGAGGCTTGGTGCTTATTCTCTTAACTAGAGTAGAGGTGACAATTTAAGTTTCATCGTAAGTATAGATTTCCTTGAATAAACTGTTCCTTGAGATCTGACTCTCTTGCCTCTTCCTGCTCCTAGCCCCACCTGTCAGATTAAGGTGGCTTGGGGAGTGACTCCTTGATGCCACTGTCAGCTGGGGCCGATGCTGCATCTCCTCTTCCTCCACTCCCTTCTCTTTTTTCTTTGTTTCCTTATGTTGGTGAGTGGGGTAAAGACAAGGCCTAAGAGCAGGGCCAGCCCCAAGTTCCAGAGTCCATGCTTTCCAGCCCTACTGCTGAGTTCTGCCTCTCAGATATTCTATTCCTGACCTTCTAGCCATTTATTGTGCCTCCAGTTTGAAATTGAGTTTTCCTAGCTTGTATCAAATTAGACATTTGGCTTTTGTTTTGATTTTGTATTTTGACATTTTTTAACATGCAAAAGAAAAAAAGAAAAAGAAGCATTTCCCTCCCTCTTCCCCAACTCCCTCTTGGCAGCTGCATGAATGGTTCCTCACAAGCTAACTTGCAATAGAGCTATAGAGTATATTTTATCTTTTTGCCAGAAAGTAGTCTGAAAAAAGATTTTAATGCTCAACAAATGCAGGTTTAGCATGAAGCAGACAGAGCATGAGTGTGCTGGTCCTGTCAGTAATCCCTGAGAGGAGCCCAGCACCTCTGACCCACAGCCTTTTTTCTGTCTGTCCTCCTGGGTAAGATGGCTGCATGTACAAACAGTGAAAGGAGCCAGATAGATGTATGTTATTCTGGAGCTGTAGTAGTTTTTCTAGCACAAGGGTCCTTTTAGGGAAGGAGTTTAAACATACATGCCAATGGGGTTGGGATGTAATTCACTTGCTTAGCATGTGAGGTCCTGTGTTTGATTCTTCAGCACTGCAAATATATAAACACACAGACACACACAGAGTGGGGAGTAATGCGGGGGGTGGGGGGAGAGAAATAAACAAACAAACAAACAAACACTTAAACACTGAGGCTACGGTAGTAGAAAAACCTGGGTGACTTTAGTTCAGTTATTCTGCAGTGCGCTAGGACTCTGAACTCTGGACTCTGGCTTGCCTTGCCTCTTCTTTCTATGCATGCTTAGAAGTTGAAACTGCCTCTCAACCAGTGGTGTGATGTGGGGATCATGCCTCTCAGCTGTACCCTGCCTCGTGACTTGTCCTTCACAATGGAGTTCTGGGTTAGTTTAAAATGTTCTGTTCTCATTTTACCTTCCCTTTCTTCTGCTGCCACCTCCTCGCTCTCCCCTTCCTTCCCCCTCGATTTTCCTCTGTCAGACTGCCTTCTGTGTGTGTTCCCCCAACCCACCTGTGCTCTCATCATCTTCCTGGGCTTCAGCATGACCTGGTTTTACATTGCCTTTTTTACCTTTCCTTCATCAGCTTACCAGGTTTTTCCTCGGTGTCGTTATTAGCCATGGCCTAATCTCCCTAATGCCGCACCTATATGTCCTTGTCCAGATGTTTGCCTTTTGGAAGATGGTTTTGGTACAAACTGTAATCTTGCTTTTGATAGCAGCTATGACTCAGTTACCTTAATATGAGTAGTACAGGTCTTCTAGAGAAAGAGGTTGATACTCTCTTGCCACCTGTTTCTTCTTTTTCTATCTTCTCTGTCCTCCTCCTGGTCCTATACGCTGAGTACTGGTTGTAATTGCTCCTTTTCGCCTCTAGTGCTCAGGGGAGAGGCAGAAACTAGGGATTGTAGCAGCCTGTTCTAATTTATTTGCCATAATCCTATTCCTTAGCTTTCATAACTAGAAAGGATGTTATTTAGGCCTGCCCTCCCTCCCTCCCTTCTTTCCTTCCTTCTTGTTTTTTGAGACAGGGTTTTTCTGTGTAGTCCTGGCTGTCCTGGAACTTGCTCTGTAGACCAGGCTGGCCTCAAACTCAGAGATCCATCTGCCTGTTTCTGCCATCTGAGTGCTGAGATTAAAGGCCTGTGCCACTACCACCCAGTTTGGGATATTAGTTTTTTAAATAATGTTTTAACTTATGTGTATGGATGTTTTGCCTGCATGTATATCTGTGACCATCGTGGTTCCTGGTGCCCAGAGAGATCTGACTAGAGTCAGGTCTAATAGAACTGTAGTTACAGACATTGGGAGCTCCCATCTTCCATGTGGGTGGGTGCTTAGAACTGAGCCTAGGTCCTCTGCAAGAGCAACAATTGCTTTTAATTGCTGAGCCATATCTCCAACCCTCAGAAAAGAGGGATATGTGGGGGGGTGGGGTAGGGGGATGTTATACAGTCATTTTATAGTTATTTTAAAATTATGTTATTTTAATATACAGAAGCAGGTAAGGTTTTTGTGATCTGGAATCTGCCTAAATGGACACCATTAAGAGACACTGTTCTATTGTTTTTTGTTGTTGTTGTTGTTGTTTGTTTGTTTGTTTGTTTGTTTGTTTTTCTGAGCACATTACAATCTTACCTGTAAGGCCTCATATAATCCTTTCCACTCTCCCTTTTTCTAAGTCATAGATTCATTTTACTGTTCTTGAGCAGTTTTCATCCAGATGCATAAAGTCCCCAAGAAATCAGATCATGTCTTCTTTGGTTTTCTTTCATCATCAAAAATTATCAGTTACTGAAGAGTTCATATGCATAATTGTTAACTACTTATATTTATAGTATATATAAGCATATATACAGTATGTATAGTTATAGCCAAAGTATCCACCTCATATATGTATATGTAGCAATTGCTAATACTTTGCATACAGATGTAGATTATTTGCATATCTTTTTATGTATAAATAATAGATTTAAAATTTTTGTTGAATCCTTTTTAAAAATATATTATTTATTTATTATTATTTATATGAGTACACTGTAGCTGTCTGCAGACACACCAGAAGAGGGCATCATATCCTATTACAGATGGTTGTGAGCCACCAAATAGTTGCTGGGAATTGAACTCAGGACCTCTGGAAGAGCAGTCAGTGATCTTAACCACTGAGCCATCTCTCCAGCCCTGTTGAATCCCTTTAATGGCCCAACAAGAGGGCTAATAAATCATTCTCATCTGTTGTTCTTTGACTGAGGATATCACCATATCAGAGATGTATCAGATTAGAGAACAGGAATGAGTATATTTATTGTCTAAAGATCTAAAACCTTTTAACAGTGATATACAATTATATTTGGGTCCTTTCACATACTTGTTGTGGAATAGGTCTTTCCAATTTATCTTCTGGGAGGATGCCCTTGGAAATTGGTCAGGTTAAATTTTCTATTTTTTTGTAGTCTGGATTGATGACTATCTTCTAAGCACGCATCTTCTCCTGTCATTCATCTCTATCTGTTGAAGATTGAAATGGCAGGATCCCAGTGTTTATCAAAATGTACAAATAGGATGTCCAGAAACTTGCTGTCAGCAGGTCTTTTTTGAAGTCCTCAGCTAGCTGTCTTTGCATAAAGTTCACAAGCAGGGTAAAGGTGTGTCTGCCTATTGACATTACTGTCTGCCTGTGTTAAAGCTTAGACTGCTTGCTTGAATGTAGTTGTCATATAAGCATAACAAAAATCCTATTTTAATTTATAACTTTCCCATTAGATAAAGGACAGGTAGCTTACAAAAAAAGCTCGAGAAAAGTGCTTTTTTTCCAGTAGTTGCTAAGACTTGCAAGAGAATAATGTGTGTGTGTGTGTGTGTGTGTGTTTATGATAATTCTAGCTAGTCTTTATTTTTAATTAATTAAATTAAATAATAATTTAATACCAGGTTTTAGTGACAAACATTTACATGCTGAGCTATCTCACTAACCCTTGATTCTCGCTAGTCTTGAACCTTTCTTTCTTTTATCTGTTATTCTAATTATGATTCTAGAATCTTTCTCCACTCATTTCCCTGCCCTTTTAACTTCTTTTTGTAGCTGCTTTGCCTTCTGAGGCAAAGGATGAATAACCTGATCCGATACTTGCTACTGCCAGAACTAGAGATGTTTCAGATTAGATAAGCCACAAATAACTTCCTCCACACATACAGCCACTGGTAATTATACTCAGCTTCTTAAAGATCGTTGCTAGCATAGAAGAGAATAAACCCTTTCTTTATTCATGGTTTTGACACTGGGCTGTATTTGGAAAATCTCAGTGAGAACCTTAAAGTTTTCAGTTTAAGATAGAGTCTGCAGGTTAGTTAGAATTGTTTCCCCTTCCTCTCCTCTACCCTTCCTCCTTTTCTTCCTTTCTTCCCTTCTTTCTTTTTTTGGAGGGGTTGGGTGGGAACAGTAGTAGGAATTGAACCTAGGGCCTCTTGCCTGCTAGGCAGGTTACCTGATCACAGTTGGGCCCTTTGTTCTTATTTCTAGACAGTCTCACTATTGTAGCCTAGGCTAACTTGTAAGTCTTTATTTTCATGCTGCAGCCTCCCGAGTGCTGAGATTATAGGTGTGTGTACCACCATGCTCAATTTTTTAAAAAAATTTTATTTATTTTATTTATGAGTATACTGTAGCTATCTTCAGACACACCAGAAGAGGGCATCAGATCCCATTACAGATGGTTGTGAGCTACCATGTGGTTGCTGGGATTTGAACTCAGGACCTTCAGAAGAGCAGTCAGTGCTCTTAACTACTGAGCCATCCCTCCAGCCCGCTCAATTACTTTTTTTTGTTGTTTTTTGTTTTGTTTTGTTTTTCGAGACAGAGTTTCTCTGTGTAGCTCTGGCTGTCCTGGAACTCACTCTGTAGACCAGGCTGGCCTCAAACTCAGAAATCCACCTGCCTCTGCCTCCCAAGTGCTGGGATTAAAGGCATGTGCCACCACTGCCCAGCTGCTCAACTACTTTTAAATAAATACTTTTAAAAGATTTATTTACTTTATTCTTTTATACATATGTGTGTTTAGCCTGCATATATGTGTGTACCACATGTATGCCTAGTCAGAAGGAGAACATTGGACTGGAGTTTCAAAAAGTGGTTAGCTGTGAGTATTGGGTATTAAACTCAGGTCTTTCTTCTACAAGAGCACCAAGTATTAGTAGCCTTTGAGCCAACTCTCTACCCCATTTTGTTTCTGAGACAGGGTTTTGATGTATTTCCAAGGCAGATCTCAAACTTTGGAGTTTGTGTAATGTTTCCACCCAAGCTTCTCCAGTAGTTGAGACTATAAGACTATAAGCACATAGTTGAGACTATGTGCACCACCTCACCTGCCCGAGCTTCTCTTTCTCTGCTCCCCTTGCTAGGCATCTTGTGGCATATATGTTCTTAATTTTGTGTTTGGTATAGCTGAGGAGAGTTCCAAAGGCTATCAGCTCTAACATCTGGCTGAATATGACAGGAAAAGTTGTTGACCTTTAGTTTACAATATACTCTTCTTCCTCTGCCCTTTTGGTATAACTGAGATTTAGTCCAGCCTTTGGCAAAGGAACTATGTTAAAAACCACGTAAGTATTGCTTCTCATTTCAGGTGATAATCCTGAATGAGACTCCTACATTTACTTCAAATCTTGGCTAGGAATTCCATCAAAGAAGCCACATGTCTTCAGTAGTACTTGTTCTTAGTTTCTTTTCTGAGCTAGGAAGTTCCAGGATTTCTGTAGGAGCTCTTGACTTGTCTTTTATTTTATTTTATTTTATTTTTTGACTTGTCTTTAATAACAAATATAACTCAGAGCCAAGAAGAAGGGCAGCTTTTGCCATCTGAAATCGTTAGAGAGATATGGCTGTATCATTTTGAAATGGTCTTTATTTCTTCCTTTCACATATAAACTTTAGAAGTGTAAAGATGCACTATAAAGCACTATGAAGATGTTGTTCTTGCTGGGAGGTGATAGTGCACACCTTTAATCCCAGCTCTTGGAAGATGGAGGCAGGCAGATCTCTGTGAGTTTGAAAATAGACTGGTCTACAGAGCGAGTTCCAGGCAATCAGGGCTACACATAGAGAAACCCTTTTTCTAAAAACAAACAAACAAACAAACAAACAAACAACATTCAGGTGTTGTTCTTTGTAGGCTGCTAGGCAAGTGCTCAGCAAATTGCATCTGTAGCCAGGCATCAGTCTTAAAAAAATAGGGTCTTTCAATAGTTAAACTTAGGAGACAGCAAAACAAAACAAGAAAAGCATAGTTATTTTGACAGTTGGCTTTTCTTGATTCTTGATAGATGCAACTATATTAGTCACTGTAAAGTTCAAATCTATCCAAAAAGATGAGACTTGGGAGTCATAGAAGTGCAGATCTTAAGAGTTGTTTTTGCCTTTGAGATGAGCTTTATCCTATTAAGATGGTGACATTAAAACATTTTAGTTATAGAATAAAATGATCAGATTTTTATATAAGTATATGAAAGGGGGCTGGAAAGATGGTTCAGAAGTCCATAGCACTGGCTGGTCTTTTAGGGGACCCTGGCTCAGTTCCCAGAACCCACATGGCAGTTCCCAGCTATTTATAACTCCAGTTACAGGCAAGTGCCTCTGGCCTCTGTGGTCACTGCATGTACATAGTGTCCATACAAACATGCAGGCCAAACACTCATATAGACATAAACAATAAAATACAAAGTAAAAAGTACATATGTGAAGAGAGACTGTGACTTAAAGAGTTTGACCAGCTCTGCAGGAAGGAAGAACAGATTTTGGAAAAATGGGAGACTCCATGGCTTGAGCTTGATTTTGAAGACTGAATAGGACTACTTTTTGTTTTGTTTGTTTTTAAATTGCGTGGGGTTGTTGGCATAGTGGGGAAGAGTTGCATCCCACTGCATGGATGTATTGGGTTTCACCTTACCTGACTTTGGTTCTGTTTTGTTCATAGTTGTATGACCAACTTAGGTGATTGAGTTTCTGAGAATTTTCTTGTCTCTGCCTATCTCCCTAGAGGGGTACACTGGGATTCTACACCAGTGACCAGTTATGTCCTTATATTGTCTCCAGCAGAAGGTGTAGCCCAGATTAAAGGTGTGTTCCGCCACACCTTTAATCCCAGATGAAAGGCGTAGCCCAGATTAAAGGTGTGTTCCTTAAACTCGGAGATTCAATCTTCTGGAATCCATTGCCATTATGGCTCAAGATCTCCATACCAAGATCCAGATAAGGATCTCCAAGCCTCCAGATAAGGGTCACTGGTGAGCCTTCCAATTCTGGATTGTAGTTCATTCCAAATATAGTCAAGTTGACAACCAGGAATAACCACTACAATCCACCCCTTGTCAACTTGACACAAATAATATCTCATGTTCACATGAAACAGTAACAAGGTTGTGAATACGCCTAACATGATATAACTATCCCTCGTACAATCGCAAACGCATTTGTCAATTTACAAGGGGGCATTCATATTACTTTATAATCCTCGTTTCTGCAACTGGTTACGTGGCCTTAATTGGTATTATCTAGTTTTAACATGGGTTCTGGGGATCCAAACTCAGGTTGTTGGGCTTTCGTAGCAGTACTTACCCGCTGAGCCATTTCCCCACCCCCTGGACTTTGAAAGATGAATCTGTGAGGATGGTGTAGAAAGAATATGCTAGATAAAGGCAATAACAAAGTAAAAGCTCAGAAACAGATTTTACTCAAGGTTTATTCAGAAGCTTGAATAGATCTCTGTGTAGAGCTATAGTGTGCTGGTGATTGAGAAAGATCAGAAAACTGAGAACTGTGAAGGGCTTGCAATGTATGGCAGAAAATTTGGATTGTGTGTTGACTTGGCCTCCTGAGTAGGGGCATTACAAGTATAGGTCACTATGCAAGCGTACTTGATGTTTTCCAAGACTGAGAGGCCTATTTGTGGGTGTCTTTGTAAAGACAGCCATGTCATCTACTTCTCCAAATAGAATGCTTCCTCAGCCTTTATTAAATATGTGCTATAGGAAGCTAACTGAACAACCCTGATTAAGGTGATACAATGTGACAAGTCAACTGATGAAGAACTAGTTCAGTAGTGATGGGCTAGTATAAGTGAAGATGTTTTAAATATTTATTGTGAAAGTCCTTAGTGTTTTCATCGTAGATACCCTTTTAAAAACGAAAACCAGGGTCTTATTTTGTAGCCTTAGGGATTGCCCTGTTTCTGCCTCTGGAATAATGGGACTAAAGATGCTCACCATCATGCTTATCTGGGTGTCAAATTTTTGTTGTTGTTTTTCAAGCCTGGTTTTTTGTATGATGCTGAGGCTGAACCTGAATTTCTGGGCTCATATGATTGGCCTGACTGGGCCTCCTGAGTAGGGGCATTACAAGTGTAGGCCACTATGCAAGCGTACTTGATGTTTTCCAAGACTGAGAGGCCTATTTGTCGATGTCTTTGTAAAGACAGCCATGTCATCTACTTCTCCAAATAGAATACTTCCTCAGTCTTTGATTACTATTACTGGAGACCATTTTGAAGTAAGTATTTGTAAGTTAACAAGTGATCCTTAGAACATCATTGCTTGCAATTGGAATCTTTTATTATTGTTGCTAGCTCTGTTGACTGGGTTCTAGTCTTGGTTGAGCCTCTGCTGTAGAAAGCTTGGAACATCTAACTGAGAAGTTTGGATTTTGTATGTATTTGGGGCAGCCATTATTCAGTTTTTTTTTTTTTTGTTTTTTGTTTTTTGTTTTTAATTTAGGCAGCAAACTCTAAAAAAACAGTGGCTGGGGGGGACCTACTTTGGAAAGTGTACTGATGTAGAAGAACAAGTTTGAGAACAAGTCCTATTCCCAAGGTCCCAGTGTCTGATAGTAAAGGAAATTGAACAACACTGGTGCTTCTTTTAACCTTGAGGTTCTTGGATCTCTATTGGTGTTAACTGCCTTAGAAGATTTCCCTTGATACTCAGCAAAGAGAAAATAATGAGAATTCTCAGAAAGTAAGAGGGCCTCCTGAAGAGGAAGAGGGAAAAGCTATCTAGTGCTTGTCAAGCCTCAATATGTTTCCAAAATATCTACTTATGCACTACTACTTCTTTACCAAGGATTATGACCTGTTGCTTACAAATGTGTAACATTGCTTGACAGCTAAAGAAATCCTCTTTCTGAAAATATAAAGTACCTTATGAATGTTTATTTTGGGTTATGGAGAATAAGAAATGAGCAAAGGAAAGTAGAATATATCTAGATTGTGCCTGGGCTGAAAATGGAAAAATACAGACAGAAAGAATGAAAAATACAGCCAGGAAATACAGGGAGGAAGACATTACCTCTTAGATTTATATGTTGTTTTATCAGAAAATGCACAATATGAATATAAATTTGCATAATGTAGGCAAATGAGATTAGGAGGTAGAATAAGGGAGGACAAGAATTTGTAGATTATAATTATCTCATATTACTTTTCCTTGGAGAAATCTAAGGCTCTGTTGTTCCAGGAGACGTGCATTGTTAGGTTTCTTACAAAGGATGTCAACTGGGACAAAAATTTAAGATCTTTGTAAGTGTCGTCTCTGGAAATAGAGGCTGTGCCTCAGTTTCTAATAGGAGCTAGTAAGAAAAGGACTTGACCAAGATCACTGTGCCATTCAGAGACAGAAATGCTAAGTAGGTCTTCTGATATTTGTTCTTAGACACACTTTCTTTTTAAATATTTAGCAAAATCAACAGTACTGTTGGGAAGACAATGACCTTTTGAGCTTTTTGATGGAATAGATTCATCCTCAAGGCTCATGTCAGAGCTCTGTTTGTCTGAGGAACAATGACAACCTGACTGTCTGGTGAGGGCTCAGACAACAGCCTGTAGGGATATTTTTTATTCCTTTAAATTATGGTCTTTCTTTGAAGCTCTTGATCCTGGGCATCTAGCAGATTGCTGTTGTGTCTCTCTTTTGTCCTGAAGATGTGTTGCCTTTCATTCAACACATGTCTTAGAAGCTTGTTTGAAGGATTTTTTTTTTCTTTATAAAATAATTTGAAACAAAATTTTAGTCGTTCCCCCACCCAAAAAAATACCCCACTGAGAGTTAATCAAAGATGCATAGAGTTCAACAACTGGGAAGGCCATTAATAGTACAGTCAGTTTCTATCCTGCTGTCTTAAATGCAACTTCTGAATGTTAAAATTGATGAGGATTTCTCTGATGTTTTCTTAAAAAGTAGTCCTTCTTGGTGGAAAGATTGTACTAGCATATTTGTGTACTTTGTTCTTCATTTCTTTCCCATAAAAGGTTGTTGGCTATCTTATGTTAGAGCCTAGTTTTTAGCACTTGCTACTATTGCTAATGTCAACCAACTGTAGATCTGTTCATCTGGCATTATCTTCAGTCCCGTTTTGACTTATTTCACTGCTTTCTAACTCTTGCAGCTTGCTTTCCGCTGACCTTGTGTTAGCAGTGAAGTGAATGGCAGGCTCCTCGTCTTCTTAAAATATCTTATTTTAAGTGCATCTAATTCTTTTGGTCTTTTCTTGGAACTCTTGTCATTATCTTTCTCTCAAATCTCCCATGCACAAAATTTGTTCTTCTATCCCCAGTTGCCTCTAAACCCCCTTCTTTCTAGGCAATAAAATCAGTTATTTCTCTCATCTTTAGTTTATTTGGAGCTGTGTCAAAATTATTTTCCCGTCTAGTCACCCACTTTGGCTTTTGGACATTCTGATCATTGCTACCTTGACACATTCTTTCTTTTCAAGGTTTATCCTGTTAGTAACCATTTGTGCTGCTTATCTCTCATGCTGTTTTCTCCTAGACGGTTTTGCTGGTTTCTCCCTTAACATCTCATTTGTGTGTTTCTCATATTTCATATTTTCCTAATAATCCTGGTTCCTGTGCTGTCCTTTTTCTCTGTTGCTGCTGGAGTCCTAACACTGAATTCCGAGGCTTACCTGCATGGTGTTGAGTTACTACTCAGCTCCTGCTTACCCATCCTTAGCCAGAATGCTAAGATTAAGACCTGCATAGAGCTTTCCACTCACTTGTATGCTGTTCCATAATGCCATCCATTTGAGAATGTGCCTATATCTGAGCTAGCTATGCTTACTGTCTGTCTCTGTCTCTCTGTGATTAGTGATTGGGTCTTACTATGCAGCCCAGACTGGTCTCCTGAGTACTGGGATCACTATATATGTCTCACCATACCTGATTTGATCTTATTTTTCCTTTATATATCATATTTCAGTAGTCTAAACATTTTAAAGCTATTACCTGTGGCTGTATTTCAGCCCACCCTCCCCATTTCTTTAGTTGGTGTTTATTTGTATGTGTGTGCGCGCGCATGTGTACACATTATAGCACTAAAATTACTACTTTTGCCCCCCTTTTAAATGTTATTTATTTTATAAGCATTGATTGGTGTTTTGCCTGAATGCATGTCTGTATGAGGCTATTAGATCCCATGGGGCTTGAGTTACAGACAGTTGTAAGTTTCCATGTGGGTCCTGGAAATTGAACACTGGTCCTCTGGAAGAGCAGCCAGTGTTCTTAACCACTGATCCATCTCTCCAGCCCCTATCCCCTCTTTTTTTAAAAAAATAGAAAGAATAACTGCATTTAGGTTTTAGGCTTTAAAATAGCAAAAAGAGGTTTGTGATAATATGTATTGTAAGAGTCAAACATTTCCCCACTCATCCTTGTCACTTGTCATCCTTATTTCTCACCAGGCTTTATGCTCTCTCAAAAAGCATTGCACCTCATCAGTACTGTCCACTACCCTGCCCTTCATATCTGTATTCACAGATAATAGTCCCATGTTACCCGAAAAGGTGGATCTATGGACTTGTAGGAACGTGAGTCAGCTCCACAGGTGATTTGTAGGAAGAACAGCTCAGTCCAGAGCCATGGGATAGAATCTACCCTATAATGCTGCTATCTAGCTTTGTTTTCAGTCTTCTTAAGGCCTGGGGGCCTCTCTATGTTCCTTTCATGTCACACTTTTAAACTTTAAAATGTTTTCTAAATGCCTTTCATGATAATTGTTTACAATCATTAATAAATTCATAATAACAAATGCTATCATTACTCTAGTTGTACTTTTAATTGGTACTTTAACTTATCATAACCAAAATCATATATTTGAAAAATAACAATATTTAGAGCTGTCTTATTTGTTTAATATTCAGCTTCTTTGTGCGCATGTTAGGAGCTCTGCAATAATTATATTTATGCAGCTTCTGATATATTTGTGTATATGTGGATGTGTGTGTACATGTGTATTATGTACCTCTGTGTATATGTAGATGTAGACATCTGTTGAGGAGGATGTGTGCACACGCTCCTGCGATTGGCTTGAAGATGATGTTGAGTATCTTCCTTGGTTGTTCCTTTACTTTTTGTTAAGGCAGGGTCTCCTGATGAACCCATAGCTCCCTGAATCTGGTTAACCTAGCTAGTTAGCCAGCTTGCCTTTGGGACCCTCTGTCTGCCTCCACAGCCCTAGCAGTATAAGCTCCTCTATACCAGCCCAGCCCTTTTTTTTTTTTTTTTTTTTTTGGTAAATAATAAATGATTTATTTATTTTGTATACAAAATGTTCTGACTTGATGGCTAGATGAGGGCACCAGAGCTCATTGTAGATGGTTATGAGCCACCATGTGGTTGCTGGGAATTAAACTCGGAACCCCTGGAAGAACAGCCAGTGCTCTTAACCTCCAAGCCATCTCTCCAGCCCCCAAGCCCAGCTTTTATATGACTTCTGATGATCTGAACTCCATTCCTCATGCTTACATGGCAAACTTGTCTTTCTCCTTATCCTTCCTTTTATACCCAGAGTTTCAAGTCAACAGAATACAATATCTTCGGAAAACAAGAGTGTATCTTTTCATTGGGATGGGGGACCCAAATACTTCTATCGGATCAGCTTTCAATAGCCTTGGTATTGATTGCTCTTAATGTGTGAAACCCTTAAAAGCTTTTGTTTCTAGCTGGTACAGCTCCCAGTGGGCCACCTAAAAGCCAAAGTGTTTAAGGTTGTTTCCAGGGCTAGATTGAAGATTATCTCATTGATTTGAAGATAATTCAAAGAGAGAATTCAGATATCCCAAGTCAGGCTTTCAGAGGTTCATGTACTTCTTGATTTGCTTAAGCAGCTAATTAACTGCTCTGTCCAGCCAGTGCCCTTTAAGTTATTGTTTCTTTGATGTGGTGGAAACTTAAGCCACAAGAAGTTCCTTTCCTCTTTTCTTGTAGGAAACAGTAAAATGCAGTGAAGAGATCCAAAGCTCTTTCCTGAATCATCAACTACATTCTAGCCTGTGACCTTGGATTTACCTGTCTGATTCTTTAGTTTCCTTATGTAAAATCAGACTAATAACACCTCATGGAATAGCTAGAGATTAAATAGGATGTTAACAACACTGAACTTAGCAGGCACTTAATAAATGGTGCTTAAACATCTATAATAAAAAATTTTTTTCAAATGACGTTGTTTAGGAGTGCATTTTTCATCATGGCCAGTTTTCAAAGAAGGAACTGTGGACTTTTTCTTATTTCTGTCTTTCTGCCCTCTTGCCTTTTTCATGATACTAAGGAATGAACGTGAGACCTTGCATATGCCAGGCAGGCAAGAGCTGTCACACTGAGTTACATCTCTAGCTTCCAACCCCCATCTCTCTCTGTCAGTCTTTCTGCCAAGGGGGTCAAATGAAGAAAAAGGTATTCCTGGGCAAGATGTGGCAATGCATGCCATTAGCCTCAGCACTCAGGATGCAGAGGCAGGTGGATCTCTGAATTTGAGGCCACCTTGGTCTACACAGTGAGTTTCAGGACAGCCAGGGCTACATAGAGGGACTCTGTCTTAAAAATTAAAGGAAAGAATAAATTCTTATGTAGCCTTTCCAGATTCTAAGATTTCAGATACTACGGGGTTCAAAGACCACATTGACTCAGACCTGCTTTTGGGTACTGAATTAAAGTTAGTCAATAGGTAACTGCTTACTTTGGATTCCTTTCCTGAGTGTAGGACTTTAGTTTGCAGATGCTTAGTTTTGGTGGCAGGTGAATAATTCTGCTTCAGTAACTGTCTTATATGTAGTCTCTCTGTTTTCTCCAGGGACAATGGTGACAGATCTAGGCACCGAGCTCCCCGAAATGCCCGAATGTCTGCACCTTCACTTGGACGATTTGTTCCAAGGTAAGAACTGGGTTGTAAATATTGACGGATCCTTGATGAATGCCTAAGGTTTCATTTTTGTGTGTTTGGATTACTTTGGCTTTATAGAGCTGGAACTGGGACCCAGGGCCTTCCACATACTAGAGAGGCACACTGCCTCTGAGCTACACCAACCTCTGGCCTTTGGATTACCCATATATAGAATTCTCTCCTAGCCTCTATATTCTGGTCCTGCCATTTAAACATTTCATGGGAGATTATTAGCCACAGTGCCTAGAGATAGAAAAATGGCACCAAGAGCATACTGTTCAAAGTCTGTCAGAGTCTCTCTTTGTAGTTCTAGTTGGCCTGAACTCATCATGTAGACTGGGCTGGCCTGGAACTCATGTATCTACCTGCTGTGCCTGTGATTGCTGGGGTTAAAGGCGTGCATTACTCCTGACTAACATTACTTTAGAAGAAGGTCAGTAAGGAGTCACACATTTATAAAAGGACAAATCCTATAGATTTTATGGATTTTTAGTTAGTATATCCCTTAGGCTATATTTTGTTATAACGTATCTTTTGGGACCCAGTCTGGTCTTGAACTTGCAATCCTTCCTTAGTCTTCCATCTTTATAAACCATGCCATTTATGCCCAGCCTTACTTAGCCAACGATTTTGAAACTGTAGTTTTTCCTCTGTTGTTTGGTAGTATTTAGTTGGCTTTTTACATGTGATTCCTTCTTACAGGCGTTTTTTGCTGCCTGAGTACTTGCCTTATGCTGGGATTTTTCATGAACGTGGACAGCCTGGCTTGGCTACTCATTCTTCTGTTAACAGGGTCCTGGCAGGTAAGGAAATATTTCTTTGGATTTTGAAATTGTGAAAGGCAGGAAGCTAAAAAGTCTTCCTCTTTCCCCTCTTTTGATACAACAGTTTCTTCGAATTGGTTGAAGCTCTGTTGAGTGTTAGATGCGTTTCTTACCTCCAGACAAGAATCAGTACAGCTGAAAAACTGTTTCTCTTGTCTAGTTCTACTTCCTTTAGGCCCTTTTGTGAAAACAAACAAAAAAGGAGCGGGGAGCCAGGGAAGAAGGGAAAAAACTTTTTTTCCCCAAGACAGCATTAGCTATCCTGGAACTCATTCTGTAGACCAGGCTAACTTCAAACTAAGATCCACAAACCTCTGCCTCCCAAATGCTGTGATTAAAGGCTCACATACTGACTGTCTCGGAAAGAGAATTTTTAAAAACCATTTGTTTCTTAATATAGATAAGTAACTCCTGGCTGTGCTTTAATTGGGTGATAAAGGTGTCTTGTTCATGGTTCAGTTGGTGAGATAGTCATGAGCTAGATCCTGTGATTTTAATTAAGAGCCTAATGCACAGGTCTCTACCCATTTGCTTCTGCCAGCCCGTGGAGATTCCAGGCACTGGCACTGGAATGGAATGAGGAAGGAGGAGGGAGGAAACTTGTGGAGGCAGCTCAGAACTCCACAGGGTAGAGAGAGGCTGAGCAAGCTCTGCTGCAGAAGTTTATGATGGGGGGTCCCTTTAGTGACCCATGTTTTAGGGCGTAGAGGTATGGTGTGACCAATTTCTGAGACATTGTATGCAGCTGCTTTTGGACAGTCTCCAGAAAAGGGAACAAAGCAGAAATCTACTTTTTGTGGTGAAGATTGTTTCTTTCTTTCTTTCTTTCTTTCTTTCTTTCTTTTTTTTTTTTGATTTATTTATTTATTATATGTAAGTACACTGTAGCTATCTTCAGACACTCCAGAAGAGGGAGTCAGATCTCATTGTGAGCCACCATGTGGTTGCTGGGATTTGAACTCCTGACCTTCAGAAGAGCAGTCGGGTGCTCTTACCCACTGAGCCATCTCACCAGCCCCAAGATCGTTTCTTCATTGCATTCTTTGTCACCTTCCCATCGCTTTCACCACCAACTATTATGTCTGAAAAGACAGAAAAGGAATTCTATTAGGCATATATTTAAAGGGTCTTTATTAGAAAAATTTAAATGGCATTCTGTTCTGGAAAACCTGGGCTGTGTGATGATTAAAGGTAGAAAGGCAGCCAGTGTGAAGATTTCACTGGGGGACAATGAGAATGTAGCACACTGTTAGCTTTGGTTCAGAGATACACTCTCCACCCACATCCGTCTGCCCATCCCCCGCCCCTTTCTTTTCCTTCCCTTTCCCTCTTTCCCTTTCTTTTTCTTTTCATTTTTTTAAAATGTAACATAGTCTCACTATGTACCTGAAGCCTGGAATTTGCTATGTAGACCAGGCTGATCTCTGACTCCCAAGTGCTGAGATCAAAGGTCGGTACGCATCTCTAAACCCAGGTGCTTGAGGGAGTTTTTGTTTTGTTTTGAGGCAAAGTCTCACTATCTGTCTTTGATTGGGTTAGAACTTGCTTTGTAGATCAACCTTCCCTTGAACTCATAGAGATCTGCCTTATTCTTCCTTCCGAAACTGGGAATAAAGGCCTGAACCACCATGCCCAACTTTATTACAATGCTGTTTTGGCAGCTGGCAGACCATAGGATCTGGTCTTCCCCTTGACCTAACATAAAATCCCAGAATCCCACAATCCTCAGGAGGTTCTCTGCCAGACATTAGGGCTTCATACATAGGCCCTGGTCTGGTAGGTGAACTGATTATTCCAACCTCCAGATAACCGTTGAAAGATGACTCTAGCCCTAGTTGTTAAACAGTGGATTTGTGCCTCTCCGTGCATGTGGCAATGGTTGAAGGCTTGTGAAAGATAACCACTAACCATTTGCTGCCAGGCAATGATACCAAAGAGTTCTTCTGCCCTCTTTTTTGTTCCAAACATCTGTCTTGGTCACTCCATACCACATATCTTGCTTTTCTGCCAGCAAAATCTGTTTCCTTGGTATTAAAAGAGCTTTAAAAAAAATTACAGCTGTATAGTTTTTCTTTTTTTTCCTTTGCTCTAGTAATTCTGTACCTTTACATTCCATTCCCTACTTTCTGACCAGTGGCCTGATCCCTGCAGACCTGTTTGCTTTTACAGATGCATTTGACTGTAAGAGGGTATGTTGTAACGTTTTATAGGTTATGTATGGGTATGACATCTACAGGGAAAATTTGTCTATCAAATGATTCCAAATGTCACCAAGAGAAGAAAATCTAGATATCTAGAACCTTATGCCTGAGTTAGCAGTTCTTTTCATCATTAATACTCATTTTCTCAATATCAATATTAGCATGCCTATTGGGACTTCCTCTGAAGCTGTCATCATGTATAGATATTTGTATATCCCTCCAAATTCTGTTAACAGCTATGTCATTTTTCTTTATGTTTCCTTTTTGAAACAATACTAGTAACAACAACCAAAACCCAAGTGTGTATTGCTGTGTACTAGGAAGCATTTTAAGTACTTTAGGTACTTTAGGAATGTTTTGTTTTAGTCCTGCAGTAGTTCTGAGACAACTGGTATAAAGATCAGTGGAGGAAACACTGGTGTCCCTGGACATGCCTTACCTGCACTCTCAGCTAGAGAGTATAGGAGCCAGGGACTGAGCCCAGGCAATGGACTTGTAAGAATTCCCTCCAAACCATCTTCTAGTCTGCTGCCCCACAATTATCAACACAGACTGTAGAAGACAGAAAGGGCTCCTGGGAAGCTTTTGCTGACCTTCAGTTTTTCTTAATTCCTTTTTTTGGTTTTAAATGCTTCCTAGACATGATCAGAGCTTTATATCTGAGTGGTACTTGCTGAGGGAAATCTTACTATAGTAGTAGCTTTTTCTCTGAGCCTTCTTGTTCTCCTGGGTATAGATGTTTTGCTTTTTATTAAACTTATTTATGATATGTAATTGAGGTGCTATAGTAATGACTTTCAGAGTGCAAGAGAAATTGGTCTTTTAACCTTAGGCATTCCCAATTTTCTTGGAAAGGCTCTTTTCTCTTCTATGATTGGAACCAGATCATGATGGTCCTAGAATGGTTACACTTGGCAAATAGTTGTTGTGCTGTGGTTACAGTCCAGTCAGTGCTCTGGGCCAGCCTCAAACAAGACAGAGAGAATTCCTGCTCTCCTGTGTTTTGGAGTCTTGGTGGCAAATTATATCTTAAAAGTGCTGCTCAGTTCTTGGTTCCAAACATAAGTAAAAGCTCTTAATGTTAAGTGGGTCTTTACAAAGGCGTGGTATGGAAATTTGGCAGATATAGAGGGACAAAGGGAATATACATTTGCCATTTCAGGAATTGTGACCAGCATTGTGGTGGCAAATGAGTCTCCAGTGGGCTCTCAGCAAAGCTATTCTGAAACGTCCATAAAAGTAGATTTGTGGAAAATTAAAACCCTTTAAATCTGTTCTCTTCCATCACAGCTAGGATGTGATCATAGACAAACTAAACCCTTGTACCCAAGTGCCAGTGGTTTGTTAATCTTCATCTCTTCTCTTTTAGTTTTTGTTTTATTTTGTATCTTCTCCACAATTATGTAGGTCTCTACTAGTCTCCAACTACCTATCAATCCCGGGTAGCACAGACTCTGTACCCATATTTAAATAAACACACACACACACACACACACACACACACACACACACACACACACTTAAATGCTATGGCATCTCTTAATACATATACGGAGAGGGGGCATGTAGCAGTCTAGAAAGCTTCCCTTGTTGACATTTTAGCAGAGAGGGATTGAAATGAAGCTGAGCACTGCCTCAGTGGATCAGGTGTGGTCATTAGTACTTTCCTATACACTGTCTCTGTAAATCGTTGTGAAGTGAGTGTTGGTTTTAGTATTTCTATCCAGCAGAGAAATCACTTCATTTGCCCAGCATAGTACTATGAGAGGCAGATTTGGGAGATCAAAGCTGGTTTGCCTAACTGTCTTCTGTCTACTGAGCCATTTTGCTTGAGTTAAGAATCTCCCAAAAGGTTCTTAAGCTTATAATAGTTTTCGACATGTTTGAAGCCTTAGAGAAATGAAATGAGAAGTCCTGGTACAGGACAGCTTCCTTTTAATTACTTAAAGAAAAAAAATTCTTCTGAAGATAGGGCCTGAGTAATGTAGGGTGTGTTATCTTCCCTGAATAATCCTCTTGACTTTCATCCTAATGAGCAGATGTGAGCCTAATGTACTTAATTCACTATTTTGATTAAAGTCAATGGGAAGTGTCAGACTTTTCATGTTCTTATCCACAGGTCATTAGAATCTAGTCAAATGTCTTAGATTAGAGATGGTGTTGTGCCTAGTTATCTTTGTTTCTCCCGTGACATTTTAGCCCAGAGGTTCTCAACCTTTGGCTTGTGACCCCTTGGAGGGGGTGTGTGAGCTGTTCTTTCACAGGGTCATTGGAAAATACAAATACTTACATTCTGATTCATAACAATAGCAAAATTACAGTTGTAAAGTAGCAATGAAATAATTTTACAGTTTGGGTTCACCACAGTAGGAGGAACTATATAAAGGGTCATGCATTCGGAAGACTGAAGACGACTGCTTTAGTCGCTTATAGATGCATTGTTTATTTTCCACACACTTATAACTGTCTCTATTTTCTTTTTCCTTTTTCTAAAAAAAATCTCTGATTTAATTTTGGTGTGGCTTAAGAGCATACTCTATGATTTCAGATATTTAAATTTTTTTAACTTAGTTTTTGGCTTAGCATATGGGCTAACCCAGCAAATGTGCTTGATCAGAGTGTATATTCTGTTGATGTTAGATGAAATTGTGTAGATCCTTGGTGAATAGTGTTAATGTATTGTGTATCCTTGTTGGTTTTGTTTCTTGTTCTATCCATTATCAAGATGATACTGAAACAAACTATTATTGCTGAGTTGTGTATTTCTCCCTTTAGTGTTATTACTTTTTTATTAAAGTGTTTTTGACATTGTCATTAAGATATCTCTACTCTTATTTCTGTCCTAGAGTCTATTTTTACATTTGTATAGCTAGCCCGTCTCTTCTGTGGTTTCTGATTGTATGATATATATTTTCCATCTTTCATTTTCAACTTAGTTGGGTTTTTTTTGTTGTTTTTTTTTAAAAGATTTATTTATTTTTTATTATATGTAAGTACACTGTAGCTATCTTCAGACACACCAGAAGAGGGCGTCAGATCTCGTTACAGATGGTTGTAAGCCACCATGTGGTTGCCGGGATTTGAACTCAGGACCTTCAGAAGAGCAGTCGGGTGCTCTTACCTGTTGAGCCATCTCACCAGCCCCAACTTAGTTGTTTTTATATTTGTTCGTTTGTTTGGCATAGTTTCACTGTGTACCTCAGGGTGGCCTGGAACTTACTCTCTAACCCAGGTTAGCCTCAAACCCACAGCGAGCCTCCCATTTATAAGTCACTATGAGTAGCTTTTATTTAGATTTCTTTTTAACTAAAAGAAAGCATATGGTGTATCTTAGTTTTAGAAAATATATTATTTGTGTATAAGTACATGATATGTAAATGTGTGGAGATGCACGTGTCATGCACAGCTCGTCCGTTCTGTGTGAGAGGACAGCTTTAGGGTTTGGTTCTTTTCCTTCCACCGAGGATTCTGGGGATCCAACTAGGCTTGTCAGGCACAGTGAACACTTTTCCTCGCTGAGCCTTCTCACTGGCCCACATCTTTTTCCTTGAGTCAGACGGTCATGTCTTTGGATTATTCATTCACATTTAAAGTTATTATTGTGGATTTTTGTCCATCATTTTTGTGTTTGTTTTCTGTATCTTTAGTGTGCTTTTTCGGTTTGAGTTCTCGTACTATGACTTTGTATTACATGATATCATCTACTAGGCCATTTTAATGCCTTCCCTGATTTTCAAAGAACATTTACTATAATTTGCTTGATATTTATATAGACTTGATTGGTGAGATAGGTAAACATTGTTCTCCGTAGCTCTGTTCCCCTTCCCTCTGTTGTGCTGTCCTTGGAATGTATGTAAAATCTAGAGATACTACAAACACAATTTAATTGCTTTTTGTGATCTTGCGCTCCAGGCATCCTGCTGTTTGTTGACTAGTTTGGGTAAGGTGGGCTGGAGAGATGACTCAGTGGTTAAGAACAAGTACTATCCCTGCAGAGGTCCCGAGTTCAACTCCCACCACCCACATCAGGCAGCTTACAACTGCTTGTAACTCCAGCATCCAAGGGATGTCCCTAACTTCAGGCACATGCACATATACAGACATACACAGATGTATATGTAAAATAAATAGTAATAAAATATTTTCAAAACTTTGCTTTTCCTTATTAACTTATTTTCTAGTCTCCTTCCAAACACTATTTCTCATTTGATTATTTTTGTTCATCGAGACAGGGTCTCACAGCTTGGCCTTATGCTTGCAATCCTACCTTACCTTGCCCAAGTGCTGTTTGTGGATATTGTATTACCAGCACTGACATTCTTCCTACTTTCTATAAAACACTAGTGCTCTTTCTTACATGTCTTCCACTTGTCTGTTACATTAGGACTTCCATTCAAGGTCTTTCCACCCTAGTTCCATTCACATCAGTTAACATCTGGGGCTTTCTGATTTTTTAGGAATTAGTATAATTTGATAATCTGATAGCAACAGCATTATTTAGTACAACAAATTGCTTTATCATGCATTATATACCACTATGCACTTGAATTATCATTTTTGGGAAAGATGAATGACAATAGACACAGATGGGCTATCTTGGTATTTAGTACAAATAGAAACAAATACTGATTTTACATTCTTTCTCTCTCTGCTCTGTACACCTCTGGGACACTGTAGCCAGGCAAGTAAAGTAAGTACCACATTCCAACTCAACAACAGTTAAGATGGCTGTTTATAACCCCAGACAAGTGGACAGTCAGTGGTGGTGGTACTGACTAGTGCTGCTTTAATAATTAACCCAATTACCTTTCCTTCTGCTTCAGTGATGAAAGTGAGGGTGATAAAGGGCTGGCTTGGTTGCCTGGGAAATAGTAAATGTTGTACTTCCTGAGAACACAGTCCAGCTGCTGGCCAGCTGCAGGTAGGGCTTTTCTCTTACTTGGCACAGTTATACACTCTTTGATCACAGCCCTTTGCCCTAGACTCTTCTTAGAACACCAGTGAGAGTTTTGCTTATTGAGAACCTACTTTCAAATGTTTATGCTGTGTGCCTGCACTCCTTCAGGCCTTTCTAGGGGAATAAAATTGGGCTTGTCAGTAAACTTTACTGGCCCTTTAATATTTGAAACTTGTTTTTTACCCTTTTTCCTCTTTACCCCTGAGTCCTTTTTGTATTGTCATTTTGAAATACACAGCACTTTATAAATGCTTATTGCCTAGTTGTTTCCAAGGCGCATTGGGTATTTTAAGAGAATTAAATGCTCTCAGGGGGTTTGCAGTCTAGCCAGAGAATGACCTAATTTTGGTTTCTGTATTGTTTTTTGAGGGGTTGAGTTTGTTGTTATTGTTGTTGTTGTTATTATTACTGTTGTTTGTTTGGGACCTACCACTAAAAAATGAATGATTCCTCTAGAATTTCCATTGTTAGTCCAGATAGGTTAGCTCAGGGCCGTGTATAAGTGCTGTATGACTCTTAGTATAATTTGAAAAAGCATAGATTGTGTCCCTATTAATAGTTTGAGTGCGGCTTCAGAAGGGCAGCTGACATTTGCAGTCTGTTGACAGGCGGGCTTTGGAATCAGATTGTCTATTGTGAAATCTTTATTTTACTCCTTTTAGCAGTTTAATCTCTGATAATTTGTTTAACTTTGTGACACAGGTTTTTCATATGTATAATATACCTAAGATAGAGCTTAGCATATAGAGTTAAGGGTTAAATGAATTAGCAAGTGGAACATTCCTAAGCTGAAAATCTGAGCATCAGTAAAGTACAGGAGGAGAGTTTCATACAATATCACCTTGTTTTATGTATAAAATTACTCAGAATATTGTATGATTACCTTTACACTGTGTATACATTGAAGTAAAAGTTTTAAATTTCACTTGGGTCCCAACAATCCATAATCAAGGGGGAAAAGTCTAAAATTCAAAATACTTCTAGGCCCAGAATTTCAAATGGAGAATAATAAACTCACATATGTGAAGCCTTTGGAATAAGACATATGTGACATGCTGTGTGAGGACTTTTGTTGTGGTTTGGTTGTGTTTGTTTCTTTGTTTGGTTAGTTGGTTTTTTTGAAATATATGTGTCTTGCTCTGACTCACGGTGGCCTGGAGCTCACAGTGTAGCTCAGTCTGGTTGTAGACTCACCCTGGTCCTCGTGGTTCTTCCTCCAGAGTTTTGGGATTACAGGCTCTATCCACTATGCCTGCTCTACTGTACAACTGTCATTATAAAATTTGGCCCCGTTGGGCATGGTGTTGCACGCCTTTAATCCCAGCACTCAGGAGGCAGAGGCAGGCGAATTTCTGAGTTCGAGGCCAGCCTGGTCTACAAAGTGAGTTCCAGGACAGCCAGGGCTATACAGAGAAACCCTGTCTCAAAAAACCAAAAGAAAAAAAAAAAGATTTACAAAATAAAATAAAATTTGGCCTCTGTATAAATTAGTCTCCTCATTCATGCTGTTTTGCTCTCTCACTGAATTTTTTTTAATATATGTTAGGGGAAGGGTCTCACAGGGAGTAATGTACAGGCTGCCCTTAAACCCATTATGTAGCATAGGATTACCTTGAATTTATTATCATCCTGCCTCAACCCCTTTAGTACTGAGATTACAGGCATCTGCTTGCACACAGCTCTCTCACAGCTTCTGCATCCCTCAACATTGCTACTCTTCGTAGGTTTTTCAAGGGCTTTCTCTCCTTTGCAATTTTTGAAGAGTTATAAAAACTCAGGAGTTCAGATTCTAGGCTATCAATGTGTTGGTAAATAGAGAGCTTGACAGTTCAGTGTTTGCTCTTGTCTGTATCTGTGTTACCCAAGGGAGAAAGAGGGAAGAAGCCACAAAGTTTACACTTAAGAAGCACTTTTCTGTGCTACTGAAGTACCTATCTGTTCAGCTGTCTAATTATTTGTTGCTATGTAGCCAGGACAACAGAGAATCTAGTTAGGATCAACATTATCTAGGAATTTACCACAAATGCAGATGGAATGTACCCCAGATGCATCGAGCCAGGCACTTTGGTTTTAGGATTTAGGAATTTGTGTTTTAAAATGTCTTCCTGGTGCACTTTAAAATTTGAGAACCACTGTATAGAATAACTCATTAAGCCAGGGGCTCAGGCAGAGGCATAAAGGGTATATATGCTAGAAACTCACGAAGCATTTGTGCTGGAGAGAGAGTTCCTGATGGAGTGATTGATTAGGAATGGGGGAAAGTGAATTAGCTCTTAATCACTTCATGGACACAAAGCTGGCATATCAACTCTGTAAGCATTTATCAAGGTTTCTTTGTTAGATAGTTCAGGGTAAAGAATGTGGTAGTACCTGTGTGAGCAAGGTGCTGTGTCCATCTAAATACATAGTCTACCATCATAAATAGCTGCAAGAAAAGTAGATACTATGCTAAATGCTAAAGTAGCAGCAGAAACAGAAGCTGTGAGCTCAGAGGTCCTTAAAGCTTTTCCAAAGTAGAAACACTAGCTCATGTAGCTGTTATGCTGAAACAGCAAGTTCCTGTCAAGAGTGTTAGCATTTCAGTCCCAGGAGAAGTTGACCTTTTAAGCTTGTGGTGGTTTGAATGAGTAATGTCCCTTATAGGCTCAAGCCTTTGAACAGTACTTGGTTGGTGGTAGTGTTTGGGAGAGATATTGGAGGTGTGGTCATGCTGGAGGAAATATGCCCCACCTCCAGTCTCTCTGTTTTGTGTCAGAAGATGTGATCTCTTGGCTTCCTGTTCCAGACACCATGCCTGCCGCTTGTTGCCATGACTTCTCACCACTCTGCATTCTCCCTTTGAAACCATAAACTCTTTTTCTATTAAGTTGCTTGTGGTCATTTTAACCATTTGCTTCTGATGTTTTTTACCACAGCAACAGAATGGTAACTAAGACAACCTTTCTTTCAACTTTTAGTCTTTCTTCCTACTTGTCCTATTTGATCCTTTAAAAAAAAATCTGTATAAGACCCCACTGTTGATTTGTATTTTTAAGTTGTCATCTTCTGGGGCTTCTGTAGACATAATATAATCTAAAGATTTAAGACCCATGGTTGTCTTCTGTGCTGGCTAGTTGTGAGTCAGTTTGTCAAAAGCTAGAGTCATTTGGGAAGTGGGGAACTCAGTTGAGAAAATATCACTACCAGACTGGTGTATGGTCGTTCTTGAGAGGCATTTTCTTAACTCGTGATTGCTGTGGGAGGAACCAGCTCATTGTGGGCAGTGGTAGCCCTGGTCTGATGGTCTTGGATGCTATAACAAAGCATCTGAGCAGGCCATGATAAGCCAGTCAGTAAGAAGGGTTCCTTCCTCACCTCTGAGTTCTTGCCTCCATATATCTGCCCAGACTTCCTTTGGTGATGTGGAAGTGTAAGCAGACTAAACCCTTTCCGCCCTGAATTGCTTGTGGTCTGGTGTTTTATCACAGCAGTAGAAATCCTAAGACCTGTACTTAGAATTACTGTTCATTTTGATTGTGCTCACTGAGGACATCCTATATCCTGAAATGACCCACTCTAATTCCCAGAGTTCATTACTTCTCTGTTTATGATATTATATATGATTTGTTTATGATATGATATGCTTTGGCACATTTGCACCCCCTAGAATAATTAATCCAACGATCTTGAAATCTGCTCAGAGGATACAGAAGAGTAATAGCCAAATATGAGGTCAAATGGAGGCAGGTATAATATTCATTTCTTTGTTTTCTTTTTTAAGATTAAACTTTCTTTGGGAGCAGAAATCTATTCTAAACTCAGGAAAAACTTGAAACAGCTCTCTTTGCTGTCTTGATTTCTCCATCAGTTTTTACTTGTTGAAAATACATGCTAAAAGGTAACAATACACATAGACACTCCATTATGTCTTTTTTTAAAAGATTTATTTATTATTATATCTAAGTACACTGTAGCTGTCTTCAGACACCCCAGAAGAGGGCATCACATCTCATTACTGGTGGTTGTAAGCCACAATGTGGTTGCTGGGATTTGAACTCAGGACTTTCGGAAGAACAGTCAATACTCTTAACTGCTGAGCCATCTCGCCAGCCCCTCTCCTTCATGTCTTAAAAATGATCGGTGGTGGTGGTGGTGGTGGTGGTGGTGATGGTGGTGGTGGTGATGGTGGTGGTGGTGGTGGTGGTGGTGGTGGTGGTGGTGGTGATGGTGGTGGTGGTGGTGGTGGTGGTGGTGGTGGTGGTGGTGGTGGTGGTGGTGATGGTGGTGGTGGTGATGGTGGTGGTGGTGGTGGTGATGGTGGTGGTGGTGGTGGTGGTGGTGGTGGTGGTGATGATGGTGGTGGTGGTGGTGATGGTGGTGGTGGTGGTGGTGGTGGTGGTGATGATGATGTAGATGATGTAGTATGTGATGTACCACAGCATACCTGTAGAGGTTAGATGAACAGACTTGTAGAATTGGTTCTCTTCTTCTGTCTTTTTCTGGGGATCAAACTCATGCCACATGACTTGAATACCAAGTGCCTTTATCTGCTGAACCATTTCATTAGTCCTCTACCACTTTTTTTTAGAACCTTAGGCTCAAGTTACAATTTTTCTTTTTCATGGCCCCAGAAGCCTTATTTTATTCCAAGCTGGGTAGAAATGCCATGGAAGCTGACAGACAGCACCTCTCACTCTCTATACAGAAGTAAAGACAACCTGTGGGTGTTTTTTTCCTTTAAGACTTGCTGATCCACAAGGTCAGGTCTTTCCTGGGTCCCTGTGGC
This sequence comes from Mus musculus, assembly GCF_000001635.26. Taxonomy (NCBI): domain Eukaryota; kingdom Metazoa; phylum Chordata; class Mammalia; order Rodentia; family Muridae; genus Mus; species Mus musculus. The sequence continues at coordinate 91,837,297 of NC_000068.7, forward strand.
CTCAACTGGAATAGCCAACATAAATATTTTGGTAAAAGTCTAATGTAGAAAGAGATATGTGTAGGTGACTGACTAATGACTTTTTTGGACATTGGGGGTGTTTCTTTTGGTTCCCTCTTGTCACTTTAGTGCTGACTTGTTATATCCTATAACCACATCTTCCCAATCTGTAACAACCTTCTCCTTTTTAAAAGTAGAATTTTTATTTTATTTTTTTGCCAGGCACACACCTTTAATTCCGGCAGTCAGGAGGCTAAAACAGGTGTATCTCTGTGAGTTTGAGGCAAGTGTGGTCAACAGAGCGAGTTCTAGGACAACAAAGGCCACACAGAAACCTTGTCTCAAAAAAACAAAAGAAAAAAATAGTATTCTTATTTTTTGAGAATTCCATACATGTATATAATATTTTTTGTTTGTCATTTTTTATTTTTATATAATATATTTTGATCTTATTTATCCTCTTACCTTCTTCCAGTTCCCTCCTTCACAATGATCCATTTCCCTCCTAACATCCTGTTCTCTTCTCATTCTCATCCCACTGACTCCAGTTAGTGCATACCTCAGACAGGGTTATGGAGCTATCCACTGGGGTGTGGAGGACTTACCACGGCCATCTTCCCAAAAAAGAGTCAGTTAATTTTCTGTCCTTAGCTAGGGGCGGGGCCCTAAGAGCTCCTACTTTATCCAGAGTGGAATCTTTGCTGGCTTGATCTTGTCCAGGCATCCAAAGCCACTGAAAGCCACGTCATGTCCAGAAGGAAGTCTTTCACAGTTCTCATCATCATCCTCCAGCTCTTACATGCTTTTTTTTTTTTCTTTTTGGCAATTTATTTCCTTTCTTTGACAATAAAATTTTTTTAATTGGTTATTTTATTTATTTACATTTCAAATGTTACTCCCTTTCCTTTCCTGGTTTCCCATTTGCAACCCTCCTATTCCATCCCCCCTGCCCCCTGCTTCTATGAGCGTGCTCTCCCACCCACTCACCCATTCCTACCTCACCGCCACAGCATTCCCCTACACTGGGGCATCGAACCTTCACAGGACCAAGGGCCTCCCCTCCCATTGATGCCAGATAAGGCCATCCTCTGCCACATCTGCAGCTGGAGCCCTGGGTCCCTCCACATGTACTTTTTGGTTGGTGGTTTAGTCTCTGAGAGCTCTAGGGGGTCTGGTTGGTTGATACTGTTGTTCTTCCTGTAGGATTGCAATCCCCTTCAGCTCCTTCAGTCCTTCCCCTAACTCCTCCATTGGAGTCCCCATGCTCAGTCTGATGGTTGGCTTTGAGCATCCTGGTTGGCTGTGAGTATCTGCATCTGTATTGGTCAGGCTCTGGCAGAGCCTTTCAGGGGACAGCTATACTAGGCTCCTGTCAGCAAGTGCTTCTTGGCATCAGCAAGATTACTGGGTTTGGTGTCTGCAGATGGGATGGATACCTAGTTGGGGAAGTCTCTGCTCCAATCTTTGTCCTTGCATTTCCTTTAGACAGGAGCAACTCTGTGTTAATATTTTTGAGATGGGTGAGTGACCCTTCTTATATTCCACAGTATTTTCTGAGCTTGGGATGGGGAAAAGTTGATATGGATGACCGTCTGTAGCTGGGCCCTCACTGTCACTGGTTCTCAGCACTTTTACCAGTTAGAAGTCTCAGCACTTACTACCGGGGGGGGGGGGGGGGGAGAGTGGGGGGGGGAGCTTGTCTGATCAAACTTGAAAGCAGCACCAGTCTATAGGTATAATTACACATGTTCAGAAGGTAGGTTGACAACATGACCATTTGCTGAAACAATACCAATATGCTTGTATCCCAATAGTTTCTTTTTAAGGGTGGTGGAAGTAGCTCCCCATTTTATCATGAGCCCTGCCATGCCATGTTGTGAGCTATGGAACTGTACTGGCTGGCTTTGTGTGTCAGGTTGGAGTTATCACAGAGAAAGGAGCCTCCCTTGAGGAAATGCCTCCATGAGATACAGCTGTAAGGTATTTTCTCAATTAGTGATCAAGGGTGGGAGGGCCCATTGTGGGTGGTACCATCCCTGGGCTGGTAGTCCGAGCAAGCCTGGGGAAGCAAGCCAGTGGCCAGCTCTCCATGGCCTCTGCATCATCTTCTGCTTCCTGACCTGCTTGAGTTCCTGTCCTGACTTCCTTTGGTGATGAACAGCAATGTGGAAGTGTAAGCTGAATAAACCCTTTGCTCCCCAACTTGCTTCTTGGTCATGATGTTTGTGCAGGAATAGAAACCCTGATTAAGACAGAGACTGAATTCGGGCCTACCTGGAAACAAACAAAACAAAGCTTTTGCGGCTCGGGGCTGTTATAGCAGATTTCCCCAACCAGCTCTCCTATGCCCCTTCCCCCTCACCCCCACTCTGAAAAAAATTCCCATAGTAGAGGATTTAACAAGTTTGGGCTACAGAGGAACAGAGAGAAGGCTAGACAATAGTTAGAAAGTTCAAATTTCAGGTTAAAAGTGGGTTACACAATAGGCCTTTAAGGAAAATATATGATTTATTTTCATAGATAAAAATGGGTAGAAAGGTAACCTGTCTGTATAATCTGCCATAACCATGTATTGTGAATAGTTGCTTTTTATAGTATTTCCTGACTTCTTCACAAGATTTTACAACACTGTATTAGTCTTGAACTAATGACATGGGGAAAAGTGGGAATATGATAGTCACTCCTGCTTATTAGAATGCCTGCTCACTCTGGCGGAGTCTGTGACAGTTTTGTAGTAGCATTGAAATTATCCAAAAACATTGCCCATCATGATGAACTGACAGGGATTGTGAAAATACGAATTTTATAGGGCTGGAGAGGTGGCTCAGCAGTTAAGAGCACTGGCTGTTCTTCCAGAGGTCCTGAGTTCAGTTCACAGCAACCACATGGTGGCTCACAACCATCTGTAATGGAATCCGATGCCTTCTTCTGGTGTGTCTGAAGAGAGCAGCAGTGCACTCATATAAATAGATAATTTTTTTAAAAAAGAAAAAGAAAATAAAATAGGAATTTTAGTGACTCAGACATAGATTTGGCCATGAACTAGTATTAAATCTTATTTCCAAATAAGATTTGGCTTATAAATAAGTTGGCTGTGTTATTTCATTTGTTTGTTTGTTTGTTTGAAACAGGCTTTCTTGTAACCAAGACTGCCCTCAAACTCCTAACCTTCCTGTCAGTTTCCCAACTGTTGGGAGTATAAGTGTATGCTAACACATTGAGCTTCGAATATGCTTTTTAAACAAATAGGACTTGAGGATATGGCCCAATTGGTAGAGTGCTTGACTACCTATGTATAAAGCCCTGGTTTTGATCCCCAGCACCACATAAGCCCTGGACATGGTGACACACACTGGTAATTCTGGGACTTGGGTGGTAGAGGCAGGAGGACTAGAAATTTAAGACCACCATCAGGATACATACTGCATTTGAAGCTGGCCTGGGCTACATGAGATCCTGTTTCAGACAAACAGACATAAATTGTAAGACCATTTACTCTGTCAAATACTGTTTTGAACATTCCTAAGCATACTAATATTTACATTTTTATGATGTACCATTGTTACTGGTGTTCTTCATGGAGGAAGCTGGGGAGAAACAGAGATAATTGAAAGAGCTAGAATTGGAAACCAAGCAGTCAACTCAGATTGATACTTCAAACAGAGCTGTACTGATGTATGAGTGATTTTCCTCATGGGTAGGAAACAGGCTGAAATATACACTCAGGCTTTAAGAAAACAAAAATAATTTGCTGGACTCAGAAGGAGAGGGCTGCAGATTCTTACATTCTTGTTAGCTACAGATTGTTCTTGTAGCTCCTTTCCCTTGGAAAGAAGGCTTGTATGAGTATTACATTCCCAAACAATGAATCCTGAAGAGGTAATTACACTGTTGCCATCCCATTGGGAAGAAGGCTGGGGCGGTGATTACATTCCAAAACAAAGCTATTCGGGTATAATTGCACTGTGCTGCTCTTATCAGTCTGGCGAAGGCAGGCCTCTGGTCTCCATCCTCATTTGTTTTTGAGATGTAATCTGAATAGCATTCAATTAATAGTCAAGACCCAGGCACAGGAAAGTCAGCCAAAAGAGCCAAGAGGACATTAGCTTGCTATTGGTGTTTTCCTGCCACTGAAGTTTTCCATACCTAAGTATCAGCAAATCTAAGAGTGCCTGCTTAAAAACATGTGTTTGACTAATGAAAGGACAGAGAGACCCTGTTTCAATCATACCTCACTGGTCGCTGTGAACAGCGGACAGATGGAGGGTAGCAGGGAATTTTTCCTCTGACACCATCAGCTTTTCCTCTGTCTACAGATGTTTCTTCCTTTTAGTCTTTTAAAAGATGTACTTTTTTAAAAAGTGTATGTGTGAGGGCTGGTGAGATGGCTCAGTGGTTAAGAGCACCGACTGCTCTTCTGAAGGTCCTGAGTTCAAATCCCAGCAACCACAGGGTGGCTCACAACCATCTGTAATGAGATCTGATGCCCTCTTCTGGTGCATCTGAAGACAGCTACAGTGTGCTTAGATACAATAATAAATAAATCTTTAAAAAAAAGTGTGTGTGTGCTTTGCCTGTAATATGTATGTATGTAATATAATGTATATATGTGTGCCATGTATGTGCAGCGCCTGTGGAGGTCAGGAGAAAGCATCAGATCCCCTGGAACTAGGTAGTTGTATGTCCCCATGTGCGTGCTAGGAACCAAACCCGAGTCTTCTAAAAGCAGTAAGTGCTTTTAACCACTGCACATTCTCTCCAGTCCCGCTCTTAATCTTTTATTAAGATTTCCAGCATGTATTTTTTCATCTATATGGCTTCTAGTTGTAGAACAAAAAGCCCTTCTCTGTTTCTGTTAAGATAATAAGTCAAATTAATTTTACTTTTGGACTAGAGTAAATAGCAGAACCAATTTGTTTTGTTTCATGAACCAGAGAATAGAAGATTGAGTAACCTCATAGTCATGTTTGTTAAACTAGGAGAATAAGGTTGGCTTGAGAATTGGACATTCAAAGTAGTCTGGCCTCCACCAGAGTTTGCTGGTGAATAAAGTACCACAGAGGTGAATGGCTTAAAATTACTCACTGCCCTTCACATGTCTATGTGTGGACATCTATTTGATTTGTTTGGCCTCTTAACTGCCATCATGCTCAGTTGATGTGGCTACATAGTCTTCGATTATAGAATAATGACCTGCCAAACAGTACCTACCCTAGTCCCCAGTGGACATAAGCTATGCTGTATGGCAGGAAGGCCTTTGCAGATATGGTATGGTAAGTTATAGGGCTTCTTTTCAGGGAGTGTGAAAGTTCCTAAGTTGAGAAGTGTACTAGTTATTTGTCTAGTAGCTCTGACAAATTACCCTACACAAACAGTTTACGGGTTTGTTTTGCCTCACAGGTTGAGGCAATCTATCATGGTGTGTAGAATTATGGAGGTGGGAACTTGAGGCATTTGGTCACATTGCATCCACAGCAAGGAACCAGAGGGCACCAAATGCTGCTGCTTAGCCCCTTTCTTCCTGTTAAGCCAGTGCAGGACCCAAGCTCATTACAGTGTGCTGCCCACACTTTAGTAAAGGTGAGTCTTCCCACCTGTGTTAGCCTGCTCTAAACAACTTCCCACAGGCCTGCCCAGAGGTTTGTTTCCATAGTGAATCTAAACCCTGTCTAATTGGCAGTAAAAATCAACTATCTCGAAGTGGGGGGCTCTGCCCTGGATTATCTGAGTAGTCTTATTCCTATTATGTGAACTATTAAAAAAGTAGAATGCAGAATGGTTAGTCAAAGAATTATAGCTTTCAGCTACACGGTAATGAAGATAATAATGATCTCTGCTAGATATCAGAAACCTCAGTATTTTACATGTGTAAGGAACAGAATTCTTACAATGACATCTAGAAAGACAGACCTGCCAACTCCTTGGGACACTCGTTGAACTTTGGACCTACAGAAAGATAATAAATTTGTGTTGTTTAAACCAGTAAGTTTTGCCAGCAGTGGTGGCGCACGCCTTTAATCCCAGCACTTGGGAGGCAGAGGCAGGTGGATTTCTGAGTTCGAGGCCAGCCTGGTCTACAGAGTGAGTTCCAGGACAGCCAGGGCTATAAAGAGAGAAAGCCTGTCTCGAAAAACAAAAAACAAAACAAAACAAAAAAACCCAAAACAAAACAAAAAGACAAACCAGTAAGTTTGTGTTATTTGTGCCAGCAACCATAAAAAACTGACACATAGTGGAGTCAGCTTCATACATGTATCTGGGATTTGGAAGGAGGGTTGGCCTTTTTTGTTCACTAGTAAATTAGTCTCTTTACTGTTCCTTCACAGGGTCTCTTGATTCTAAAGATAGGCAAGATAGGTTAGGCCTCACGATATAATGAGCCTCTCCTTTTGTCTTGTGTTATATTGAGTTTTTTGTATGTTTTGTTAAGACAGAATCTTGGTATAGCCCTGGCCATCCTGGTACTCACTAGGTTACCTAGGATAGCTTTGAGCTTGTGAAAATCCTGTTGCCTCAAGCTCCCATGTGCTGGAATGATAAGTTAATGGGAGACATGTGCCAGTACACCTAGTTCCCTGTGTCCCAGGTGTATTGAAAAGGGGCTGTCTAAAAACATAGATAATGGGAGACTTGTGTTATGAGGGGTTGTTGTAATATTCTACCCCAAGTAGGTTTGAGGATGCTAAAGAGCCTGGTAGTTCATGACGAACAATTGCTTCTGTAAGTTTCCTTACACATACTAAGGGAGAACATATGGAGGAATATAAATATGTAGATTTGAAACATTCATGAAAGATTTTTTTACATCACTTTTATTATTCAAAGAAAATTGAATTTAGAAATGACATCCCAATAAAAAGGTAGCTCTGGTTTTCTAGACATAGCATTTTAGAGAAACTACCTTTTTATTCCCCTGGGTGTTTGCTAGGAAAAAGCCCTGCACTTCTGTGTGCTGGAGGATGAAAAGATGTGCAAAAGAGCTCTGTGGGTGGTTGGGCCCCTTGGGGCCACATGTATTTCTGTGTAGGAGGAAGACTGACAGAATTAACTGGGAGCACTTACTAAATTGTCTGTAAGTGAACCTGTATTCATGGTCTCATTTATAATCCACAGCTCCTTTAACAGAAGCAAATTAGAAGAAAAGTTCCTGGAAACGATGGCAAGGAACCAGTCACTGCAGCTGGTGATGCTTTCTTTATGGAGGGAGGCTTTTCTCAGATTGGGTCACAGTGTTTTCAGGCTGGGTCAAACTCGCACTCTTGCTGCCTCAGCCTCTCAAGTGCTGGGGTTGTGTGTGCCAGCACTCCTAGTTTACATGATGCCTTTTATAACCGTGGTTGGAGAAGCTAGAACTCAGGTCTTCCCTTGTATAGGACTTAATAGTCTACTTGCCTTTCTTGATAGTGGTGGTTAAAAACTACTTTATGGCTCCAAAGTTGAATGTGTGGTTTGGGCCTCGAGTTACATGGAGACAAATCAGTGCTTGACAAGGCAGTTTTTAGAACTTCCTTGGTGTTCGTGCAGAGCCATCTCTTTGGCTGCTAGGAGACATCCATTGCTCTTGGGAAGCCCTGCAGTCATATTCTAAATAGTATAGCCAAAAGCTGGCTTTGACCAGTGCTTCCTGATGGAACTACATAGGCTAGTATGCTTGATAAACATCTCTTTGCCTTGCCTCAGCGCTTAGCCAAAACTCATGATATGATGGTGTGGCAGAACAGGGCCACTGCTAGCTTGAAGTGTGCTCCCAGAAAGTGAGAGAAGCAGCATGCTCATCTTAGCCTGGAGTGGTGGAAATGTGGAGTTCATTCTCAAGTCAGAAGAGAGGTGCCGAAAATGGAAACATACAGACTATGTATGTAACCTAAAGAAGCAGAACCGCCCTCATAAGGAACTTAGACCTTATCTCTTTTGACCAATAGTAAGAGAGTCAACAGCCTCGAGACACCTGGTATCCTGTCTCTCTTCTCTCAGTGTCCTGTGAGTCTTCTTTCTCTCACAGGTTTCAGTATTTAAACAGTTTAAGCTGGGTCTTTCTTAAGGCAGAACCCACATACATACATACATACATACATACATACATACATACATACATACATACATACATACGGCTGCCAACAAAGCTAACTGAGCTAATAAAAGGCACAAAATAATTTCTGGTCTAAATATTTTCATTGACTCTACTGAAGTAACTGGACTAAAAGTGGAAAATGTTATATTGCTTATTAGGTAAATTAACTAAAACCAAAAGTATTATAAAATTGAAGTACATTTCCTCAATTACTAGTTTTTGCTTTCACATAGGAGTACTATAGGAACAGCTTAGAAGTATCTGCTGTGAAGAAGTTTTAAGCTATTCTGTCTTTGTCTTGCCTAGGAAGAATTTTAAAGCCCTGTGGGTTAGAGCAGCCCCAAAGACAAGGGTTGGCATGGACCTCTTCACAGAACTCCCCAGCTATTATCCAACATTAAGCCACCCCAGAAATATTCTATCTAAGTGAAAATTGTGTACTAGCTCTGCTGGTAGCTTCATGGTATCACCACCTAACATGTCCTATCTCACCCATTCAGCTGCCAACAGACTCATGTATAAAATTCCCTGAGCTGCCCCCGGGTAGAAATCCATAGCATGTGGAGGAAAGACTAAGGGGGGGGGGGCAGCCGGGCGTGGTGGAGCACACCTTTAATCAGGTGAATTTCTGAGTTTGAGACCAGCCTGGTCTACAAAGTGAGTTCCAGGACAGCCAGGGCTACACAGAGAAACCCTGTCTCAGAAAACAAAACAAACAAACAAAAACACTAACTGCTCCTTTTCTTCCCTCACCTCATGTACTTTTTTTCCCTCTTCCCATCATCATTTCTGGGAACTACATGTTGTAGGTTTGGGCAGTGTTATCAATATGGTTTTTAGGCTTTAAATGGAGGCCCCGCTTTTTCCTTTGTGTTCTCAGTATCACCTATGATGAAAAGGGATTAAGCCAACATAGAGAGGTACAGGGTTCTTTTCTGGACTTGGAAGAAAGTGGTAGAGTTTCAAAGTCCTGATGAATAAAATAAAACAAAACCCTCCAGCAATTATTTGTTTTTGAGATTAGACTTTATTTAAAGATGTTTTTTGTTTGGTTGGTTGGTTGGTTTGGTTTTGACTTTTTAACCTTTCTGATATTTTAAGACAGGGTCTCATAAAGCTCAAATTGGCCTTAAAATATAAATAACAAGGCTGGCCTTGAATCTCATACTTCTGTCTCCCAGGTGCTAGAATTACAAGCCTGTGCCATTGCACCTGCTCCTTTTCAGGGGAAGGTGCTGGGGCTGACCCTGGGTCATGTGTAGGCAGGCACGCTTCACTGAGCTATATTCCCAGCCCCGTTTCTGCTTTCTGCCCTTGAGACTGTGTCTTGTTTTCCAAGCCAATCTTGAATTTGTGATGCTCTTGTATCATCTTTCCTAGTAGCTGAGATTAGAGGCCTGTGTTACTAGACCTGATTTGTTCGCCTTATTTGATTTGTTTGCCACAGTTTCTTATTCTACCTTTCTCAGACCCTGAGGCCTTAAAATGAAAAAGAAAATTACAAAGCAAAAACCACAAGAGCTAGCTTTGTTTTGTTTTGTTTAAAGATTTATTTATTGTTATATGTAAGTAAACTGTAGCTATCTTCAGACACCCCAGAAGAGAGTGTCAGATCTCATTAAGAATGGTTGTGAGCCACCATGTGGTTGCTGGGTTTTGAGCTCTGGACCTTCGGAAGAGCAGTCAGTGCTCTTAACCGCTGACCCATCTTCTCCAGCCCCAAGAGCTAGTTTTAGTAGACTTTGTGGCAGTTTACAATTCTGAGAATCAGTGTATGTGGATCATAGCTAAAACACAGTCAAGCAAGCAGTGGCCTTGGGAGCATGCCACTAAAAGAAAAGGCTGGAATTTGAGGTTAAACTTTATGATTTTGACAAATTTATTTATCCTCAGGACTTCTATTAGTCCTCGCCCCCCTTTTTGCTTCCTCCATTGATTTATCTGACATAGAATGAGAATTTGTGTGTAGAGAAATGAACTCAGTCAGTGAATGTTGATAGCTAATATAGATAAGATTGAGTGCTGTTTAGCTTTTGAAAAGCATACAAGTCTGTTTCCCATTTCATAGGAAGACCTGGACATGAAACTGTTGAGTGCTTCACTTGGGCTTTGTTGCTCTTTTGTGTGGGATGGTGTTTGTCTTGGGGTAGGGGTGTGCTCCATGTCAATAATGACTCTTTCCTTCAATTTTATATTTTTTATTTTTATTTTTAAGACAATGTCTCACTATATAGCCCTTGCTTGGAACTCACTACTAGTCTGGTCTCTAACTCCCAAAGATTAGTCTCAGTCTTAGTCCCTCCTTCCCTCCCTTGACACACAGTCTAAGTGGTAAACTTGGAACTCAACTGATTTGGCTAGGCTGGCTAGCCAGAATTTCCAGAGATCTATCGGTCTATTATCCCTAATCCAGATCACTGTATTCATGCATGCAAGTAATTTACAGAATGAACTATCTCCCCAGCCCCATTGCTTTGATATTTTTAAATGGTAAACATTAGGAAATATCAAGAAAACACTCTATAGCTGCTTTCTTATAAGAAATCAAATATGAAATTTTCTATTGATAGAGTTTATTTATAAAGCTTTCTATTCCAGATTATATATAACACTGGACTCTGAAAGCTGACTGACAGATAATCTGGGTAGGGTTTAAAGACACTTATCTTTCCCTGTCTCTACCACCCATCACTTCCTTTCTCTTTTCCCTCTTCTTAAACAATTTAACCCAGCACCCAGAAAGCAGAGACAACGATTTCTGTTAGTTCTAGACCAGCCTTGCCTGCCAATGTTACATAGTGGGACCTTGTCTCAATATAAACTATTCTATCTGCCCAATCAATTTTCTCCTTTTTCTACTCTCCAGGAGCTGAGGTTGGTCCTGGGGATAGAATGCAGGTGTCTTCCTCATGTTACAGACATAGATGCAGCTTCTCAGTCTGATGTGTGAACCTTTCATTTCCCCGCAGGGCATTTAGTTCCTCTGGTTCTTAGAATTGAACCTAGGACTTTTGCAGACATGACCTGGGTGTCTTAGTGAACAATTCAGTATTTCTGTCCTTGAGCCTAATCTTTATCTGTCAGCAAAAGGGACAACTCTATAGAATGAAGACCAATGTACTCTCATTGTGTGCATTACACACTATGGTCTCTATGAGATGTGCATAACAATATGTACCTTCAAGCAATTATTTCTTATTTCTGAAGCCACTGAAAAATATTTTCTTCCTGAACTGGTTGTATTGGTGGTATATACCTATAATCCCAGGCCTTCAGAGACAGTTGCAGAAGGATCTGATGTTTAAGGTTACTCAACTACATAGCAAGTTCTAAGTCAGCTTGGGCCATATGAGAGCCTACCTCAAAGAAAACAAAAGCAAACTAAAAGGAAAAAGAAATTCCTTTTCTTTTTTCCTTTTTTCTTTTTTTTCTCCCTCTTCTTCTTTTCCTCCCTCCCTCCTTCTTTTCTTTCTCCCTTCCTTCCTTTCTTTCTTTCTTTCTTTTTTTTTTTTTCTCTTTGTAGTACTGGCTGTCCTGGAACTTGCTTTGCTTTGTAGACCAGGCTGACTATACTCTGTAGCTGTCTTCAGACACACCAGAGAGGGCATCAGATCACATTGCAGATGGTTGTGAGACTATGTGGTTGCTGGGTTAGTGTTCCCACTAACTTAGAGTTTCTGTTGCTATGATAAAACACCATCATCAAAAGCAGCTTACACTTCCATGTCATTGAAGGCAGTCAGTGCAGGAACTCAAGATAAGAACCTGGAAGTAGGGGGCTGGAAAGAGGCTCAGTGGTTAAAAGCACTGACTGCTCTTCCAGAGGTCCTGAGTTCAATTCCCAGCAACCACATGGTTTGATGCCCTCTTCTGGTGTGTCTGAAGACAGTGACAGTGCACTCCCATATATAAAATACATAAATAAATCTTTAAAAAAAAAGAAAAAGGAAAAAAAGGAATCTGGAAGTAGGACGTAAAACAGAAGCCATAGAGGAAGCTTGATCCTCTTGACTTGCTTGCCTGCTTTCTTACATAGCCCAGGCAGCACCCCTTACCCAGAGATAGCAGAGCCCACATGATTGACAGGGAGATAAAGGGATTGGGGTGAGGGTCCTGGAGAAATGGCTCAGTGGTGAAGAACACTAGATGCTCTTCCTGAGGACGCGTTAGATTCCTAACACCTACATGGGAGCTAGCAACAGTTGTAATTCCAGTTCTAGGGGATCCAATACCCTCTTCTGCCCTCCTCAGGACCAGAGATATACATGTGGGCAAAACACTCAAACACATAAGATAAAAATATTTTTTACATGTCCCCGGACTTGTTACAGGCAGATCTTATTATGAAGGTATTTTCTCAGTTGTGATTTCCTCTTACTAGATAATGCTAGCTTTTGCCAAGTTGACAAAAACAACCGCAACAACAAAAACTCCAACCCTTTGTAAAGGGTTTTTATTTTGAGACAAGAACTCCTTAGGTTGTCCAGGTAGATCTGAACTTATTCTTTATCCTTGGCAGGCCCTTGAACTTGTGATCCCCCTGCCTCAACCTTTTGAAGGATTATAGACCTGATTCCCCCGGCCCATGTGCATTTTCTGTGGGGATGTACACCTATTTGTGTGTATGTGGGGTGGGCATGATGTGCACATTTGTACAGGGGCCTGTGGGAGCCAGAGGTCGGTGGCAGATGTCTTCCTTGACTGTTTTTCACCCCCTCCTTTTTGTTGTTCTTGTTGAACTAATCTATTTATTAGGGAAGTGTAATCCCCAAAGAATCTATATGGATGTCACTGTCAAAGGCAAGAACTTAAAAGGTATAAACAACTCTACAGAAATCAGATTACCAAAACTGTTAGTTTAAAACATTTTAGAAATGTTCCTTTGGAAGGGGTGATAGGTTACCTTTCTGAAATCAAGGCTCACTGATGCCATTTGGAAAATAAAACAAAAACAAAAAAACCCAAAACTGGGATTCAGCTCCCCCCACAGCAGCCTCCATCTTAAATTTTGAGACAGAGTCTTCAACTGAATCTGGAGTTTATTGATTTGGGGGTAGCTGTCACTAAGGAGCCACCTATCTCCACCAGTACCAGCCCTGGGTTGCAGACATGCCTGGCTTGTTTAAATGTGGAGTTGAGTATCTTGAGCTCAGGTCTCATGGTTGTGAGGCAGGTACTTTACCATCTAAGCCATCACACTCCTGCGTGGCTTTTTTGTTGCTGCTTTTTGTTGTTGTTGGTTTGGTTTTTTTAACTTGTTTTTGTAGAAACCATTGTTTCTTACTAAACTAATAGTATCTGACTCCCTCAAGAACCATATTTTTTTGTTGCTGTTGTTGTTATTGTTTGTTTGCAGTGTTGGAAATCAAATAGGGGACCTAGTATATGTTAGGCAAGAGTTCTACCATTAAGCTGCATCTCAGCCTGGTAACCACTTTATTTACTAAGCTACCTCTTTCTTTCTAAGCCCTGGTACTCTTTTCTTTAAGCCTCCTTTAAGGCTCCTGTTTCTCACTGAGCTTTCTTGGTCTTTTTTTATTTGCCCTCTGTGTCCAGTGATTCCCTTCTAAGCAGCTATGGCTCTGGTTGTCTGTCTCTTATTAGAACACTCATGTTTCCTTTCTTCTGTGTAATGTTTTTGATGGAAGTCTTATCTTCTAAACTAGGTTTTCATCTTCATCAAGCAAGGAGCATATCTTATTACCATTTTATAGACGTCTTCCATAGATCTGTGTTTGATGAATATCTGTTTAATATTCAGTTCTCACTCAGCTGTCCAAAAAAAAAAATGCTCTGTTTTGTGATCACTAATTCTTGATTCTAGGCATATTTCAAGACTTTGTACTTTTGTTTAGATTCCAGATCTCTATCTTTGTCAGCCATAGTAAGGTTGAAGGCCAAGCCTTCATTTCTTTGCTGATGACACTGTTGGTTGGCTCAGTGTTCCAATCTTTTTGATAGAACATAACATATGCAATTTCTATCTTGCAAAATAGATATTTAAATATTAAGTATGCATTTCAGATATATTTATTATTTCAAAGAAACAACTACAACATCACTGCTACTGAGAATTATGAATGTTCTTCCTTTATCCTTTTACCTTTATCCTTTTACCTTGCGGCATAATCCTCTGCTGGAAAGGACTGGGAGAATGGGGAGGGAGTCAGCAAACACCCCACTCCCACTGTTTTCCCTTGCACTCTGTAAGCACCTACTTGGTTTTATAGAGAGGTGTCATTTGTGATGTATCTTTGATTCCTGAGCTGGAACCCCAGGACCTTGGGCATTGGAGACAAGGGCTAGAGGGAATGTCGATTTGTGTGTGAATGACCATATTTTTATTTTATTCAAGTATGGTAGGAACCACAAGTAAAGAGTTTTTTCCTATTAAAAAGTTAAGTTAGTTACAGCTTCCAAGAGAAGGGTCCCAAGGGGAGGAAGAAGGGTGCCATGTAGCGTATAACACAAGGCTGTCTTGGAAATTACAAGGAGGCAAGGGGAAAGCATAGGTTATCAAAGGGAAGAGTGAGTGAGGTAGAGTAGGTGGGCTGCGTAAAGCTTAGGACTCTGAACTATAGGAGGGGTTGCTAGTTGTCCATACCTTGCCCTGAATGAAAACTGTCTACTGGCTGGTTTGTATATTAAAGACATGTCTCTTGATATTAGCCCTGGGAGAACTAGTTCTTTGTCTGTAAGACCTGAAGATGTCAACGCCTCATAAAATACAGAAAAATTTAAGAACACAACTAATACATTATCATCACAAACACATGCATATAGTGCATTTGCTTCTGAGTAATTTATTTTGACCTTCTGAAGTCTGTTTGTAGACGAACACCTTACAACCTAATTTGGGCAGGGCGGTGTGGTGGTGTACGCCTTTAATCCCAGCACTTGGGAGGCAGAAGCAGGTGGATTTCTGAGTTCGAGCACAGAAAAAAAAAAAAAAAAAACTGTCTGGAATCTGGAAACAAACAAACAAAAACAGACCCCCCCCCCAAAAAAAAAAAAAAACCTAACTTAGATCCTGGGAACTTAATGTCTTTGGATGTTAATTAAGTTTATCTCTTAAAGGGGGGGGGGGGGTTTCCCAGTTAATTACCTGTTAAGTGAAAAGAGTGTAGTAGCAACTAACTGCTCAACTTCATGGTAAAGCTTTTCTTTCCACTTCCTTGTGAGGAGTTTGTATTTTGTGCCAAGAAGCTAAGCCTGCATTCCTAATTGCTGCATCCAGTCTGTGCTCGCAGGGCCTCCTGATGACATTTTAAATACATGGAAATTTTTGAATGCATGAAAACATCTAGTACTGATTCTCTGCTGCTTTTGCTCTGGCACCTGCTCTTCTCTTCTTGGAGTTGATCCCATTGCCTAATTCTGTACATTGTTTCCAAACCTTTCATTAACCATTGTTGGAAATTTTGCTTTTTAACCTCAGCATCCCTGCTTATCAGAAACAGAGCTCTCTCTGATGAGTAGGCATCTCCTAGAATGAAAAGCTCCCCATCTTTTCTTTTCTGACTTTTCAGAGCATGAAATGACAGTGCTAATCCTGTTGGCCTTCAGGCAGAAGCCACTGGTGAAGCTAACAAAAGAGGAGGCCTGCTCTCAGCATGGATCCTCCGCAGGCCATAGGAGGGAACTTTCACATTTTACCAACTTGCAGCAGGATATCTCCCACCCCAGCTTTGTTTTGGCTGCAGACATGAAAGAAGTTAATTCTTGGAATGTTTCCCCTATATGAAACCATCAATTTCTCTCCTTTCTCTTCCTTCCCTCCCACCCCCCTGCTGTCCTTCTTTCCAATAAGGTCTTACTTGCTGGAAAGTGATCTAGGCTGCAGCCTAGGCTGGCCTTGAATTGGGAGCAATCCTGCCTCAACCCTTTCAGTGCTGGGATTGCAAGCATGTACCCTCACGCTAGCTTCTCTTTCTTCCCCTTCACTTTGTCCATCCGTCTGTCCATCCGTCCATCTGTCTGTGTCTGTCTATTTTTGAGTGTAAAGAATCAATAAATAAAAACAATCCATTATGTATTGAAAGTATGGAATAATGCTTCCAAAGAGAAGATGGTGTCAAGTAGAAAGACTAGAAAAGGGGGCTTGAGGGTCCTTAAACAGGAGCTAAGAGGCACAGAGTTTTACTGGGCATTACAAGGGGAGGAGGGGTAGAGGGTAGAGTATCCATAGTAGGATTAGTGTGAAAAAAATATATATGGATATTTACATTTAATACATTAATGAATTTATTAAAACATTTAATAAGCATGAGTATCAGGAAAACAGGTTACAGAGAGATTGTTGAGGACACTGAGTAGCAGACAAGAAGTCTGCCTCGTTTCAAACAGTAGAGAGCCTTTGAAGTTTTTTGAGTAAATGAGTCAAAATTCTCCTTTAAAAATAATCAGTCGCCGGGCAGTGGTGGCGCACGCCTTTAATCCCAGCACTTGGGAAGCAGAGGCAGGTGGATTTCTGAGTTCGAGGCCAGCCTGGTCTACTGAGTGAGTTCCAGGGTAGCCGGGGCTACACAGAGAATCCCGGTCTCGAAAAACAAAAAACAAACAAAAACAAAAAGAAAGAAAAGAAAAAAGAAAAAAATCAGTCTTGGGGCTGGAGAGAGTTAAGAGTACTTCCTTCGTTCAAAGAACCCAGGTTCAGTTCCCTGCACCTACGTTGTGATTCACAACCAAAGAATCCAAAACCCCCTTTGGTCCTCTCTGAATACCCGTCCTCATATGTGTTCCACATACATATATACACAGGAAAAAATTTCATTCATTCATGTAAAATTAAGTAAATTACTCTAAAAAATAATAAAATAAGTCAGTCTTGCAGTTGGGTACCAGTGGCTCATGTTTATAACTATAACATGTATGGGTCAGAGGCGGGAGGACTATTCCAAGTTTGAGGATAGCTTGGTCTGTGTTGTAATTTTCAGGCCATCCAAGGCTACAGAGTGAATACCCTGTCTTTAGATTACATAATATAATAAAAATATAAATAATCTACCTGACTTGTAATAGAGTGAGGAGAGTACAGAGGAATAGGTAATTTTTAAAAGGAAGAGCCCATAATTTATAGAATTAATTATAAGACTCCTTTGTGGTGTTCTAAGGGAAGTTTGCCTATTTCCAGCTTTCTTTGTGGTGACTAACAATGGATGTGACCTTGAAAAAGCAGATGCTATCCCACCATGATCCACAGGATTCCTGACTTGATAGCGGATCATGTTTCCTAGTGGCACACGTAAACAGCTCTGGTAGGAAAAAAAAGGCACCAAAAATACATCGTCTCCCTTTGCCTTCTTTTGTAAAAATCTCTTTTGAAAGCTAGAAATTTGCCACCAGTCTTTCTTCAACATTTATCTAACCTGACATTTAAAATAAGCCTTTCTTGTCTTCAAGGTAAGATGTCAAAATAGCTGACCTGGCATGTTTATTCATGTTTGATCTGATCGATCATACAGTTTCTAAACCCTGAAGTCCATGGCCATAGATGGCCTGCTTTTATGCTATTCAAAGCTCGTGTGACTCTATGCTGTTCACAGGGGGTACCAAGGCAGTAGCTCAAGCGTCACATGGCATAAACTTGTTATTTCAAGACTAAAGATGTGTTTCAAGTGAGGAATTCCAAGTAAATAGAATGTAGTCTTTCTGCCTGCTTGGGAATTTAGATTCCGTATCCCAAAACACTTCACTCTAGCTCATTACTGCCTCCTCCACAGCTTCCTGGGCGAGTCTGAAGGTTGTAGGATACTGAAAAGGGCTTATCTTTGTTCCTTGTTGCTTATTGCTTCTTTCCTTGTGAAAAATTCTAAAAACAAAAACCAATTGCACGTGTAGATGTCTATAACGAGCGTTTGAACACCCACTTGTTAGCAATGTGTCCTGCTTCCCTCAACTAGTTGAGATTTTTTTTTTAATTATTATTACCCTCAGTGAACTGCCATACCTACCACCTTTCTGGGCTCTGCTAGGTAGGCTAGGCTGGCCTGGAATTGGTGATCTGCTTCCTCGGCCTCCCAAGTACTAAGATTATAGGTTTGTATCATTATACCTTTCTTGAAGCAACAGATTAAATAAATAAATCTCAGTTAAATTTGAAATTTATAGGACTCCCTTAATTAGATTTTCTCAATTCACAAAAAGGCATCTCCTATCATTTATTTGAATGGTTGCAATCCATCTTTTATAACTTAAAATGTTAGTAAGATAGTATTTTGGTTTTTGTTCATGTGGTTGTTTGGTTATGTTTTTTTACTATAAAAGACGACCAAAATATATTAATTTAATATATACTACATGGGTTTAATTTAAAGAATAGAAACAAAACAAAAATACTACTGCTCATGGAACAGAGTTCTTTATAAACATAAAGGAAAGAATGAGTTTAAGGAAGTGTTGTAAAGATGGCTTAAGGAGAAGCTGGACAGCCACATGGGGAATTTTGGCTAAAAGCTGTTTGACCTTGAGTAAGCAAGGACAGCTACTGCTGCTTCCTCCTTCTCTTCTAAATACATTCACTTGTGTTTAGTGTAGTTAGGGACGAGTATGGGTCCCAGGGATTGAACTCAGGGTCATTAGGCTTGGCCTCTAATCTCCCTGAGCTATCTCAGGGCTCCCTTCTCCCTTTTTAGGAGGTTTCTTGCAAGTACTTCTTAAAAGCTTGAGACTTTTCCAGAGTTTGGCAGCTTGTGTTGAAACAGCTGTCAATGTTGGGTTCTTCTAACAGGATGGAGAACAGGAAGGTCGTGCAGGTGGACCTCTTGTCCTTGAGATGCCCGGCAGTCTTGCTTGAGGTGTCCACATGGGGTTTTATAGTAAGTAGCAGGATGTGAGGAACTTCCTCTTGGATGCTTTAGAAGGTTGGCTACTAGAGATAAGGGCTTACATAGATATAGAATTTTATATATTTTATATGCTTCACATGTTTGCCTGATGCCCAAGGAAGCCAGAAAAGTATGTTGGATCCCTTAAAACTGGAGCTACAGATGGTTGTGAGACACCGTGGTGATACTGGGAACTAAACCTGGGTCTTCTGGAAGAGCCAACAATACTCCTAATCACCGAGCCATCTCTCTAGCTCCAATTTTTGTTTTTGTTTTTATTTTGAGACAGAGGCTCCTTATATAGTTATAGCTGGCCTGAAACTTGCTATGTAGAACAGTCTGGCCTCCAACTTCTAGAGATCCTCATACCTTAGCCTCACAACTAACTTCTGGGATCGAAGATATATATTACCCCTCCTGGCAATAACTTAACCTATTTGAAAAGATTAACTCGGAGAGAACAGAAATGTATCACCAGACATCAGGAAGGCCAACAGCTCCTGTTGTATATAGCCTCTTGTCCCCGTCCACCACTGCTGTACTCAGTTACTTTGCAGGCAGTACCTGCTTATAATTCTGGGAGACTGCCGTGGCAGCATTGTCGAGGGGACAGAAATTTGAAGGACACATTACAGCTGCTATTTTCTTGAAAATACATTTATGTAAAGCTGAGCATGATAGCATATTCTTGTAATGCCAGTCATCCTATCAGTTGGCAGGGGGTGGCCGGAGGACCAGTTCAAGGTCATCCTCAGCTACGTGGGAAGTTTCAGGTCTCCCTAGGCTACATGAGCCCTTTTATTTCTTAGACACAGGAAAGGCATCTGGGATCGTTCTGATTGTCCTTACAAAGAGAGCCTCGGGTTCACGAGTTTCTTTCTAATCCTGAGACCAAAGCATTTTTCTATAGTCCTTCAACTAAGCATTAGCTCCATGGAACATACTTTATTTAGTCTTCCAGCCTACAAGTATACCACCACACCCATCAATGTGACACTTAAAATTGACCCTTTCCTCTCAAGTAGCTCTCCATTTCAAGAAGAACAATCATGCATTGCCAACTGTTGATGTGATGACTAACTGCACACAAGCCCCCTCCAACTCCCAACTATATGATTGGAAACCCAACAGGTAACAAGAGTTGGGCTTTTTCCCCATTAATTTATTCATTTACTTTACATCCTGATCACAGCCCCTCTCCCCAGTATCCCCCTCATGTGGCCCCTGACAAGTGTTTCTCATTGTGAAAGTAACCAGTAGGATTCAGGACACTTAGAAAGAGGGTTGTGTAGGTTTTTTGTTTGTTTGTTTGATTATTACTATTATTTTGTTTTGGTCGTGAGTCTTAGCTTTTGGGGTGTGTATGTGTGTGAGCTCCCCCATTCCATCTAGACTGGCCTTTGAGCCCCCAGGATCTGCCTGTCTGTGCGTGGTTACAGTCGTGTGCTGGCATGGGTAACTTTTTATAGGAATGCTAGATATCTGAACTTTAGATCTGTCACTCTTGGAAGCAATCACTTTACCCCCCAAACCTCTCCACAGACCACTTTTTGGTTTTATTGAGATAGGTTCTTGCTGGGTAGCCCTGGCTGGCTGCAGATTAGCCTCAGATTCACAATAATCCTCCTGCCTCGCCATCCAAATGTTGGGTTTACGTAGGTCTGTGCCCAGTATTATTAGGGTTTTAAGACTAGAGAGGCTGATGGGAACCTGTTGACATTGAAGGGGCATCCTTGGCTGTCTCACAGAAATGGCTCCCTAAGCTTTACCATTGTATGCCTGGGATTGATGACTGAACAGTGGGTTTTCATTAGAAACTATTTCAAATCAAGTACCGTTTTCCCAAGATCCACAACACTGTGTGATTCTGGAGATTGTCAGTGTGAACAGCCTGTGGTGAGACTGGCCCATTCACCATGTTTTCTCCACTTACTCTCCAGATTTATCAATGAGTCCTTGCACTTTAGAATGGCTGCTTGGAATCTTATTTCTATGCTGGGATCTGAAGGGAAGGAAATGCTGGCAGTGTCTTCTTGGATGTCTGTAAAGCTTCTGCTCACTAATATTTCTCTTAGGTCTACTCAGCAGAATTAGTAGGTTGTTTTTGCAGAAATTGAAGCTATCTTTGTTTTTTGAGTTGTTTGGTTTTTTGTTTTTTAAGGAGGAGTCTCAGAGCCCACTTAGAATTTACTATGTTCCTGAGAGTAGATTTAAACTCCTTCCTGTTCCTTCAGTCTCCATTTCCATCCTGCTGGGATCCCAAGCATGTATGCCTCTCATGAGCACCCACCCCCGTCTTATTATTAGCACATGCTGCCTCCTTTGCATTAGGAGTTGCCAGCCTTTTGGTTTTACTTTTTTTTAAAAAAAGAAAAAAAAAAGCCATTTGTCTTAGTCACTGTTCTATTACTGTGAAGAGACACCATGACCAAGGCAACTATTCTTATAAAAGAAAGCATTATAGTTTCAAAGGCTTAGTCCATTATCATCATGGTGGAGAACATGGTGGAATGAACGTCATTGGTTGGAGCAGTAACTGAGAGCTACATCCAGATCTACAGCCAGCAGGCAGAGAGAGATGCTGGTCTGGCATGGGCATTTAAAATCTTAAAGCCCACACCAAGTGACACTCTTCCTCCAACTCCAACAAGGTCATACCTCTTTCAATAAGGCCACACCTCCTAATCCTTCTAATCTTGTCAAAGAGTTGCACTCTCTAATGACTAAGAATTTAAGTATACAAACCAATATTTTGTATTGGAACCATTCTTTCAAACTACTATGCTGTTGGGATCACACTAGTCTCAGTGTCACATGGCCCAGAATATACTTCTTTTGGACTAACCTGTGTAAGATCATGACTTATGAAAAGTTTTCTTTCATCCCCATGTAAGCTAGTAATAAGCAAGACTAAGTGCTGTTGTGGAGCCTATCTTTCTGACCTGACAACCTATTTGCCCTCCAAGCTCCACGGGGCTCTCTGTTGCTGAGCCTTTTCTGCCCCTAGGTAATGTGGCAGTATAAAGGACACCATGTTATTCTTGGAGGCCCAGGGAGCTAGGCTTTGAATTAGAAAGTTAGTCAAGCTTAGACATTCTGGGTCTGTCCTGTGCTATCTGGATTCTTTCTTGCATGCTGGCCCTAGCTGGCTAGGCTGTGTAAGCTGTACCCTGACATGTACAGGTGCTCTCTTGACAGGAGGTTTTCACCTCTAGAAGCTGGGCCCCCTAATGAGAATGTAGGCTCATAGAGCAGTAATTCACGTGTAGGTGGCCTGTAAGGAAAGTTTTAACAAAAGAGTTGGTTAAGAAGCTGATTTTTTTTTATGCTTTAATTCTCTTGTCATGTGCTGAGTGGGGGCGGAAGAGGAGGGGAGGGTGGGGACTGGTGCTACTGAAAGCATTTATCTTCATTTCTGCCATCTCCCAGTGTTTATTACCCTGTGATCGACAGATGAGGAAAGCTGCCAGTCAAACCCACGTTCAGCACATTTCCATTTCCCTTCATTGCAAATTTTAGGCTTTTGAAATCTGCATCCTCTTTGCAGCAATAAAGGTTGTTTGCCTCTTGCTGCTGACAAGCCCAAGACCCTCTGGTCCAATTCCACTCATTTGTGCTTTCCCCAAATAATAAAAGCAGCAGGAGTCTCCAGAGTTCAAGACAAATGATTGGTGAGAGCTCTTCAGTGAGTCAGTGAGATGTTCTTTATCTTTCTCTCCTTTCTCCCTCCCTGTCTTAAACCTCCCCTTTCTGCCCATCTTTGCTCCTGAGGCATGCTGAAAGAAAGGTAGCTTTCCTGATTTTGTCTATACCAGCCCACCAAGCCAGTAGCAACCTTTGTCTCTGGGACCTAAAGATAGGAGATGCCAGGCTGTAAATGTTGTATAAGTAAAAAGAGAGGAGGGTGATAGAGTGATTCTTAATAATCTATCCACCTGTGTATTCTCTAGCAGGGGGAGCAGCTTTGAGGAAATTTCCGCCTGGTGGAAGTGATTACTAAGTGTTTTTTAGGGGGAATTTTTATGAGGCTCCCCCCCCCCCATTTTCCTTAAATGCTGTGGGTTTTCAGCATGCTGTTCCTAATAATCTTTCAGTAGCATGTGTTCTTATAAGCTTATTTGTTTTTGTCTTAAATAATGTTTGTGGGTGGAAGAAAGGTAATGATCTTCATTTCTTTCAAAATGGATATTCTACTTTCATAATTACTTGCCTCAATTATAGCATTAGTATAAGTGCAAGTAATTGCTTCATTAGGACATATATAACAAAGAAGGTAGGAGTACTACATGGTGATAGAAATGGGCTAAAGTTTGACCTCAGGCCTCAGAGATAGGATCTGCCACTTACCCTGCCAATAGCCAAGATTAGTCCTCAGTTTCAAAGAGATAAGAAGGAGTCAGGACCCAATAAGGAGCACTCATTCTCTTTATTTATGGTGGAGCACAATGCTGAACTCTGGTGTTCTTGTGATTTCAGAGCAATGTGACTGAATCACAGATTAGAAATCATAGTCTAATGGCAGCCTCATTACCCTCAGGCTTTCAGTAGATCACAGTTTAGTATGAACCCTCCTTTGTTTGACATCTTTGCTGGAAAAAAAAATGGTCCTGAAAAGCCTCTAGAGTGTTTCCCAGTCAGATATAACCACCTTGCTTTTTTCTTTCTTTTTCTGCACATCTCCCCCACTATCCCCCACCCCCTATCCCCCATTCCTCTGTGTAGTTTTGGCTGTCGTGGAACTCAGAGAGATCCACCTGCCTCTGCCTCCCAAATGCTGGGATCAAAGGTGTGTGCCACCACCACCTGGCTCTACCTTGCTGTTTTTAGCAGACAGTTTGATGCCATGTCTGCAAATAGCTTTGTGAGCATGTTCTCTACTTATGTGTCTCTTTTTCAAGGTGTATGCTTAAAAAGCCCATACTAATACTCTGTTAATAGTCTACATCTGTGTTAGCTATCGAGATTGTCAAGTAATGGTTGGCAATATTAGTTAGAGATAATAAAATTTCATATGTACAATATAAAAATATCCTGGAGAGTGTTTTTACAACACTGTAAATATACTTTAACCTAAAAACTGTTTTATATTATGTTCTGTTTCACTGTAGTTTTTAAAAGCTAATACTAGATGCATGGTACTGTTTACATTCTGAATTGGTTGTATTTCTCATTGCTGGGATAGAGTACTCTGACAAAAGCAACTTATTTCAACTTAGAGTTAAGAAAGTAGTTAGCAGTCAGGGCAGCAGGAGCTTGGGGCAGCTGGGTACTTTTCATCCTCAGCCAGGAATTGAAATGACGAATGCTGCTGCTCAGCTGGTCTCTCTCTCCCTTTAACTCAGTCCAGGACCCTAGACCATGGGTTGATGCCACCCACCCTAAAGGCTGCTCTTCTCTGTTAACCTGATCTAAATTATCGTCTCATGGGCATGTTCCAAGGCTAAACTAATCCTGGCAATTTCCCCAAGGTGTGCTTGCTTGACAGTGAAATTAATCATCACATGATGACTATGGGAGGGCAGTGCACGCTGCATAGGTTAATTTTTCTTTCTTCTGTTGATTCTCCTTTAAACCATAATCCATTGAAGCTATACAATCTTCATTTGAATTGTCTTGAGAATGAAGCTATGGTATGTAGAAAGTTTCAGTAGCTCTTCCTTTCTTTGCAACTATCCATAGTCCAGACCTTACCCATTTTCACACTGAATCCTTACACTAATGTTTGTTTTATTGACCACATTTGATACCTTGGTTTCAATAATACCTGTCTTTATTCTGTTCCCGTAGTCCACAATTTAGTGCATGGTGGCGCACACCTTTAATCCCAGCACTTGGGAGGCAGAGGCAGGCAGATTTCTGAGTTCGACACCAGCCTAGTCTACAGAGTGAGTTCCAGGACAGCCAGGAGCCAGGGCTATACAGAGAAACCCTGTCTCGAAAAAAAAACCAAGAAAAAAAAAAAGAGAGAGAGAGAGAGAGAAAGAAAAAGAGAAAAGAAAAGAAAAGAAAAATTATATCCCCTAACATTCCTCTTAGTTTCATGTTGGCCTGGGGTGGGGGTGCCAACTCAGTTCTAACTATAGGTAGTATTCTCATTTATTACCTCAATGCACAGACAATCCATACACATATAGGTTACCCAGGTAAGCTATATACAATAAGAGAACTATCAAAGAACTGGACAGAGGAGTATCAGGACTTAAAGGCCAACCTTAGCTACAGCAAGTTTAAGGCCAGCTTGGCCTGTTTCAAAAAACCAAAACCAACCAACCAAAAATAATAAAAAACTACAGGGGTCTAGTGGTGACATGCCTATAAATTGAACCCACCTGGGGTTCAGCAGGGTTATGAGTTCAAAACTAGCCTAGGCTACATAACAAAACCTTTCCTCCAAAAGTAAAATAATTGCAAATATAATAAAATAATCCCAGGGGCTGGAGAGATGGCTCAGGGCACCTGGATGTTGGGAAGCTCAAACTTCCTATAATTCCAGCTCCAAGGGGTCTGATACCTTTGGCCTCTGTGTCTCTGGCACTAAAGTAATACACACACACACAAATTAAAAATTTTAAGGATTTTTTTTTTTAAGAAAAATACAGGGGGCTCAGTAGTTAAGAGCACCGATTGCTCTTCCAGAGGTCCTGAGTTCAATCCCCAGCAACCACATGGTAGCTCACAACCATCTGTAATGGGATCAGTGTCCTCTTTTGGTGTGTCTGAAGAAAACATCACTGTACTCAGATACATTAAATAAATAAATCTTTAAAAATGAGAGAGAAATACAGCAAGCCACTATACAAATGAAAAGAAAAGGATATTGCCAATATTCTGTGGTGTGGTCGAGCACGCCTTTAATTCCAGCACTTGGGAGACAGAGGCAGGCGGATTTCTGAGTTTGAGGCCAGCCTGGTCTACAGAGTGAGTTCCAGGACAGCCAAGGGCTACAAAGAGAAACCCTGTCTTGAAACACACACAAAGAAAGAAAGAAAGAAAGAAAGAAAGAAAGAAAGAAAGAGAGAGAGAGAGAGAGAGAGAGAGAGAGAGAAAGAAAGAAAGAAAGAAAGAAAGAAAGAAAGAAAGAAAGAAAGAAAGAAAGAAAGAAAGAAAGATGGAGGGAGGGAGGGAGGGAGGGAGGGAGAGAGAGAGAGAGAGAGAGAGAGAGAGAGACAAATGGGTACTGAAAATAAGGTTACTTAAAAAAAAATCGGGGAGGGGGGGTTTGTGCCTGGTGGTGGTGGCAGCAGACATCTTTAATCATAGCACTCTGGATGCAGAGGCAGGTGTATCTCTGAGTTCAAGGCCAGCCTATTCTACAGAGTGAGCTCTGGGACAGCCAGAGCTATACAGAGAAACCCGGCCTTTTTAATTTTTTTTTTCTTGTTTGTTTTGTTGCCTACATAACTCTAGCTGACCTGTTACTCACTATGTAGACCAGGCCAGCTTTGGATTGACTGAGGTCCACGTGCCTCTGTTTCCCAAATACTGGGATTAAATACAACTACATTGAATTCAGCAACTTTTTAAATACCCTTACTGTGACATGATTCACCTATTTGAAGATGTAAGTCAGTGGCTCTTAAAAGAATAAAGCAGCCGGGCAGTGGTGGCACACGCCTTTAATCCAGCACTTGGGAGGCAGAGGCAGGTAGATTTCTGAGTTCGAGGCTAGCCTGGTCTACAAAGTGAGTTCCAGGATAGCCTGAGCTATATAGAGAAACCCTGTCTCGAAGAAGGAAAACACAAAACAAAACAAAACAGCAAAACCTTAATGGTTTGGCTTTATGGTATTTTAATTACATCACAATATGATGGTCAGTAAAGATACAAACTAAACCGGGCTGTGGTGATGCATGCCTTTTAATCCCAGCACGTGGGAGGCAGAGGCAGGCGGATTTCTGAGTTCGAGGCCAGCCTGGTCTACAAAGTGAGTTCCAGGACAGCCAGGACTACACAGAGAAACCTTATCTCAAAAAACAAAAACAAACAAACAAAAAAAACAAAAAGAATAAAGCAACCATTTCTACTCTCTTTATAGTTCCAGACATTTTTATCACCAAAACACCCTTTAGGCATTAACAGCCACTTTATTCTTCCCCCTCCTTTTCCTTTCTTTACTTCTAGCCCCAGGCAACCATTAATGTGCAGTTCTGGTTTTGTAGCTTTGCCCATTCCAGGTATTTCATGTAAATGGAATTCTATAATATGTGGCTTTCTAAGAAGAATTATGAGAAATTATTAAATTTGTTCACTTGGATCTGCCCTGAGCTTTCTAGGCTCAGGTTTACTTACTTCTTAGCAGGTTGAATCTAAACTCCTGTAAGACGCCAGCAAGGCAGAGGCAGGAAGAGTAATTTTATGGTGTGTTTGTATCACTGCTCTCTATCCCCTTACTGTTGGGGATGGAACCTAGGGCCTTTTGCTCGGTAGACAAGTGTTCTGCTACTAAGTTATGCTTCTTAGCTGTACCCCCAGCCCCATTCTTATCCCATCTTCCCAGCAGCAGCACATGGCCATTCTAAATTACTCAATCTCCAATGAAACAGATTTTGTAGGACTGAAATGTAATTTAAACATTTCCTTCTTTGCAGCTTGCCCTTTTTTACCCTCTTCAAATTAGCCTTTCTGATAGATTTGCTAATGATTCCATTGTTCGGTTGTCTTACTGAGCTGTTGAATCACGATCTTCATTTCCCCGTTCCTAGAACAGATCCTGGAGATAGACTAAGAAGCTGTTTTGGCAAAAGATTCCAAATTCTTTCTAAGCAACAGTAGACTGAGTCTGAGACAAACAGAGGCAGAGATGCATACAGGCCCTCAGTTGTGTAGACCTGTCTGTCCCCTAACTGTTGTCACTATCATGATTTTGCCTCTAGACTTTGCTGATTGAGCATCTCTAATCTAAATATTCAAAATTCAAAGTGTTCGAATATCCAACACTGTGCATCATCATTTTTTCAGGAAGATTTATTGGTGTGTGGGTCTATGTAGAAGCCAAAGCCAAGGCCATGGAATTCCCTGAACTGGAGTTACAGGAGATTATGAGCTGCCTGCTGTGCGTGCTGAGGATTGAACTCCTGTCCTTTGCAAGAGCGGCCTGTGATTTTAACTGCTTAGCCATCTCTCTAGCACCTGTGCTTTGCAACGTACACATTTAAGAAATTACAAAGAAAATAAAGAAAAAAAATGGTCAGATTTTCGAAGCTGAGCATAGTGCCCTTTTTTTTCTTCCTTTTTTTTTTTTAAAGATTTATTTATTTATTATATGTAAGTACACTGTAGCTGTCTTCAGACACTCCAGAAGAGGGAGTCAGATCTCATTGCGGATGGTTGTGAGCCACCATGTGGTTGCTGGGATTTGAACTCAGGACCTTCGGAAGAGCAGTTGGGTGCTCTTACCCACTGAGCCATCTCACCAGCCCTTTTCTTCCTTTTTTCACATTAGGAATTTTCTATTTTTAGTTGGAGTCATGTGTTCTTTAGCTTTTGTGCTGTTTTCACTAATAACACACACATTTATTCTGTTGTATAGTATGTTAGTGATTCCACTGCCTTCCCCTCCATCCCCCAGACAGACTCTTAATATGTAGCTCAAATGAACTTGGAACTCACACTGTAGATCAGGCTGGCCTTGAACTCTAAGAGAACCAGACTGGCATGTTAGTGCTTTTTTTTTTTTTTTTTTTTTTTTTATAGACAGGGTTTCTCTGTATAGCCCTGGCTGTCCTGGAACTCACTTTGTAGACCAGGCTGACCTCAAACTCAGAAATCCACCTGCCTCCGCCTCCCAAGTGCTGGGATTAAAGGCGTGCGCCACCACTGCCTGGCTTTCTTTCTTTATTTTTTAAAGCACATGTACTACGTGTACTAATGTTTTCTTTTTAAAGATTTATTTATTTATTTATTTATTTATTTATTTATTTATTTTATGTATATAAGTACACTGTAGCTGTACAGATGGTTGGGAGCCATCATGTGGTTGCTGGGAATTATACTCAGGACCTCTTATAGTTCCAGTCTGAATATTTATTATTACATGTAAGTACACTGTAGCTGTCTTCAGATATACCAGAAGAGGGCGTCAGATCTCTTTATGGATGGTTGTGAGCCACTGTGTGGCTGTTGGGATTTGAACTTAGGACTCTGAAGAGCAGTCAGTGCTCCCAACTGCTGAGCCATTTCTCCAACCCATACTAATGCTTTCTTGTTAGTATTTCCCACAGTTGATTCACACATTTATTGAAAGATATCTTGGCTGGATGAAGTTCTGGCAATTGTGAATAAAGTGTTGTACACATTAGTGTGTAGGTTTTTGTGTGAAAATAAGTTTTACACTCATGTGAATAGATAGAAAAGAGAACATTCATGTGAATAGATACAAAAAAGCAGGAATGCTGGACCTATTATAGGGAGCCAGAGAAGACCACTCAGACATAGCTTATAGCCTTTAAAAGTCTTTATTCCACCTGCCTGGGACTACACTCAGGTTTTTGGGAGGTGGAGCCTAGTAATAGTGTAGGCCAGGGTCTTTTAAAGGCAAAAATCACATCCTTCTGTCACACATGCCAGCTTCAGAGGGAAGTTTGCACAAGCAGGCAGTTTAACAGAAACTAAGTTACTTGGGCATTGGGATTCTCTATCAAGATCAAATTCTAGCTAAACCTGAAATGGCTTTAGCAGGAATACAAGATGGAGGAATCTTTACACTGTCTTACCTTGTCACAGATCATATGATAAGAGTACATTCCCTTTTCCAGGAGACTGTCAAACTGTCTTTTAAAGTAGATGTGCCATTGCATTCCCACCAGCAAGGAATATTACTCCAGATATTGCCAGCATTTGTAGTTATCACTGCTTTAGAAGTTTGCAGCGATAAAACATGGGGAATGGTTTCTCCTTGTTATTAAATGTGCTGCTCTAATGGCTGGGCTGGAGCCTCTTTCATGCGCTCATTTTTTTCTGTCCTTTGCCCATTTTAAAAAATCAGGTTGTTGGTTTTCTTTTCCTTGTTTGCTTCCTTGCTTCCTTGCTTCCTTGCTTCCTTCCTTCCTTCCTTCCTTTTTTCCTTATTTCTTTTTTTTTTTTTCTCAAGACTGGGTTTCTACCCTGGGTTTCCTGGACCTCACTCTGTAGACTAGGCTAGCCTCAAACACAAAGATATCCACATGCCTTTCTGCTTCTGAGTGCTGGGATTAAAGGCCTGTGCCATCAATCACTGTCTGATTTGGTTTTCTTATTATTTAGTTTTTAGAGGGTTTGTTGTTTATTTTCTTGCTTTTTAAAAATTTTTTGATATTCATTTTGAGGTATATTCTCAGTTAACCAGACTGACCTCAAATTCCTGATCCTCCTACTTCTACCTTCTAAATGATTTAGAAAAAAAACCAAAGTTATAGGATTGATGTTATAAAGGGTTTGTTAATCAATTAGCACAGGAGACATTAAGTTGCACAAGTAGAATCTTGTTAAGGGAGCATTGTCACCACCAAAATACCCCACAGGTAACGTACTATGCTAGCAGGTCTGTGACGTTTAGAATGTAGGATGTAAATGTTTATGTACTAATAATGGCCAGCCATTAAGTCTCATTCCCTTCCTCAACAAAAGTCACACCTCTACTGGACATCTCATGGGGCAACATATGGATCATCATGAAGTTCTGGTCTGCCATTAAGTTTCCTGTGCTTTTATCACAAAAAAAAAAAAAAACCATAATTTTTCCAGTGGGGCAAGATAACCCTGGGTAACAACTATTCCAAAAAGAGCAACACTGATGTCATTAAAAATAATTCTGTCAATATGAAATGCCTTTGCTGTGTAAATCTGTCTGCCTAAGTGGTGAGACTCAGTCTTCTGTCTTTGTTTAAATTGTTTGAAATGTAACCTGGGGCAGGGACCTCAAAGAGATTTAAGGATGGCAGTGGTTTTGTAATGCATAAGCCTAAGATGTATATAAATTAGTAAACTCTTATGTTGGGAGCTAGCTCTTTTTTGGACCATTAGCCACAGCTAGCCAGGCGCTTTAGTAAATTACTTTCCGTCATCTCTAAGTATGTGAAGTAATTTTTCTTGAGAAGGCAATTATTTCTGTAATATGAGTGCTGGGATTACAGGCGTTCATGACCATGCCAAGCTATTACATACTTTTTTAAATAGATAAACCCAGATTCAAATTATTGATTTATAAAAAGGTCACACTACTTCATAGTTGTAGGAAATGTCAGTCAAAATCTGATACATTTGACTCACCTGTGTTTTTTGAAACCATGAAAAAAAAAAGTATAAAATTGTAAGATCCTACTTTAAGCTTGCTCCAATCTAAGATAGAAATAGAAAAACATGGTTTGCTAAGAAGTATTTAAATCATTCTATACCTTTTATTAATTTCCTTTTGTATAAACTGGCATAGCCATTCTATGGTGTAGGGTAAGCAACTCCATGGTTAAGGGGAAAGTTTTTACTGTAGATATGAAAAAAACATCTAGAGGCATCTGGAAGAGTCCTGAGCAGAGAGAGAAATAGTAGCTAGGGTAAGAGAAGCCTGAGAGCTGGAGGGAGTCTAGGTTGGGGAGGATATGAGAACGACTGGGAGGCTAGCATGGACTTGGAAGTGTATAAGGATACTTGTGATTCTGAAGGAGTCTGAAGGCCAATATGCACTTTGGTTTGCTGATAGACACCATAAGTAGCCATATGCCCCTTCTGCCAGAGGTAGGGGAATTGACTTTATAAGGGGACTAGCTTATTAAGTTCCTGAGGAGTCTTTTATTTAACACTCAGAAATCCTCCTATAGTACAGGTTGAGCTCATTCTGGATATTTTGACTTTTTTTTTTTTTGCTTTTTCGAGTCAGGGTCTCTCTGTGTAGCCCTGGCTGTCCTGGAACTCACTCTGTAGACCAGGCTGGCCTCGAACTCAGAAATCCGCCTGCCTCTGCCTCCCAAGTGCTGGATTAAAGGCATGCGCCACCACCGCCCGGCTGATATTTTGACTTCTTATTGGAGGATGGAGAAATAGAATTTCCTTTGGGCCTGACACCTTACATTATCAATGTCACAGTCAATTTGAGTCCCTTTAGCAGAAGATATTCTAAGAGCAATACTTTCTTGGTTTGGTTTGGTTGGTTTGGATGTGGTCTTACTATAGAGACATACTGACCTGGAATAGGAATAATAATATATACTATTATTATATATTTTGCCCTCCCAGTTGCTTTAATTATAGGCATATGTGACCATGACCAGCCCAAATAGATCTAAAGTTACTTTTCTTGGAATTACAGTGTAGCTGGCATAAAGCTTACCACCTAGGGATGGCTTTTATCAATAGGAACATTTGGTGATATCTGGAGAAATTTTCTTTGGTTGTCACAGTGTTCATGGGTAGAAGCCAGAGATGCTTCCAAATGTTTTCCAATACACAAGCCTCTTCATTGTTCTTTGATAAATGATCTGATTTGGAATATCAGTAAGTTTGGCAGTTAAATGCTGAATCTAGGGCTAGAGAAATGACTCAGCAGTGATGAGTACTGGCTGCTCTTCCAGAGGCCCCAGATTCAGTTCCCTGCACCTTACATGGCAACTCAGAACTCTATATCCAATGTACCTAACTCCACTTTCTGACCTCTGCTGGCACCAGACACACATAGAGTGTGCATAAATATTCTAAGGCAAATATGCATACACATAAAGTAAAAACAGATGCATTTTTGTGGGTTTTAAAAGGTGTTTTTGTTTTTGAGGCATGGTCTTTTTTTCTATGTAGTCTCAACTGTCCTGGAATTTGCTATGTAGATCAAGCTGGCCTGAAACTCAGAGATCTGCATGTCTCAGCCTTCCAAGTCCTAGGATTAAAGGCATTCTACCACTACACCTAGCAAAAATAATTTTTTAAATAAAAAATATAGCCAGGAGTGGTGGCACATGTCTTTAATTCTAGCACTCAGGAGGCAGAGGCAGGTGGATCTCTGTGATTTTTGGAGGCCATCCTAGTCAGCAGGGTGAGTTCCAGGACAGCCAGAGCTACACAGTGAGACCTTGTCTCTAAAATACATAAGCCAACAAACAAACAAATAATATTTTACGAAATTAATACTGAGATGGGTAGTGGTGACGCACGCCTTTAATCCCGGCACTTGGGAGGCAGAGGCAGGTGGATTTCTGAGTTTGAGGCCAGCCTGGACTACAGAGTGAGTTCCAGGACAGCCGAGGCTATACAGAAAAACCCTGTCTCGAAAAACAAACAAACAAACAAAACAAAACAAAACAAAAAAGAAATTAATACTGAGTCTAGTTTACTACATATGAAAATATTTAAGCATTAGAAATCATTTAGCCTTGGGCTGGTGAGATGGCTCAGTGGGTAAGAGCACCCGACTGCTCTTCCGAAGGTCCAGAGTTCAAATCCCAGCAACCACATGGTGGCTCACAACCATCTGTAACAAGATCTGACGCCCTCTTCTGGAGTGTCTGAAGACAGCTACAGTGTACTTATATATAATAAATAAATAAATCTTTAAAAAAAAAAAAGAAATCATTTAGCCGTCAAGATTTGCTTCTAAGGCTGAATGCCACCTCTATCCATGGCTCAGTCCATTAACTAACTGGCTCTGGCACATTGCCTGCACCTTGAGCCAAAGCTGCTAAGTGGTGGGTGGGTTTTTTGGGTTTGTTTTTTTAAACAGGACAATGCTTTTTCTTCCTGATGTTTCCAAGAGACAGGCGCAGTTGGCCAGCAGCTCTCGTGCAAGAGAGCCTGGTGACGATACTTGAATCTGTTGCTGGCATCTTTCACTCCCTAATCTGTGTTTACACGGCACTGAAAATTGACTCTCTGATGCCAAGCTCTGTTTCTGTGCAGTACTCCTGCACGGTTGGCAGAGATCCCCTCCCTAGTCTCTTCACAGTACCACCCTACACGTGTATTTATTGCACAGCTGTTTTCAGAAGCGTACGCTGTACAGGATGTCTCTGGAGTTGGGGCTAGAGCTGAAATCATTTTGTTCCCAGTTACAAAGCCAGCATGTGCATTTCTGAACCTTTTCCCTGGTTGTAGATTTAATCTTCTGCTTGAGAAAATAGTTGTTTCTTTAATCTCTCTTAGCAACTAACATTTAGTTCATCATACGTGAAGAAAGCCAATTTACTTCTTTGTGTTTGGGGTTAGAGATATGCTTTTCTAGTAAGTTAGAAGAAATGGTAAGGAGCTAAAGCAGTCTGAGACTGGCTGTTAAAGGAGATGTCAGTGATCTAGATAATAGAAGTGAAAGCCTGGGGAATAATTTGGAAGCTCAGTGGAATGAAGCCTCTATCAAAATGAAAAGTGATTCCTTCCAGGGAAGTGGTAGATCTTCTAACTAAAATGGTTTGCATTATTAATGAGGCCAAGAAAATCTGAGCCTGATTCTTTTTAAGAAATTTTTGGGCTGGAGAATGGCTCAGCAAGGCTAGGCTGACAACCAAAAATTAAAAAAAAAAAAAAAAATCCTGCAGGCTTTGATAGTGTGAAATTCTAGAGTCATAAAACCCACTAAAATCTTTCAGAAAGGAAAAGAAAAGAAGGAAATTCCTACAGACAGCAGAGCCTCTTTCTTGACCTAATAATCAGCAAAATTCTCACATCAGATTTTTTTTTTATTGAAAATAGATTTTCCCCCCTTATAATAGATTCTGATTATGGTTCCCTTCTCCCAGTTCCTCCTGGATCCACCCCATCTCCCTAAATTTGTATACCCTTTCTCTCTCTATTAGAAAAAGACATCCAAAACAAAATGAAAACAAACCAGAATAGGGCAAAACAAACATGGGAGAGGGGCAACAAAGAATGTGTACATAGAGATGTTAAAGACACATCACATTCACATATACAGAAATTTCATGGAAACACACAACTGTAGACAATAATACACAAGAAAAAGACCTCTAAGGCAGAAAACCCCAACCCCACACTGAAGAAACCAAAATAGCATTAAATTTGTTTTGTGTTGACCATGTACTGCTGGGCATAGGCCTGCCCTTTAGTGTAGTTTTTACACCCAGTGAGACTCCTTTGGAGAAAACTGTTTTTTGAGATGGGAGCTCATCTCTCAGTGCTGGAACCCATCTGACTTAGACCTGTGGGGCGCTCTACGTGCTGTCACAGACTGAGACCTGACTTAGACCTGTGGGGCGCTCTACGTGCTGTCACAGACTGAGGCCTTTTGTGCATTAGGCCTGTTTTGTCTAGAAGGCCTTTTTGCTTTGTGCCTTCCATCTCCACTGACTCTTAGAAAATGTCTACTTGTTCTTCCACAGAGTTCTCTGAACCTGGGGGGAAGGATTTGATAGGAACATCCCATTTAGAATTGAATGTTCCAAGGTTTCTCCCTCTGCACACTGTCCAGTTGTGGGTCTCTGTATTTGTTCCCATTTACTGCAGGAGGAAGCTTCTCTGATGATGGCTGAGCAAGGCACTGATCTATGGATCTAACAGAATGTTGTTGAGAATCATTTTATTGCCATGTTCCCTTTAACAGAACAGTAGTGCTTGGTTTTTCCCTAGGTCTGTGGCTGTTTCATCTCAGGTTCTTGGCCAGGCAAGCAGTGTTGGGCCCTGTCTCATGGAGTGGTCCTTAAATTCACAGCAGGTCACCATTGTAGATAGAAGGCTTTGAAGCTGCATTGGTGTGTTTGCCTTTCTCCTCTAGTAGTGCGCAGAGGACCCTTCAGTACTATGGACACTGCTCAGTAGGGGCGAAGGCTCCAGGTAGGCACCAGCTCGACTTCTCTGTATTCAGTGAATTATGTAGGTGTCAGTTTCAACAGTAGAACCTTATCATCAGTTTGTGGAGAGCAACCAATTCTTTTAGCAATAGCCTGGGTTATTTAGCCTTCCATTGGGCCCCTTTCACCAACAGCTTGATTAGATGTGACTCATTCCCAGCACTGGAGGTTTCATTTGGTGGCTGGATATGTCTACTTGGGTCTTTGTCTCTTTGTTATTTGCTGATTCCATTTTATATATGCATATATTTTAAGAAACTTCATCTGAATTAGATTTCCACATGGCCCCTCAAATGGTCCTTAGTTTTACCTACCCCGCCCTGTATCCCCCCTCTAACCTATACTCAAGATTTTTTTTTACATTTCTTTGACTCTGTGTGTGTGTGTGTGTGTGTGTGTGTGTGTGCGCGCGCGCGCGCACGCGCACGCATGTGCTTGTGCATGCACATACTACAGGTCAGAGGACAACTTGTGGGGGTCAGTTCTCTCCTTTACTGTGTGGGTCTAAAAGATCAAACTCAAGTCTTTGGCCTTGGCAGCCAGTGGCTTGCCTAGTGAACCATTTCACCAGTTCCCAGATACAATTATAGAAGGAGAATTTTCTGTGTTAAAGGAAGGTAGATAATGCACCTCATATGAGTGGTCATATGTAGCATGGAGCCATCTGGTTTGACGTCAGTGGCCACATTGATAACACCTGCAAATGCTGGTTTCTAACGCTTTTGAGTACATCACACTTGTTTGATACTGTGTTTGATTTTTGTAAGACTTTAAAACTATTTAAGACTATCAGTTTATTTACAATAGTATTTTTCGACTTGTTTGTTTGTTTGTTTGTTTTTTGATAGAGGGTTTCTTTGTATAGCCCTGGCTGTCTTGGAACTCACTTTGTAGACCAGGCTGGCCTCGAACTCAGAAATCCGCCTGCCTCTGTCTGCCTCCTGAGTTCTGGGATTAAAGGTGTGCGCTACCACGCCCGGCGCTATTTTTTGACTTTTATTTAACTATCCTTCTCCCAAGACATTTCTTTTCATTCTCCCTCCCATGGACACACTTATACATGGTGTGTGTCCATATATTCTGGCATTGAGAAGGAGAATTAATGAGATTATACTAAGTTTATGGGGGCACTCCTTTTTTTAATTATTTATTTGTGTGGAAAAGTGGAAAGAACAAGAACACACACATACTCCACAGCACATGTGTAGAGGTCAGAGGATTGAGACAGGATCTTATTTCTGCTGCTAGTCTGTGTGCAGGAGCTTCCATCCAGTTCTCTGCCTCCCCTGCTGCTGTAGGAGTGCTGGGTTACAGGAGTACAGGTATACTCTTCCACATCCCATCTTCCTGGCCTGGAGGCTTTTACTTCATTTTGGCCCCATAAGCCTTTTTTTTACCTCCAGGAAGGCAATATTGGCCATGTTGAAACCATATAGCCTAAAAATGTCATCATCTAGGAAATGAACTGTTATTTGTATCTTTTGTTAAATTAAAACTGAAAGAAGGACTGTTAATAAACTAACACTGAAAAATATCTTCTGGTACAGTAGCCAGCAGCTCCTAGATAAGGAAAAAGAGTAAGTTTCCTATATTTCATGATTGTGTAGAGGGTAGGTTCTCTCTTGGTCATTTGAGGAAAGAGCAGAGAAATCTAGAGACAGCAGAGTAATAAATGTAGCTCTTCAAAAGAAACAAGTAGAGGTGTTTTCTCCGTGATATTCAGAAGTCAAGGGCTAGATGATATTGATGAATTCTGGCGTAAAACTGCCTTGTCCCAGGCATGTCAGCATGGGCCAGATCTGCAGGGGAAAATACCATATAGCTTTTCTTGCTATTGTACAAGGATCTTCTGTTCTCCTGAGAAGGATTGGTTCTGCCTCATCAAAAGGGTGGGCTGTGTATGAAATGCACCTAGGAAGGAGGAGGAGGAAATGACATGTTCGTGTAAATGAAATACAACTGCAAATTAAAGTGTCACCCTGTTTTAAAAAAATCAAATTTTTATTTAATTGGTTACCAAGGAAAAAAAAATGTCATACTGAAGTGTATATCTCAGGGAAAATTAAGCTGAAACATTACAAGTGAATCTGGAATCAAAGGAAGGTCTTGGAGAGGAGCATTTTAAAAAATTGCCTTAATAAAAATAATCTCATGTTACAAAGGCAGACTCATAAATATCTGCTGTGTTATATGCCTGCATTTCAAAAGAGATTAACAGTGTTAGCTCATTTGTTCTTTACTGCCTCTCTCCAGTCACCATGTGTTGACTGCCTCTTCTCTGGAGGAAGTCCTCTTTTGAGATGTCTTATTAGGAAAAAGGTCACTAAAAAAGGAGGACCTGCTTCTCCTAACACACCCAGAACTGCAAGGCCTGAACTGAAATTCACCTGGTCTGTGTTCATGGTAGCTTCCCCTTGTTGTCAAATTTCTTTACTAACATTTGCATGAAAACTCATCTGTGTCCCCAGATAATGTATATATTCTTAGACAGCATATATTCAGGACCTGACACATTAATAATGGGAAGGACATGTGAATGATGTTCCATTTCCACATAGAACTGTTTCTTGTGAAAGGTTGTGTCTAGTTTCTCTTTGCAGTGACT
The DNA here is from genome assembly GCF_000001635.26 of Mus musculus. Taxonomy (NCBI): domain Eukaryota; kingdom Metazoa; phylum Chordata; class Mammalia; order Rodentia; family Muridae; genus Mus; species Mus musculus. Next base: position 91,875,556 of record NC_000068.7, read on the forward strand.
TGCCATGTGGATCTCTCAATCTTTCGTGAGTTTTAGTTGTGATTCTTCTTTTTCTCCTCTACTAACTCATGTGTTCCATTATATTCTGCAGTAGAAGCATACAGAAAAAGAATGCACTGTATGTAGTCTAATGTGGTCTTGTTGTCTTCTCTGTCATCAGGGGCAGTAATTGGAGATGGACAGTCTGCTGTGGCCAGTAACATTGCCAATACTACCTACAGGCTCCAGTGGTGGGACTTCACTAAGTTTGACCTTCCAGAAATCAGTAATGGTGAGTAGTGATGGGCAAGATGGGTTTCTGGTGAGACAGAACTTTGAAAAATACAAAGCAGCAAAGTAGCACTGGATTGTCTGTCTCTCATTAAGTTGTTGATGGTCATGCACTATTTCTGTATGCTTAGCCTCAGCTACCAGTAACACATTTCAGAAAACAGTTTAGGGGAAACGCCAGATCTCCCCCGAGGAATTTGTGGAGAGATTCATAGAGACTAAAAGACTAAAAGAGGTAGCTGACATTGAGAAAAGGCCATAGTGAGTGGAGACTTGTTGGCAAATCCAAGCCTCAACTAAGCAGATGAGTGATGTGATTAATATCTGTTTACAAATGTGTGTGACTGATAGATATGTTTCCTTTGAAAGACATCCATGGTCCCATTGTTCAGCATTGCAGATGTTTCCCCTGCCTAAGGAAGGGCTTTTGTGCATTCCTAAGAGGTGAGAATCAGCCCCAACCTGTCTGCAGCTGCTGATGGCCTCACTGTCACTGTTACATTTCTGCTGGAAGGTTCTTTCTCACAGCAAGCTACCATGAGTCTTTCTTTTGAGGTCACTTCATCCCATTCATCCTATTTCTGCTGCTGCAACGCCATGTAATTGGTTTACTTCTTTTACACAGTCCTTCAGTAATCGGAAAGTTCCTCTACATCTCACCTTTCAGATCAAAGCTCTGCAGATTTTTTTTTCTAATGTGGTTTCCTATCTGTTCTTTCCCCCTTTAACTTTGTGGGTGAAACAGAACAGATCAGAAAATTAATGATGTGTGCTAAAACGCAATACAGTGATGTTTGCTACAGATCCCAGCAGCGTTTTCTGAAGTTAATATTGCATTTACGGTAACTTAAAGTTCCTTGATAACTGTTAGTAAGCCAGCATTCAGCCCGTTTGTATTATCTTCCTGTCGTTGCAGTGCTAGTTCTTCCTTGCAGCACCTTTATTTGTCCTTCTCTTTCAGTCTTAGGGATCATCTGCTAATTTGATTAACATTCTTCTCAGTCTTCCTTTAGATTTCTAGCAAAAATGGCAAATAAATCAGGAAATTGCATTAAGCCTTGTTAAGGTATGTTTTTGGGTTCCTATCATGGTTTTGGAACATGAATTATTTTTACTTTCGGTTTCACATCTGAAGCTCTTCCCTGTTAAAGACAGCTTCTCAGGGTCTGGGGAAACGGCTCAGCAGTTAGGAGCACTTGCTAATTTTCCAGAGGACTCTAGAGTTCAGTTTCCAGCACCATGGGAAACTCACAAGTGCCTGTTAACTACTGTTCCATAGGATCCATTGCCCTTTTCTGGCCTCTGAGAGTACCCAAACATACATTCACAGAAAATGTACACATGCCAGGTGTATTGGCACATGACTTTCAGTCCCAGCATCTAGGAGGCAGAGGCAGGCAAATCTCTGAGTTCAAGGCCAGCCTGATTTACAGAGCAAGTTCCAGGACAGTTAGGGCTATACAGAGAAACCCCGACGCCCCACCCCACCCCCACCTACCCCCCCAAAAAGAAAGAAAACATACATGAATACACATATACATAAATGAAAAGTAAAACAAGTCTTTTAAATAAATCAATAATAAAGGACAGTAGCTTTGTATAGTATAGGCTAGCCTTGAACTAGTTGTCCTCCTGCCTCAGCCTCAAGTGTTAGGGCCGCAGACAAGCACACTTATGTTTTCAGTATCATGTAAAGCATTGTAAGAGTTTGGAGATACAGCTAAAAATATCTTGATTACTGAAAGATAATCATTTTATGATGTACCAGTCTTTAATATTCTTATCAGACAAGATAAATGAGAATAATTTTTAATGCTTTGTTCTTAGTGAATCCTAAGTAGCAACTACTCATTTTATTCTAAGTGCCTATAAGCCATAAATCAAGTCAAGTAATCTGTTCTTTTGATTTTTTGTTTTATTTATTATTGTGTGTAGGTATGCACATGCCACGGCACATGTGTTGAGGTCAGAGGATAGCTTTCAAGAATAAATTACCTTCTTCCACTATGAATTCTGGGGGTTGTACTCAAGTTACCATGCTTGTGAGGTAAAATGTTTTTACCCACTGAGCCATTTTGCTGACTGGTACACTAATCTGTTCTCCAATTCTTCTAAAAATCCATGGTAGAAGAGTCTGCCTTTTCCTTATTGAAAACTCAAGTTCATCTGTAGATTTGTGACTCATATCTTATTGGCCATAGTTCATCTTCAGTTATTTTTATTTTTTTACTTTATCATTGTTTAAATTAGATAATATAGTTACAACTCAAAACTTACTTAAAGGATATACAATAAGGGGCTGGAGAGATAGCTCAGCAGTTCAGAGCACTGACTGCTCTTCCAGAGGACCTGAGTTCAATTCCCAGCAACCACATGGTGGCTCACAACCATCTGTAATGGGATCTGATGCCCTCTTCTACTGTATGTCTGAAGACAGCTGCAATGTACTCATATAAATAAAAAAATAAATTTTTTTTTAAAAAAAGGATATACAATAAGAACTTTCTTAACCCTACACCCTGCTGCCTGTGACTCCTTGTAGTAGGTAACCACTATCAGTTTCAGTTCTTATCTCTTGAAAGATGAATGTGTATGTGTGTATATGCACATTGAGAGCATTGCTTTCCATCTTTTGTGTGATCTAAATGTAAATGTGTTATACAACACTCTTCTCACTTTTTTTTCTGTACAGTGTATCTCATGATCTTCCATATTTTTGTAAAGAGTATGTGTGTGAGTGTGTGTGTGAGTGTGTGTGTCTTATATGTATGCATCTATGTGTGCTCATGCAGAGGCCTGAGCAAGATGTCTGTAGACTTCCTCTATTGCTTCTCATCCTACTGCCTTGAGAGAGTCAGAAGGCACGCAGGATCTGCCTGTCGTTCGTTCCTCGGTACTGTGATTGCAGAATGCCTTTCTTCCTTTCTCCCTTTCCTCCTTTCTACCTTTCTGTGACCAGTTTATTGCTTTGGTGCTGGGAGATTTAAACTCAAGTTCTCATGCTTTCAGGACAAGCTTGTGTTTTACCCACTGAGCTGTCTCTAGTTCTTCATGTCTTGTTTAGAGATAGGGTCTTACTCCGAATCCCAGGTTAGCCGGGAGCTTGCAGCAGTCCTCTTGTCTCTGCTTCCTGGAGTGCTGAGATTATAGGCATGAGCTATCACTCTGGTGGCAGCTGCAGCTGCTGCTGCTATTGCTGCTGGTGCAGGCAGCCCCCACAGCTGCCACTCCTCCTCCTTCCCTGCCTGCACCCCTTTCTCCTCTTTTGAAAAAATAGCTACCTAGTAATTCATTATAACCAGTGTCCTCTTGAAGGACTTTGGAGTTCATAATCTTGCTATATAAACTGCTACCGATTGTCTTACACATGCATGTCAGTAGGATAGCTGCTTTGAAATACAACTTCAGGGAAGGAAAGGTGCATGTATTATTTTGGTAGATATTGCCTTATCTCCCTCTCTACACAGCTTGTTCCAACTAATAATCTCATCTATAGGCATTGTTTGTTCCTTTTTGTTTTCAAACAAATCCTCACTGTAGCCCAAGACTGGTTTTGAATTCAGAAACCTCTTGCCTCTGAATGCTTAGGATTACAAGTGTGAGCCACCGCTTGCCTTGCTCCACCCCCATACTCTTTCTGAGTGCTTGATTTTATAAACACTTGCTGAAGGAATGTCTTTCCAAACTTCAATATTTATGGATTTAATAGGGTAAAGATCACTACATGAGCATTTATGTTTCTATCTATTCCTTATGTTCCCCACATCCTTAATGGTGCTGCCTTGTCTTGGCTGGCCAAGTGCTTTATCTCTTTTTCTGCATGTTACTGCCCCCCCCCTCATAATTCTGTAGAAGTTCTTTATAAATTAAAAAATTAACTTATAAAAGGAGTTTCTTGTCATTTGTCTTTGACTTTGTTGAAGGTTATTTTTGTCATAGAACTTATTTTAAGTCAAAATTATACACCTTTCCTTTTATGGTTCCTAGGCTTTGTGTCATCATTAAGATAATTTCCTACCTTTTTTTTGGTTTTTGGTTTTTCGAGACAGGGTTTCTCTGTATAGCCCTGGCTGTCCTGGAACTCACTCTGTAGACCAGGCTGGCCTCAAACTCAGAAATCTGCCTGCCTCTGCCTCCGGAGTGCTGGGACTAAAGGCGTGTGCCACCACTGGCCAGTTCATTTCCTACTTTTATATTTTAGTTTTATACATTTAAATCTTTGATCCATTAGGAAACTTAGTTCTAGACAACCAACTGCTATCTATGCATTCAATATCAATTTAAGCTAGCTTTTTTTGTTTGGTTGGTTTTTGGCATGTGTTTGGAGTTGGGGGTGGCAGGTGGAGGAACATTAATAATGTCTCCTAGCTGTCCTGGAACTCTCTGTGTAGACCATTCTGGCCTTGAACTCACAGAGATCTGCCTACCTCTTTCTTCCAGGTGCTGGGATTAAAATGAGTAAGCCATAATGCCCAGCAGGTTCCTATTTAACTACTTTTAACTGATTTTAACTAAAATTATAGCTAAGCTATAAAATATATAGTCATAGTCTTGACCTTTACTCTTGATAGATTTAGTCAGTAAACTGGGACTCTGTTGCTGTAGGATTCGTTTTGTTTTGTTTTTCAAAGTCATCTGCCTCCTGCTAGAGGTTAGCTTTAAGTTTCAGAAGCTGTGCTCCAGCCTGGAAGTCACTGATCTTTAGTTTCATTTATGGGTTCAGCAGGCACCATGTTGCTGCTCATATGATTTTTCTGAATCAACTTTAACCCTTTTCTAGAATTAGGTTAATGATTCTTGCTACTTGCTTCTCTCACTTGAGATTAAAGGAGCTGATGAATTTACCCTGCGTTGGAAGCTTAGAATGTTGTGAATAATGCTTCACCTCATGTTGATTTTTATTTATAGGTGTGATTGCCTATATATGTGTATGTTCTATGTGTTCAGGTGCTTGCAGAGGCCAGAAGGTGGTGTTGGATTTCCTGGAGCTAGAGTTCCAAGAGGTTATAAGCTGTCTGATATATGGGTGCTGAGAATTTAATCTGTGCCTTCTAGAAGAGCAGCAAGTGTTCTTAGCCACTGAGCCATCATCTCCAGTGCCTCATGTAGAATTTTTATGCTGCTTTCATGAATAACAACCCCTCTCCCCAAAAAAGATCAATAGAGTGAGGGAAAAGCTAATTTAATTAAATTTACTCTGGGATTCTTGGTTTGTTTTGGTTTTTTGGTTTGTTTTTTTTTTTTTTGTTGTTTTGTTTTTGTTTTTTTTTTTTTAGACAGAGTCTCTGTATGCTTGTCCTGACTATTCTGGAACTCACTATGTAGACCAGGCTGGCTTTGAACTCACAGAGAGACCCATCTGCCTCCCAAGGCTGGAATTAAAGGTGTGCACCATCACACCTGGCTCCCTCTTAATTTTTGAGAGAAAACTCTTCTTTGGTGAATGAATGGCTTTGATCACTAAGATATCCTGCCAAAACAGGCCATAAGATCCAGTGGATATGGAGACTGATGCCTGTAAGGTGTGATAATAGTGCAATCCGGAGCTCTGATCTGCAGTAGCCAGAGGAACTCAGAGATGTAGCCAAGAGGAAATTGTGCTTCTGATTTAAACCCTTCTGGGTTTTCCAAATCTCTGTGTGATGGGTTTGTAAAGCACTGCAGCTGCCAATCACTCTCACGGTCTCATTTGGATGGCAATAGGCTACCTATAGAGCTTTGTGTAAGGTATAGTTTATAATTTATAGATCTGATAGGAAAGCAGAGCTATCTACTTTTCTGGACATCAGTATTTCTAGTCCCTCCTGTTTCTTGCTAAAACATTTTCACTAGGAAATAATTTCCCTTTGAAGGTACTCCTGAACCTCTTGGGGTTTTGTGTTTGCTTTTTCTTTGGCTATTTGGTTGGTTGAGGTGTTGTTGTTGTTATTTTTTGAGAGCCACTTTGTAACCCTGGCTGGCCTGGAACATCAGAGTACATCAGAATACATCAGAGTTACATCAAACTTGCTGCTGTCCTACTGCCTGTGCACTCTATCCCTCCTTAGAGCAGTGGTTACAGATATACACACTGCTGTACTTGCCTCCCCTGACACCCTTAAGTAGTTTTGGTTTTATTTTCTTTCCATACCAGAATTGAATTCAGAATCTACCACGTGTAAGATAAACATTCTCCCATTGAGTTATATATATATATATATATATCCCCAGTTCTAGCTGCCCTCTAGTTCTTTCCCATATGTGTCTCACCACTAAAGGACAGGCTCAGTTCTCAGCCGTGGTCCCAGGCTTTCAGCATTTGAGCCACCTGGGGCCTTGCTGGAGATATTTGCCCTCAGCCTCTGCCCAGCATTGTTCAGGTGTCACTGATCCAAGCTGCACAGCAGAGTGAGGTATGGAAAATCAACAGGATTTTCCAGTGCTGTGAGCTGACAGTGGCTTAAGTTGTGTTTCATTCACATCTTTTTTCCTATCTACTTACCTATTTGCTCAATCCAAAATGGGGTGAGTTGTTCTTTACCTTTAAAATGTTACTTTTCTCTACCCAAGAACTGTCCTTGTGCATATTATCTAACTAAAATTTCAACTTTGTGAGGGGAAACTGCACACATGAACTATAGTAACCACTGACCATTATAACTATTTTTGTTTCTAAACAGGAAATTATTAAGCAACAGACAGCAAGTGTAAGTTGCTAATTGGAGCTTTGAAAGAAAAATGAAATAGTACTGTCTATATAATAGTGCCAGGTGCTGTCTCTAATGGAGCTATCATATTCCTCTGTGTGCCTATCAAATACCTTTAATGGGGTAGAAACATAGGCCCAGATAAATAGATCCCTAGCTGTCTTTCTGAGCTCATTATAGTTATCAGGAGCTGTAATGAAATTGGGTAGACTTGGAAGAGGGAGCAGACTTTGGGAAGTAACCATTGACTTTATCAAATACAAACACAAATATAGTGGCTTGGAATCGAGTCTGACAGAATGTTTTTTGTCTATCTGCACAGTTTTTGCAAGCTTTAAGCCAAGCTTTCCAGAAGAAAAACCATATATTCTCTTATCCTTATAATTAGTTGCTTAAGTTAATTAGATGCTTAAGAATGTTAGTAGTTTAAGTTTATTCATTATGGCCCCCCCCTACCACATAGTGATAATGGGATTGAGCCTAGGTATCCTCTATATAGCTAATATTCTTCCACTGCAATATCCCCAGCCCTCTTTGTTACTTTCTATAGTTAGGTTTCACTAAGTTGTCTAGGCTGTCCTTGAACTATCTGTATGTAGCCCAGGCAGGCCTTGAACTCTCTGTATGTAGCCCAGGCAAACCTTGAACTTCCTATCCATCTGTCTCAGCCTTTTGAGTAGCTGCAATTACAGGCCAGTGCCTGTAGGTTCAGCTTATTATATGCTTCTGTTTTTAACCAAAATTCATGCTGATATATACAAGCTAGATCTCTATCATCAAGACAGATGAACTGTCATATATATCGGGAACATAGAATAGAATGGTAATTATGCAAAGTAGTCCATAGCATTCTATCATCTTCCTATTCTTTGTTGTGTTGTGGTGTTGTTGGTGTTGATGTTGTTGTTGTTGTTTGAGACAAGGTTTCTCTGTGTAGCCCCTGGCTGTCCTGGAACTCAATCTGTAGACCAGGCTGGCCTCGAACTCAGAAATCTGCCTGCCTCTGCCTCTGCCCCTCTGCCCCTCTGCCCCTCTGCCCCTCTGCCCCTCTGCCCCTCTGCCCCTCTGCCCCTCTGCCTCCCAAGATTAAAGGTGTGCGCCACCACTGCTCAGCTCAGCTTCCTATTCTTAATCCCACTTAATATTTTTAAGATTCATTTTTATTTTTATTCATTTGTATTTTTGTTTGTGTATATATGCTTATAGACATGTAGGTGCCCATAGATACTAGGAAAAGGTGTCAGATCCCTTAGCGCTAGAGTTCAAGTGGTTGTGAGCCATCCCATGTGGGTGCTAGGACTCAAACTCAGGTCCTGTTGGAGTCCTTGTCAAGATCAGTACATGCTTGAAACTGCTGAGCCATTTCTCCAGCCCTTCTACTTAATATTTGTTACTATCTTTATTCCCTGCCTTTGGTGGCAATTCTAAACCATTAAGTTTTTTCCTCTTACTTAGGATTATGCCTATATCAAGGTTAGAAAAGCAAAATAGACTCACTCCTGAAAGCGACTTTAATATTCTTTTGTGTCTTCTCCTTGACTAGAATCATGTGGATCCAGAGGAAATTACCATATTCTTGGCAAAAGTTTTGGGACCCTGTGTCAGGAGCAGACGGTCCCATGCTAACAAGATAAATCTAGTCATGCAGGCTGGAGCAGATGGCGGGTTGGGAGTTGAGCAGCAGAGAGGCCTAATGGTGATAGCAGTAGTATTTGGATGTCATTATTTTATTAGTTAGCAAACAGAACTGTCCTCAGTTTATTTGTAATGGTGCTGTAGGTGTCAGCCCCCAGGGATTGGCACAACAGCCTAATCAATTTGTTCTGATGTCGGTTTTATCTATTCTGTTATCTCTGTAGCTTTGTTAGCAACACATAGGGAAAGGGGAACAAATAGAACTTTACACATCACTCAATCTCTAAACCTGTGAGCCTTTTAAAACATTCTTTTTGCTTTGTTTTCCTTGTCTAGTTTCCTAGGGAAACTTGCCCTTTCTGTCTCACTCCTGAATTTTGCCTTGCAGGGATATATTACCTGGAATCTGATGACGACAGCCTAAGCTTGATTTGGCTTTGCTTTTAACTTATTTTATTTTAACTTTACTCTTCTAATGGTGGACATCTCTTTCAAATAAGAGAACAAGTATAAAGTCACTTTAAGTGGAGTGGAGCTAAGTGAAGCAGAGCTTGGGAGCTTGGCCTGTTTGTATGTGTCCTAGTGATCTGCCAGTGTGGGTGGCAGGTGGGCCCTTTGTAAACCACTTTCCCTTAGCAGGGAACCCCACAGTGCAAACATTGAGGGTTCAAATGTAAGCCAAAGCTAAACTAGGTGCAGTCCTGTGCTCTCCAGCATCTCATTAGTCCCTTCAAGCAGAGTGTGATCTCCTCACCATCTCTAGCCTCTAGCCCCGACTTTGTTTTGTTTCCTCGTCGGTCCAGTCTACTGCCTAGCCAGCCAGTGCATTATTCTTAGTAATGTAGACGTAGATAAAGTCTACCTTGGGACATTGGTTCATGGTATTTAAGAGGCACAGAGTATAATGAGAAATGCACAGAACTCCCACTGTCTAGTCCAGGGTGGGCTTTGTTTCTGTCTTTCTTCTGTACAGAGTTGGGATTAGTGTTCCTGGAGATATAAACATACCTTTCTGAAATGGCTACCTTCTTTGAGATCACATAGCAGGTTCTGAGGAGGCTTGTTTTCCCAGGAGCGATCTGCCTGCATCCCCTTTATTTTAGAACCAGTGGCTTTGTGTTTTCATTTATCTTGGCTTCATACTTTGAACAATAGCAGCATTAGGGTGGGTCTCCAGGACATTTGTTAATAACTTTTTTCTTATCTAATCAGTTGTGAACTAAGACTCAGATGGTGGCAAGGATGGAAATGGACTGTCCTAGAGTTTTTCTACTAAGTGGGATATGCACAGATCCTTCCTGCCTCTCTTATTTCCTCTTAGATTAATCAAGACAGCTTACCCCATTTCCAAAGAGGAGTCATGCCCTTAGAAGGGCCCAAAAACATCATGGTCTCAGAATTTCTAACAGTGTGGTGTTTAAACTTTCTCCCCTTCTTTTCTTCCTTCCATGCAGCCTCTGTGAATGTCCTGGTACAGAATTGCAAGATCTACAATGATGCCAGCTGTGACATTTCTGCAGATGGTCAGCTCCTGGCAGCCTTCATCCCGAGCAGCCAGAGGGGCTTTCCTGATGAAGGCATCCTGGCAGTGTATTCCCTGGCCCCCCATAACTTGGGGGAAATGCTCTACACCAAGCGATTTGGTAAGGGATAGGAAGCCCAACCTAATGACAGAGTTGACGCTGATGCCTTGGCATAGGCATTCCTAGGTGAGGCATGGAGTGCATGGGTGAGAGTAATGGTCACATACTACCTACCTCTGCCTTTGTTCACTGAGGCACAGGCCAGAGAAAGATTGCTTTGCAGGAGAGCTGCCTATAGCATTCATTACAGAAGAGTCTCACAGTAAGAGTTCTTCCTGCCACAGTAGCATCACTAGTGCGCCCCTGTGACAAAGGCTAGCAATAAGGAAGGAGCTTTTTAGCTGTGGCATGGAAAGCTGGGTAAGCACATATACTTACTGCAAGGTGATTTGGCTTTGTGTTTTAAACGCCTTCCAAAATATGTGTGTTCTTTAATCCAGATTTTTTTTTTTTTTTGGTTTTTCGAGAGAGGGTTTCTCTGTATAGCCCTGGCTGTTCTAGAACTCACTTTGTAGGCCAGGCTGGCCTCGAACTCAGAAATCCGCCTGCTTCTGACTCCCAGAGTGCTGGGATTAAAGGCGTGTGCCACCACACCCGGCTCAGAAATTTTACTCTAAGGAAATAATAGACTTCTAAAGACATAATCAGAAAACTACAAAGATTATACAGAGATATTTGTGCTGTGTTATTTATCATTACAGGAAAACATCAAATTGTTACTTCAAGAGATTTTTTTAAGGAGGAGCTTAAATTAAAATGACTATACAGTGATGGCATAAAATACAAGTAGCTTTAACACTGCTCTTATGAAAGATTATTTAATAATGGAAAAGATTTATAATGTCTAAGTGAAAAAAATATTTCAGAACAGTGCTTAGAATGTGCTAACAGTCTTGTAAAGTTATGAGAACCCTAGTTAGTATTCATTAGTGCCAATTGTTCACCACACTACACTGCACACTGCAACCCTAGAAGATCACCTGAGCATAGTCAGACTATGAAAGCTGGAGAAAAGGAGAAAGGACTGCATGAAAGTTGCTTCCATGGAACGTCAAGAGTACTGAGAAATGTGACTGTCTTCTCTTGGTCCTCAGGTCCCAATGCCATTTCTGTAAGCCTGTCCCCGATGGGCCGATACGTTATGGTGGGCTTGGCCTCACGAAGGATCCTACTGCACCCCTCCACAGAGCACATGGTAGCCCAGGTCTTCAGGCTGCAACAGGCCCATGGTGGTGAGACTTCCATGAGGGTGAGTGTCATTGTTTACATCTCTCCTGGACTGTGATGTGATCCTCTGGTCGGGCCAGTACCCTAGTCCAGGTGACCCATGACCAGGAACTTTCAGCTGCACCTATTGTCATTGTTCCATCTCGAGAGGTTGAGGCAAGAAGATTCTTGCCTTAAAATAAAAATATAGACAATGGGAAGTAGTATCTTGGTGGCATACTTGCCTTGCGTGTGAGTGAGGATCATAGCACCAAGAAACACACCTCAGGCTTCATGCTCCCTAACCTCCATGTGAACCTGTACTGCAGAGACACGGGAAGGGCCCAGGAGATAAAGTTCTTGTTCTGCTTTGGTATTAAGGAAACAAACTTTTTTTTTTTAATTTATTTTTTTATTAGGTATTTTCCTCGTTTACATTTTCAATGCTATCCCAAAATTCCCCCTAGGAAACAAACTTAGAAAGTGATTGTATACCATGATTCTACCATGTTGTGGTGGAACAAGAGGATTTTAGGCAGCTTCTTTGCTCTGAATTACCAAACCCTTTTACCAACAGAGTAGAAATGCTGTTTAGGACCCACTCCTGTATAAGGCATGCCCCTCTTGTATGGCCATGAGAGTGTATTGGGTGTAGTATGGTTAATTGTCTTCTGGACTCACCTAGACTAGTGTGGCTGACTGAGTTTCCCTCATCCTCTAGGGGCTTATTTGGCCAGGGTTTTGTCAGGGAGAATCAAGCATTTGAACAGCTCTCTAATTAGATAGTATTTAAGCTTGGTTCCAGTCTAAGCACTGGTGAATTAATTCCTCACTTTCATGTAGTCTGTGCCATTTATAGTTCCATGCATTTGGTGGGGTTGTTTTATTTTGTTATTTGGTTAGGGTGTGTGTGTGTGTGTGTGTGTGTGTGTGTGTGTGTGTGTGTGTGTGTGTTCCCTTTAGCTGTGTGTCATGTATGGTTAATCTAACCCAGCTGGGTTCAATATAAGTTCCTTAAGAATAAAGTCCCTGGGCCCTTCATCTAGTGCTGTGCTTGTAAAGACTTGTTGAATGCTTGGACTAGGAAGCATTTATTATCAAGAAAAAAATAGTAGAGATATGCAAAGTGATGGAAGGGTGTGCTTGGAGTGGTCTTTCCTTTGCTGGCCTCTTCTTCCTCTGGTTTCTTAATTATAGTATGTTTTGGCTGACTGAGATACTGAACTGCTTTTCAAACTCTGTGAACCTGATACAGATAAGGCTCTTGTTTGCCAGAATACCTTAAAACCTGGGATTTTTTCCTCTTCTGCAGCTTGAGTTGCCCTCAAGTTTGTCCCCTCCTTTGGCAGCTTCCTTTATAGAACTGACTACTCCTACCTGACTGAGTACACACCATTATGCTAATACTTGTCTCACCAACCTGCAGTTGTTTCTATATGCTGGACTTTAGCTCCTTCAGAGAGCAGAGTCGCCTGTTTCCTCTTTATGAAATCCAAGTACCTAGTAGAGAACCTGAACACAGTAGAAACTAAGTGAATTAAAGAGAATCTCAGAAAAGCACCTTTGCCCCTTATCATTTTCAGGTGGTAACTATCAAAATGGGAGGCATCCTTGAAGAGGCAGCAACAAGGCACTCTGCTTTTGATAATGAGACAGTAGAGTTCTGATACTTGAGTTCTGTATGGGTGAGAATAAGAAAGCCAAGCTCATTTTCTTAACTAGATACCTGAAGATGGAAGTAGAGTTTTAGTGTAGTGTTGTTCTTTCACTAATCCTGAGCACCTGGTGTCTGCCTCTCACCACCTACATCTTGATCCCAACAGCTCTTCTAATTAGTTGTAAAAAAATAAAAATTTCTTATGGATCTTATTGCAGTGATGCTAATACACATCTCCAGCTACTTCTCAAAACCCAGGCCTCTTGCCCAGTTCCTAGGCAAAACTTGCCATCTCTCCATCTTTCTCATAATCAGTCAGAAATACCTGGCTAAAATCAAATACCTACAAGCAAAAACGAAGGTGTCTTTTGTCATGTGAGGCCAGAGCTGAGGGAATTTGTTTGGAGGATTCTGCTGGGAAGATAGGATCCAGTTGGTCCACTGCTGTCTTGCTAAGGCATTCAATGGCAGCTCGCTAGCTGTGTGCCTCATGCAAGCAGCTGTTTCTGAGCATGCCCATCTCCAGTGAGGCTTTTTGATTCTCATTAATCTGTCATTAGGTAAGAAAACTGAGGTGACTGGAAAAATCTCATTTGAAAAGCATTCCTCTCACCTAGAGGATCAAGGTATCTCAACAAAGATTTTGCTCAATCAGACATTCACCAACTCTGCTTTTCTGGGGTTTTGAGGTCTTGCTTGTTCCTATATTCAAAGAACCAAAGTGTTCAGTAAATGTCTCTAACTCACTCTTCAGTGGAAGGGAAGCCACACATGTTGTATGAGTGCACACATGCGTGTGTACATGTGTGTTTTGCTAGGATTTAAATGCCTTCATGCATGCTTGGCAGCCTGAGATTCCCTCTTTTAGTTGTGCTAGGTACACTGTAATGTGCCATCCTTAGGCACACTGTGATGTGCCTGCCATCCAGCATATCCAGAAATTTTGTCAAATGGGACTGAAGCATCTCTCTGCCTCGGTGTCTGCCTATCTCTCTTCTCTCTCTCTCTCTCTCTCTCTCTCTCTCTCTCTCTCTCTCTCTCTCTCTCTCTCTCTCTGTATAGTTTAGCATAGGTGCTTCTCTATCTGTAAAGTTAGCTTTGCCCTTGAAACATGCGTATGCAGAGAAGGAGCCTAGAGATTCTCCACCATGTATTTCCTCCTACCCACTATGCAATAACTTCTTGGATTCACTATGATAATATTCAAAGAGATGAACTTGTTGTACCAACAGACATTCCCAGGGGAAAATCCTCTGGGGTATTGATTTATTTTAATTCCCACTAAGTGATGTCTCTCGAAGGAGATGATCTCTTACAGGATCCCATATGAAATCTCTTCTGTAAATGAATTGCTAATTGCTGTTAGCTTTGGTGTGCTTATTCTAAGAGTTCAACAGTAGTGCTTGGGCATTGGAACTATAGTTCCTATGTAACGGGGGCCCTCGAAAACACAGATTCACTTTAGACCTCCAGTCACAAGCGTGGGTTCTGGTGATCCCAGCTACTCTGAGGCTGAATCAGGATTGTGCGGTTGGAGGCCAGCCCATTCTGTTATGAGGCCGTATCTCCAAATAAAAAGTATTTACAAGATATAACAGTGGTACAGTGTCTGTATCTTAAAACAAGCTTCCCATACTAGAGAAGTGGCTCTGTGGCTAAGACCATTTACTGCTTTTGCAGAGGACCAGGTCTGGCTCTCAAGCACCCACCTGGAGGCTCACTATCATCAATAACTGCAGTTGTAGGGAATCGGAAGCTTTCCTCTAACCTCTAAGAAGGGCATCTGACACTCATGTGGGTGGTGCCTGTACAAAGATGCAAGCAAACACTCATGTATATAAAAGGGTTTTAGAATTTAAAACAAGCCCCTTCCTCCCAGTGGTTCTGCTCGTCTTAATGTCTACCACCTTCACCAGGGTGTTGCCTTTAGTATTTCAGCAAGGCAAGCAGAGGCTCAATCTCAGATTTTCTTACTCTGTCATGAGTCTGAGGTATGTCCTGCCTTGATCCTTTGCTGATTTCATTGCTGTTTCTATTCTGTTTCCACCAAACTCCGCTTCCCCCAGGGTCTCACTGTATAGACCAGGCTGACCTTAATTTACAGAGATCTGCCTGCCTTTATCTCCCAAGCTCAGGGATTAAAGTCTCCCTGTCCTTTTCTTTTAGATTTTAGAAGACAATGCTTTTATTTCTATTATATCTTCAGATAGTTATATACACTTCTGGTGTAGCTTGGTAGGATAGAGCTAGTAAAGACTAGAACTGTTCTTAACTGCGTCACCACCCAGTCCAGCCTGGTCATGGAGCTGTCATTGGTTCATCAAGGTAGGAGGGCACCATAGAGCAGAGCAATTCCCATCACAGCCCACACTCAGCCTTCTGCGTGCCTGGGCTTCACCTCTAATCTTTTTTCAGTTGTTGAGGTTCTCCAGGTCATTTGTTCACTTAGTTGTACCTCTTCAAGGCTTTGATTCCTCAGGTCGAGTCATTTTCAGTTCTGTCCTGTTTCTAGGAGGGAAGATCCTTTTAGTGTTCCCCCTCGATGCTTTCTGAGGCTCCTTCTAATTCTGAGACTTGGCAGAGCCAGGCTCCTGTTTTCTGTCTCCCTTCTCTGTCCACTAGAGAACCCCTAAGCTGGAGGTGAGACTCTATAACTCAGTCACCTTTGCTGTTGGATTCCCTTTCACTAGAGCAAGTAAGGGCTTTTTGTTAATTTCTGTTTTGTTTTAAGTTAGGCTTTTAGAGACTGCTGAGCTGAAGTTTTGCTGAATTCCCAAAACACTAAACTGCCTGTGTTCCCGCTCAACTTTCATTTTCTAATTGGAACAAGGCACAATATTGTAACAGAAAACTGCAATTAATTTTCTAAAATAGTGGCAACTTCCACATTATAATAACTTTGGTTGTAACCAAGTGAAAGCACAATAACAAAATTACTAATGAAGCCAGAAATAGTCAGATACCAAGTTGCTCCTTGAGTTTGTGTGTATAAGCCCTGTGTTACTCTGGGAAAGAGTGAAAAGTCAGGGTTAGGGCCGGGGCTCAAGGACAAGGGATTTACTAGGCATTCTCAACCAGGAAGTAGGAATAAAAAGAAGGATTAGTATCTTCCAATGGGAGTGTTAACATGTCACGTTCTTTTCCCTAAGGCATGGACTATCCTTCCTCAACAGATGCAAATTATAGGCAGCAGACAAATGGTTTAGAGCTGGAGCTAAGTAGTAGAGTGCTTTTCTACCCAGTGCAAGACCAGATTCTATCCCCAGCACCACAAGGAGAAAGAACTGGAAACAATTCTCAGTATATTAGAGGCTCAAGGAACTTGAAGCTCAGTGCTTCTGGCCCATATACCACCACCCCACTTTCTCTCTTTCTGTAGAAGTGATGGACAAGAGTGCCTTCATTTAACTTGGTTGGGGGAATATCAGCCTATTTATTGAAAATGGTTTGTTTATGCAATAAAGCTGAATTTAAAGGCTCAGTATTGTCCTGGTTAGCCATGTGGAAGATGTATTAGAATGTCTGTCTGGTTTTCATGTGTTTGTGATGCTAGAGATTGAACCAGACCTCAGAGCCTGTACATACAACTGAGCTACACCCACAGCTCTCTTCCCTTCTTGGTTTTATGAGTTCTGCTGTTTAGTGGTGAGCTCTCATCTGGTTTACTTCTCCAGTTCCTCCTATTAACCATCTTTTAGATATTTCCAAGTAGCTGAGAAATTGATGGGTATTCCATGTCCTAGGCTTTCTGGGTCATGTTAACCATCATCCTAGTGTTAGTGCCCTGGAAAGATTAGGGACTAGAACTGAGCCAGGAGTGATGCACACCTGAGCCCAGTACTTGAGAACTAAAGGTGTAGGATTCAAGGTTAGCTGTGAGGTAGATCAACAGGTAAAGGCACCTGCCACTAAGTCTGACCTGAATTTAATCCTTTAAACACACATAGTGAAAGGAGAAAACTAGCTCTCAAAAGGTGCCCTCAGACCTCCACATACTTATTATATCACAGACATACACACACATAAAGCAAAATATCCTTACACATAAAATAAAAATAAATCTTACAAGAAAAAAAAAAAAAAGACAAGCCTAGACTATAGGAAAAAAAGCACAACCAATATCCACCAAAGAAGATTAATTGGAAAGACATGATATGCAGAGTGCTCATCTTCCTGTAATTTCCATTGTAGCTTAGATCCTGGATCTGGGTGTGTGCCTGAAGCCATGGATCCCCTGGACCATCCTACATTTATTTTAATGTGTCTAATCTTCACCACTATCCTGCCCCAGACCCCCACCTGTGTATTTTAAAACTTTAATTTTCTTTTTTTTTAAAGATTTATTTATTTATTTATTTATTTATTATATGTAAGTACGCTGTAGCTGTCTTCAGACACTCCAGAAAAGGGCATCAGATCTCGTTACGGGTGGTTGTGAGCCACCATGTGGTTGCTGGGATTTGAACTCAGGACCTTTGGAAGAGCAGTCGGTGCTCTTACCTGCTGAGCCATCTCTCCAGCCCAACTTTAATTTTCAAAGGTGATCCAAACTCTGACTTGGTGAAGAACACTCAGAAGGTCCAAGGGTCTGAATTATTTCTTAGTCTTGGGGAAGCAGATTTGGCTTTGAGTGCGGAGTTGATACTGAAATTACAGACTCTTTATTTTTATCTATTGGAAGGATACCATTTCTTCTCGGAAAGATTGGGACAGAAGCAAGGCAGCTTTGTTGTCAAAAATGATTTACCTCTTATCAAGATTCTACCCTCATTAATTTCCTTAAAGCTGCCTGTCAGTTGATTAAAAGCTGTTTCCGCTGCAATTATCTTAAAGTTGACTTCAGTGATGTAGCACAAAGCATCTATCCTCAAAACGTTCCTCTCTTCAGAACATTGCAGAAAAGTAGGAGGGGCAAGTTAAAAGTCAGAGGTGTCTCTGATGTGATTTGTCAGAGGAGGGGAGAACAAGATACAAAATTAAAAATAACATTAGAACTGCCATCAGAGCCATTCGTTCAGGAGAATTTTTCCATGACAGTCACACAGCTCTGATGATCCCCTCACACATACTCACCCCACGGTGTCTCTCTTAGCAGAATGGAGTCCATACTACATGTCTTCTCAAAAGAAAATTGTGCTGTGTGCCTCCTGTAGGTATTAAACTGAAACTCTTAGGACCCAGGGAGCTCTGAATTAAGAGTTTATTAGACTGGGCATGTAGTTCAGCAACAGAGTACTTACTTGCCTAACATGTGAGCAGCCCTAGTGAATCACCAGTAGTGGAAGGGAAAGTAGGGTATGTTTCCTCCACCACCTACAGCAAGGCTAGATAGCAGTTTGAAAAATGTCCCTAAAACCAAGATCTAAGAGTGTTTTGTAACAAAAGATAAGAGAAAGAAAATGTAAATTCACATTGGACCTACATTTTTAAATATGAGGAGCAGAATTATTCTGTGACACTGGAGAGTGGCTGTTGCATCTGAATTGGAGAAATCAGTAGCTAACGATGTTAGCCTTGGTGTTGAATGTAATAAGAATGGAGTCAAGGTTTCAATATGCATTCAGGAATGTGAGAGAGGGTCTTTCATTATGTCTAATTAATGTTTCTCATCACTTCCTTCCACCTCCCTCCACTCTTTTTCGAGAGAAGGTTTCTCTGTATAGCCCTGGCTGTCCTGGAACTCACTTTGTAGACCAGGCTGGCCTCGAACTCAGAAATCTGCCTGCTTCTGCCTCCAGAGTGCTGGGATTAAAGGCGTTCGCCACCACGCCCAGCCTCCACTCTTTGAATTAAATTCAGGTCATCTCAGAATTTTGCTTCTGTCAAGGTCCAGGTACTAGGCTGAGTCTAGGAATATAACAGTGGCCAGAGACCTCTTGTGCATCTCAGTTAATAATTTGCTGCTTTTGTTTTGTTTTGTTTTGTTTTGTTTGTTTGTTTGGTGTTGGGGGCTGTGGTTGAGACCATCCTGCTAGGTAACCTAGGCTGGCCTTGAATTCATGATCCTCCTGTTTTAGCTTCCTAAATTCTGGGATCACAAGTGTGTCCCATCATGCCAGGCCAACCCCTGCTTATCATTTGGTCTTATCATTTCCACTTCCAAAATCTTTATTGTGTATGGCACCCAGGAGGCATGGGTTGTTAGTTCCGTGAATGTGTGTGTCATTGAGTTCTGTGTGTTATGTGCTTCCCAGTTCCTGCATGTACATAATCTGTTCACTGCCACCGGTGTACACAGTAAACCATAATTGAGCAAAGGCCCCAGGGAGGAGCTTCTTTTGAAAACAGGGAGTCACTTATTCATTGTGATTCCGCTATTCTTGTGTTAACCAAATAAAAAGAGGAAAATTAGGGGACTGGAGAGATGACTCAGCAGTTAAGAGCACTGACTGCTCTTCCACAGGTCCTGAGGTCAATTCCCAGCAACCACATGGTAGCTCAGAACCATCTGTAATGGGGATCCTGTACTCTCTTCTGGTGTGTCTGAAGACAGCTACAGTGTTCTCACCTACATGAAATCAATCAATCAATCAATCAATCAATCTTTAAAAAAGAAGAAGAAGAAAGATAATGAAAAAAAGGAAAATTAACTAGCTTGGCATTCTCATCGTTATTTTTTTAAAAGATTTACTTATTATTATACATAAGTATATTGTAGCTGTCTTCAGATGCACCCTCTCTCATTACAGGTGGTTGTAAGCCACCATGTGGTTGCTGTGATTTGAACTCAGGACCTTTGGCAGAGCAGTCAGTGTTCCTACCTGCTGAGCCATCTCACCAGCCCCCTCATTATTGTTTTATAATAAACACTCCATTAGTCTTTCTCTTTTCTTGAAACAGTCTTTCGCTCTAGCTCAGTAGATCATGAATTTATGATCTTTCTGCCTCACCTCCAGAGTGCTAGGATTGATTGCAACTATATGCCACCATACATGGTTTCAAATAACTACTTAAAAAAGACTTTGAGGCTGGAAAGATGACTCGGTGGTTAAGAATCCATACTTCTGTTGCAAAGGACCAAAGTTCAGATCTCCCACCATGTTGAGTGACTCACAACCACCTATGGCTCTAGTTCCAAGGGGATCTGATGTCTTTTTATAGCCTTTTGAAGCACATAGATACACACACACACACACACACAAATAAGTAAAAAGATTAGTTGGGGGGGAGCGGCACTGAAAATATAGTTCAGCAATTAAGAGCTCTTGCTCCTTCAGGAGGGCCTGAGTCAGTTACCAGAACCCATGTCCAGTGGCTCACAGCTAGCTGCAATTTCAGCTCCAAGGGATTCAAATCCTCTTCTGGCATCTGTGAATTTTATTTATATATATACATGCATATATATATACACACACATATATATACACACACATATATGCATATATATATAAATAATGGTTTGAGTCAACAAGATGGTTTATGATTAGGTTTGGCACCAAACCTAATGATCTGAGTTCATTCAATTCCTGGAATCCACATGATACAAGAAGAGATCTGACTCCTACAAGCTGGCCTCTGTCCTATACTAGTGTGCCATGGCATTCATGAGAGCATTCACACACACACACGTGCGCAGAAACATAAATGCTTAAAAGAAAAATTTAATCCACACCAGGAGTGTTGGTGTGTGGTTAAGTGGAAGAGTGTTTGACTAGTATTCATAAGGTCCTGGGTTTTATCTTTAGGACATAAAAGTAAATACACAGGCCTTAGAGATAGCGAATGTTACTCAAGTTTCTTAGAGTTCCGGGGATGTAATAGTAGTGGCAGAACACTCACCTAGCATTTACAGAATTATACATTAGATCCCTAACACTACAAAAAGAAAGAAAACTAAAGCTAGGCATGGTGATACATGCCTATAATTCAGTATCCCAGATGTTGAGACAGGGATTGTAAGTTTCAGGCCACGCTAGGCTGTACAGCAAGGCCAAACCCATCTCAAAAGAAAAAAGAAAAAAATAGTAATAGTGTGCCACCCTCCACCACCTGCCCTAGGATATGTGTTTCTTGGCCTTTGATTAAGACACCTATCTATCCAGTGTTTCTTGTCATCTTCTTTCCAATAATCTTTCCCATCTAATGACACTTGGTTTTCTTCTATCACCTTCTTTTGAAAACTTAAAAGTATCCGTGCTTTCTAACAGGTTTTCCATCCCAGGGCCCTTCTATCCTCTATTTCTCCTTTCTTGAACCAGCTTCCATTGTCTTAAGGTAACATAGACCCACCAACTGCATTAGACCCCTAGCCAGCACTATAAAGTTCCAGTTTCACTGATGTTGTACATAAAAGCAACACAGGTTTTTTTCTCCTAGCTTCTTAACTGGCTGGCTCTGAGCAATGCAGTTTGTTGCTGAGCTAATGGCCTGAGTTTTATTTACATGCAGTAGAACAGAAGGGTTAAAGGCTATAGCATGCTTTTCCTGTGCTGTGTTGTGTTGTGTTTGGGACAGGCTTTTATAGAGCCTAGACTTCTCTAGAATGCCTTGTGTAGCACAAGCAAGCCTCAGATTTGGAATCTTCTGCCTCTACCTCTGTGGTGCTAGGATTATCATATGCACCACTATGCCCAGATTTCTCTGCATTTTAAAGGTTTTCCACTAACCTTTCATTCTTCTTTATACTCTCCTAAACAGAAAAAAAAAATGCTTTCAGTTTTGGAACTTTTTCTTTTGTTCCTACCAAAGCTGAAGTTTAAGCAGGTGATGCAAAGAATACCATAGAAGTGGAGGGGTCACAATCGTCCTCTGCTCCCTCAGAACTGTAAAGCTTTGGCGACCTGACCCACCTCTGTGGGTGTGCTGAGGCCGCATGAGCACTAAAATCTGTTCGTTTTAGCGTACTGATTCTCATTTCCTTTATAGATGACAGACAGAATGAAAATGCTGTACTTTAAGGGGAGAGGTGTGCTGTTAGCATCTGTCATGTTCTAGGGTATTAGCTACAGCTAAAGAAGGTGAGACTAGGACTTTTCAGGCTTGAATCAGCAGTTCCGTTTTGTATCCAACCTTGCGTAGAGTCCCCAGGTTTTCATAATTCTCTTCCAATGTCCTAGAATTAAGTAGTGTACCTCATGGGAAGTCACTTTTGTCCTGGGGTCATAGAGGTTGGCAGACTACTAGCTTGACCTTTCACATCCCCTGATGAATTTCAGGACACTTGAACAATCTTAAGGAAACCTTGCTTTGAACTTTCTTCATTGAACCTTAGCTAAGGCAAAGCTATCCCCTACCTACACTGATGCCCTGTCTGTGCAGATGGACTTGATCCCATCCCTACTGCAGTCCCCATTGAGTCTCACAGCCAACCTGGTCTCTGGTTTAGACAGACTAATGACTGAGATCATTCATGTTTCGCAGTAGCTGGAGCTATCAAACATCTGTCACTATTGGGGAAATTATTGCCTAGTTAATTTTCTCATCTCCAGCTTCTAGGTGCTAGGATCACAGATGTGCTCAGTCATGCCAGGCCAGGAGTTTCTTAGTACATCAAGCATAGTTAGGACTCAAGCCAAAGCCAATTCTGTGTGTAGGTAAAAGCTCAATCAGCTTTATGACCATAGCAGAACCAGTCTGGAAGAGTGCCAACAGCTACTGAACACATTGTTCAGTTCCACACCTGAAAAGTTACTGATAATCAGGATTGTGTCTGTGTGGCAATAGCATGGAAGTGCATGCATTGTAGAGACTGTTGGTGAAGGCCTTTCTAGCTGATACACAAAGCACACATACCCAATATTTTTAAATCCAAGACTGCTTGGTTTGAGCAGATTATAGAGGAAGCCCTTAGTTTGATTTTTAACTCTTTGGAGTGGGACATTGAGGTAGGGTCATACCATGTAGCCTAAGCTGACCGCAAAACTGAGGTCCTCTTACCCAGCCTTAAGAGCTGAGGTGGAAGGGTCGTTTGAATACAAACATTGAAGGACAGTTTGGGCAAGCATACACCACCCCAGTTTTTTACTTCATTACTTTTTTATTTTAGTCTCTTTTTATTTTTTTTAAGTGTTCATACAAGCATATTCTTTTCTCTCCCCTTTTTAGTCTCTTATTAGAATAATCAGAAAAATAATTATCATCCAGAGTGGTGGAGCACACCTTTAATCCCAGCACTCTGGAGGCAGAGGCAGATAGATCTCTGAGTTTGAAACCAGCCTAGTCTACAGAGCAAGTTGCAGGACAACCAGAGCTACAGAGAGGCCCTATCTGGAAAAACACAAAAAATACACAAAGAATTAGATATGGCTAAGATAGAAGGATCATTTGAACACAAAAATTGAAGGGCAGCTTGGGCAAGCCCCTGTTACCAAACCATCCTAAATTTCATTTCATTCATATATATATATGTGTGTGTGTATGTATGTATACACATACACACACATATATGTATATATACACACACATACATATATATATATGTACATATATGTGTATATATGTGTGTATGTATGTATGTTAATTTCTGAACAACCTGCCTCTGTCATCCCTAAGCAAGTAAAGGTAGAGAAAGTTCATCCCTGCTGTGTAGTTTAAAAACCATGGAGGCTAGAACAAAAGCAGAGATACATGAGAAGAGACAGAGGAAATGAGTCTCCATTCCTATCCCTTCACAGACCCTTTCTAAAGATCCTAGATGAACGTTCCCAGCAACAGGATCAGCAGCTACTGTTTATAAGCTTGTACCATGCCAGACAACAATTTTTATGTCCCTCCGTGCCCAAGTTTCTCTGGTTATTTGAAAGCAAATGTGTTGTTGGTGGTGGTGGGGGTTGGTTGATCCTGTTCTCCCCATTTCCCTGCCATCTGCGGTACTCAGCATGTAACTCAGGGCTTGTACTCACTTTTTTTTTTTTTTTTTTTTAGCTAGAACATCACATAGCCCAGGCTAGTTTTTATGTCTGGTCATCCTGTCTCTACCTTCTAAGTGCTGGGATTTCAGTTGTGTAATACCAGGCCAAGTTTATGTGGTGCTGGAGATGAAACGCAGGGCTTCATGCACGCTTAGGCAAGCATTCCACCAATTGGGCTGCATCCTCAGCCTTGAATGGGGAGACTTTCAGGCCGAGATCAAGACAAGTTGTTATGTAGTCACATCAGGGTTCACAGTTAGGTCCAAGTAAATGTCCCTGTCTTTTCATTTCTCTCCTCCCTGCCTTAGTCTCTGACCAAAGGCTCTTTTGAAAGGATTCTCAGGTAGAGACCTTGTAGCTGGATTTCCCTTCAGCCCAAACTCTACATGCAGCTAGGTCACCCTCAGGACAGAGTAGCTTGGGAAGATAACAGAAGTCACTGAAAGGGAAAGTTCTGCCTTTGAAGAAGGAGATCCATCTAATGGTGGTTTATATAAGCCAGAAGGCACTCACAAGTAGAAGGTTCCTCTCTGCTCTGCTCCCCACATCTGAATACACCTTTTGGGTTTCCTTAACAATAGCAATTTTAACAGTGCTTTTAATTAGATGAATTAAGAATGTTCTCTGATGTTGTCACCCCCTCCCGCCCCCCTATCACCTCCAATTCCCTATTACTGTGAGAGATCTGGGTTTCCATAGTAACAATACTACCAGCTCAGGTTGCCTTTCACTGGTTATACTGGTCAGAGGAAAGTATGGCCATTCCATTCTGTGTGGCAGGCTGTGGGTGAGACCTTTAAGGTCCTGATGATAGAGGGATGAGGTGAGGGGTACTGAGAGGCTAAGATGTTAAGTGTGCTCCTAAAAGAGACCTTGCTCTCTGGAAAGTGAAAGGGCTCCCACTCCTCCTTCACCAGAGTCTCAAATATGAGTTGAAAGTCAGCCCATTCCAGCCTAAAGTTTTCTCCCTTCCCTGTGGTTCATTGATCCTTGCATTTTATTATTTTTGATAACAAGTCATTTCTCCTCCCATTCTCTCTCTCTCTCCTATCCAGAGAGTTTTCAATGTCCTTTACCCCATGCCTGCAGACCAACGGAGACACGTCAGCATCAACTCTGCCCGTTGGCTACCCGAGCCAGGGCTTGGTTTGGCCTATGGCACCAACAAAGGAGACTTGGTGATCTGCCGACCAGAGTGAGTTGCTCAAGGGAGGATGTGAGGAACGGGTGGGGTATGGACACTATCTGATCAGAGGACTAAACAAAATAGTACTTACTTGTAGGCCTGGCCAGACAGGTAGGTCCTTTTACACGGACAATCTAAAACCTGCTAGAGAGGTATTGGAGGGAGCACGTGAAAAAGATGAGTAGAGGGATGAAGTTGAAAAAAAGCCTGCATTACATAACAAGACCCTATCTTAAAACAGAGAGGGGTTAAAAAAAAAAAAGAATCCTCTGTTTTATGTTGGTCCCTGAACCACCTTCTCTCAAGATGAAGTTAGCTCTTCATTCCAAATCGTGTCAAAAAAACTGTTTTAGTTGTTGGGTGTAGTCAGGTACCCATATGATCCCAACTGTTTTAGAGGATGAAGCAGGAGGATCATGAGTTTAAGTCCAGTGCGGGTTATATGGTAAGCTCCAGTTTGAGTGACAGAGAGCTGAGAGTGTGGCTCAGTGATAGAGTCTAGGATATGTAAGTTCTTAGGTTCAATCTCTGACATTGCCAAAACAAAGCAAAGCAAAACCTAGACACTTCAGTGGTTGCTTTCTTGAATCTAGACAGTGTTGTATTTTCCTTTGTTGTTTCTTACCTGTTTAACTAGTGATAGCAAAGTCCTCTCAGGCAAAAGAGTGGATATCAAAGATTCTTTTTAAAAACCTTTTCTAGAAAAATTCAACAAGTGGTCTAATGTTTATATAAATGCAACAGACAGAAACTTAAGAAAGAAATAAAATTGAGTGGTCAGTGGTGGCGCACGCCTTTAATCCCAGCACTTGGGAGGCAGAGGCAAGTGAATTTCTGAGTTCAAGGCCAACCTGATGTACAGAGTGAGTTCCAGGATAGGCAGGACTACAGAGAGAAACCCTGTCTTGGGGGTGGGGTGGGGGGAAGGGGGGAGAGAGAGAGAGAGAGAGAGAGAGGGAGAGAGAGAGAGAGAGAGAGAGAGAAAGAGAGAGAGAGAGAGAGAGAGAGAGAGAAGAGAGAAGAGAGAAGAGAGAAAAAAATTGAAGCTAGCATGGTTTCTCACACCTTTAGTTCCAATGTTCAGCAGAAGCAGGTGGATCTCTGTAGTTCAAGGCCAACCTGATCTAACCCTGACTTCTAGGACAGCTAGGACTGTTGAACCCAAATAAACAAACAAATAAAATTAAGAACCGTCTCCACCACCACCACCACTCCCGCCCGCCCACTACCACCACCACCAAAAAAAAAAAAAATCTGGGGATGGTTCAGCAGTTGAGCGCACTGTTTCTCTTGCAAAAGACCCAGGTTAGGTTCTCAGCACTGTGTGATGGTTCACAACCATTTGTAACTCCAGTTCCAGGGGACTTGACTTCCTCTTCTGATCTCCATGTGTACCAGGATACACATGTATATACATACATGCAGACAAACATACACACAAAATAACATTATTCTATCTTCTTAATATCATGAAATTATAACAATTATAAAACTATAATGTAACGATATTTTGTTATATAATTATATAATAAAATATACTTTAAAAGCATACGTATAAGATAAATAAATCAAACCAACTGGTCAGTCTACTGACCTCCTGTGTCCTGCTGTTTTTACTAGAAGCTGTAGCTCAGAATAGTGGCAGCAGACTGAAAAACTCAGTGTAAAGTCATGGTGATGATTCTCTGCCTTTGAAGTGAGGAAGAAAGGCGAGCAGGAGCACATCTGACCTAATGACACCCTTTTCCCTTCTCCGGCTTTTTGAGGGATAGAGGTCTCTTCAGCCACATACTCGAGATCCTGGAATCAGCCTGATTTATTATTAGTTTCTAGACCCAGCCAGGTGGAGAGTGTGAAGCTCTGCTTCACTGCAGAGCAGGCTGATTGCTGTGTGTGAGGCACTGCGGGGTTCCTGCTGACTAAATGCCACTTCTGTCTCCAGGCTGCCCTAATGCTGCTCTTCACTCAGTGCAGTCTTCTAGAGTGTTGTACAGGCCCGAGTGCTTGTTGTGACTGTTGTTCAAGGCTTTTGACCTTTGGGAGTGCCCACATTGTCTTTATTTCTATTTATTTATTTTTCCAGACAAGATCTTATGTATTCAGTCTAGCCTCAGAATTTATATCACCAAGGAAGATTGTGAACTTCTGACCCTCTTTGCCTCCACCTTCCAGGTGCTGAGATTATAGCCATGTGACATCATACCCAGTTTATGTTGTACTAAGGCTTTGTACATTAATTTGCTAGGTAACCATTTTTCAACTGATCTATATCCTCACCTTCCATATTGCCTTTGTGCTTTGGGGGGACCTTGATGTGGGGAGGAGGGGTTGTTTGTTTGCTTGCTTGCTTGCTTGCTTGCTTGCTTTTCCTGTTTTGGATAAGTTCTTGTGGCCTGGTAGTTATCTGGTGATTGACCCTATCAGCTCTCAGCTGAGTTGACAGTGGCATTAGGGAGGGAAAACCTGGTTCATTACAACCAGCAGTATCTTGATTCCATCTTGAATATTTGGATACCCTCCCCAAAAGAGGTTGCTGTCTGTAACTCTGACCCAGTGAAGTTGCTCTTGTAGAAGGGAGAGGGCCTTGTTCTGAATGCTACTTGCTCCTAAGTGTCTATGTCCAGGAATGCTCTCTCACTACTCCCTTGTGTCTTTCCATAACAAAGCCTACATACATCTCTGAGCTGCTTTTAGTACAGATGCTGGACCTAACACTTTGTGCCCTTTCTCTCTGCTGTCTCTGGTCCAGAATCTGTGTGGGTTCTCAAGTACTTTTCCCCAAACCACATGAAGCTGGCTGGCTATCTTATTTCTTCTTCTTAGGAATTCCTAAGATAAATCTAGTAGATATCCTTTCCAAAATCGGTATAGAATTCTGGACTAGAATTTTATTCATGCCAACATTATAGTTAGAGGCATTTCTTTTCCTGTTTTTTCCACAATCTGGTTTTACCCTTGGCTCTCACAACTCACCTTTGTCCCTAGCAAAGTACTCTAGGCCTCTCCCTTGCAAAGCGATGCCCCTCCAGAGGCACTCTCTAACCCAGTTTGTAGTCACCCCTCCTCCTAGATGCCATGCCTCAAACCCTAGCCCACGTATTTGGTGTGAGTCACAGACTCCTCAGCCAAACATGAAGGTGGCTTTGGCCTCTATTTTCTCTCTTCTCCCCATATGTTGTCTTCAGCATCCCAGAGTCTTACTGAGCCTAAAACATCTTGGGCTTCTAGGAGCTCAAGCCTATTCCTAAATAAAAATGGGCACTAGACCATGGGACAGTCCTATCCCAGGCCAAATGGGGGTAACTTACCCACCAGTTATGATTCTGCTATTTATTTATTCTGATTGTTTGGGACCCTGTAGCTGTAAGACAGGAAATTTAGGGTCTCATAAACATTTAGCCTGGATGAGACTTTGTCTTAAGTTCTTCAAAGTTACCCCAAGATCTTCGTATGTAGCCATGGCTGGCTGACCTTGACACATATTATAGCCTAGAGTTCCTCAAACTCCCCAATCACAGGCACTTTCCACTATACTGGACTTAAAGCTTAGCCATATCTTTTATTTTTACTGCAGGCAAAGTAAGAATGTTATCTTAGGCCTCCCCACAGATCACTGTTAGAATTGGGCCTCTTAATTTTCCAATTGAGATCTCTTTCCTACAAATGATATTTAAGCCTTTTCTCTTTAAAAATCCTTCTAAAACCACGTATGGTGTTGCATGCCTATAATCCCATCACCCAAGTGGCTGAAGCAAGAGAATTGTGTTGAGTTTGAACATGGGTTGGATAGCAAGACTCTATTTCAAAAAATGAAACGTAAAACAAAAGCCTTTGAGATGTCTTTTTTCTTTTTTTAAAGAAAGCAATATATTCTCTCCTGCATAAAAATATACCACAGGAACACACCCATGCTTTTATAATTCCCTAAGACCTCTAGGTCCTATTTAGGTGAACCGGGTGTCTGGGGCATTGGGAAAAAGGAAATAAGCCAGTGTTAACATCTGTGATTGATAGGCCTCTTGCCTAGACGAAGAACAAATAGAGAACTAGCAGCTTAGAGTACCAGTCTGTTTCATAGGCAGCTGCTTAAGGCTTGCTGTCTGTCCCAGTGTGACGCAGTTCCCTGGCACACCCATTCCCAAGGGCACAGAATCTAGCCCACCAGCTGGGCCAAGATTGCAGCCCTCCCCCAAAACAGGTGGTTGTCTGCCTTTGTCCAGGCACAGGCAGCTGCACTGCATTTTGTGCTCTCAGTGCTGCTCTTCATTCTTTTCCATTGTCTCAGCCTCAGTCCTCAGCCAAGCACAAAGACTGGGAACAAGCTTCTTGGGTATCTCTTGTAAAGTCCTACTTGTCACCCTAGGAAAGAGCTCTTAGGACTCCCTTGAGCCTGCACCAGGCTCTCACGCCATGATGGCAGAAGCTCAGTAACCCCTTTCCCCTTCCTGGTAATGAGCTGTGCACTACTTCCAAGCCGCTGTGCCTCTGGCTGATTGCCAGCCTAGCCAGCACCACTGAGCCTCACAGTGAATGTAAGGACCACTGCTGGCTTCATGGCTTCCCTGTAAATGAGGGTGAGGGGAGATGTTACTAGACAGAAGGCAGAATAGAGTTTAGCAGAAGAGAAGCAACCTGAGTGTGGAGTGCCTGGAACCTTGGCTAAGGACGGCACTCCTTATAAAGCCTCAGTTCAGTCAGGGGGAGCTACCTGTGTGAATGGTAATTATAATCAAGCATTATTAACCAAGGAGGGGAAAGGCATAATTTGGAACGAAAAAGGGAGCCAGAACTGCCACAGAGAGACTGTTTCAGGCTAGCCAGGAGAGTCAGGTGCCAGGACTTTCCCTCACCATAGAGATGGTGCAAATAACTGCTAGTCGTCCTGGAAGCAGTCATCAGAGACATCCCTGAGATGTCAGATGAGGAGTGCTCTTAGGAACTTGGGGAGTTCCAAGCCACAGATTGTGTGAACAGAACATTGGGATCACTGAGAAAGCAAGGCTGGCTTTTCCTTCTACTCAAGGAGCCCAGGAGGGCCCCAGCAGTGAGACTGATTGAGCCACACCCAGAAACACAGCCTAGAGAGCCTGCTGAAGAGAACTGGGTGCTGTGTAGAAGTCCATTTGAAACACTGCTTCTTGTAGACCTTCTCAGTCTTTTGTATGTTTGTCTAGCTCCCAAGAAGAACCTAGAACAGTGTCTCAATCGTCCTTACCAAGTCCCAAGAAAGAAAGAGCTGGCTGAAAATCATTCTTTAACTAAAATGCAGAATCCGTGACATTTAGTTACCAGAAAAGGTCTCATCAACTCTGATCCTTGAGTACAGTACTCAGATAGGAGATCAAGTCCAAAACGTGCTTGCCATTGTCAGGCTCACTGGCCACAAAAACAGGGCAGTGAGACAGGGCTCATACTCAAGACCCTCCATCCTTACCCTCCCAGATGCTAGGAGTACAGGTCTGTACCTGTAATTACACACCCAGTTGTGACGTCTTCCGTAAGTAGCCTAGTCCACAGCTCATAAGGGATGGTACATGCAGCGAGTCCATGACTTGCAGTGTCTTGTTGATGGTCCCAGAACAGACTGGTTCTTCCAGAGTTTCCGTTCTGAGACAGGAAGAAGGCTCCTGGCCACAGTACATGATTTGTTGTAGGCTTGCTGTGAGCAGTTTGTTGTCACTAACTAACCCTGAGTAACAGGAATTACAGAGGAGGGATTTGGCAGAGGCCCACATGGTATTGCAACCTGTCAATAAATCTTGACAAGTTTGTACATCCAAGGCTTCTTGGCAGCTGGCTTCACATAGAGATAATGCAGCCAGGATTTGCTCACCAAAAAGTGCTATTTTGAGAAGATCTGCAGTTTGTCTCTGGCCATTTGTCTTTTCCTAATGCAAGGCTACCTCTCTCCTTTGCTCTCCAGTAGTCTTTAGACCACAGGAATAACTCTGTAGAAATGAGACTGTACTCTATAGAGAGGTCTAGTTAAAAGTTCAGTGAGCATGAGGTATACAAGCATGTAAGAGAGTAGAGAAAGAGTAAGCTAGCATTCCCTCAGGTGAAACCTCTACCAGAATGACAGGCTCTGTGCAGCTAGATCTAGGGTCTCCCCAATTCTGCTGCCTTCTGCACATAGCAGCCCAACCTTCCACTGTAGTCCTTGCTCATTCATGCCTGTGCTGACTCATCAGGATTGGAAAAGAAGCCCCTCAAACTTCTCCCCAAACTCATCTTCTTCTAGCTGACTTCCATCTCTTGTTCCCTAGGGATGTTCTGTTGTCAAAAGAGAGTGACACTGTCCCCAGGTTGCAAACTGATATACTAGAGTATATCATAATCTATTTAGGCTGCCTTAGCAAAACACATAGACCTGGTGGCTTAAACAACAAATACTGATTTTCTTACAGTTCTGGAGGTTGGAATGACAACCATCAGAGGTTTCCTGAGAGGGCTGACTTCCTTGTTTATAGGTGCCTACCATCTCACCATGCCATTACTGAGCCTCTAAGAGAGAGTCCTTTCTTCCTCTTCTTGTTACACCATAGTCCTATCAGGTTAGGACCCATCCTCATGTCCTCCCTTAACCTTCTAAACACTGGTGTTGGAGTTTAGAATAGGAAGTTGGAAGAACAGAGCTCTTCAGGAACTTGATTTCCTGACTTGTTTAGCAGAACTTTGGGGTAATTTAGATATCATTTAGGCTGTCTATGAGAGCTAATTAGTGAACTTTAAAAACTTGTTTGGTTGGTTAGATATATCAGTGAGTGAAGGTACAACTCCCACACATTATCCTCAAAACCTTCACGTGCCTGCCATACCATGAGACACACACACTATACTAGATAAATATTTAATAATATTTAATAAATACAAAATGCCTATTTTAGGAGGGGTTGGAGAGATGGCTCAATAGTTAAGAGCACCCACTGTTCTTTTTATTTTAATTGGATTTTTTTCTTTTTTTTTTTTTTTAATTAGTTTGTTTGGTTAGACAGTTTCTCTGTGTAGTCCTGGCTGTCCTAGAACTCACTCTATAAACCATGCTAGCCTTCAACTTAGAGATCCACCTGGCTCTGCCTCCTGAATGCTGAGATTTGCATGTACTGCTACTGCCCAGCTGAAAAAAAAATGTTTATGCAATATATTCTGATAATTTTCCTCTCCACCAACTCTTCTCAGACTCTCCCCATTCATCCAACTCCACATCCTTTGTCTCTCTCTCTCTTAAAAAACAAAAACAAGGCTGCTGGTGAGATGGCTCAGTGGGTAAGAGCACCCGACTGCTCTTCCGAAGCTCCAGAGTTCAAATCCCAGCAACCACATGGTGGCTCACAACCATCCGTAACAAGATCTGACTCCCTCTTCTGGTGTGTCTGAAGACAGCTACAGTGTACTTACATATAATAATAAATAAATCTTTAAAAAAAAAAAAAAAACAAAAAAAAAAAAACAAAAACAAAAAGAAAGCAGGAAACACAAACACACAAAACCATATAAATGGAAACTAGAATATACAAGTAAAAGAAACAGTGGGACAAACTAGTACCCAGACAAAGCAATGCAAGACGAAAGTCTACATAAATATCTCTGAGCTAATCTTGTGTTGGCCAACTGCTCCTGGGCATGAACCTTAACTTGAAGTGTGGTTAATATTCCCAGTGAAACGTGATTGGAGAAAATTAACTTTTTCTTTGCAAGCAGCTATCATTGTGAGTGGCTTCTTGGCTAGAAGTGGTAACCATGTCTACTTTTCCCGTCTTAGCACTGGGAGCTCATCTAGCTTGAACCTGTCCAGGTCCTGTGCATATTACCACAGTCTCTGTGAGTCTGTATGTACATCAGTCCTGTTACAGCTGGGGAATAATATTTCCTTAGAGTCATCCTCCACCTCTAGCTCTTAGAATCTCTCCTCCACCTCCTCTGCATAGCTCTCTGGGCCCTGAGGGGAAGAGTTTGATGAAGACATCCCATTTAGGAGTGAGTGTTCCAAAGTCTCTTATTCTCTGCACATCGTCTAGTTGTGGGTTTCTGTGTTGATTATCATCTACTGCATCATCTACAACTGCTCTGATGATGGCAGAGTGAAGCACTGCCTGTGGGTAGAGCACAATGTCATTAGGATTATTTTACTGTTGTGTTCTTTTAACAGATGATAGTGTTGGTTTTCCTCTAGGCCAACTGGTATCAGTCTCAGGGTTTTGACCACCTAGCAGTATCAGGCAGGGGTTCCATTTCATGGGGTGAAATTAAATAACTTAGATCCAGTTACTGAGTGGTTGGCTACTTCCACAACATGTAAGCCATGATTGCACCAGCATGTCTCTCTGGGTTCAATTCCTAGCACTTCCCTGGCAGCTAATAACAAGCTGATAACAAGTTCTGGGGGATCCAACACCCTTGTTTGGCTTCAACAGGCCCCAAACATGCCTCTGGTGCACATATGTAAGTTGAAGCACTCACACATACATATAAAATAAAAAGAAATCTTTAAAAACCAGCCAACCCCCCTGCCGGGCAGAAGTAGGCAGATTTCTGAGTTTGAGGCTAGCCTAGTCTGTAGAGTGAGTTCCCGGACAGCCAGAGATACACAGAAAAACCCTGTCTCAAAACAACAACAACAACAAATAACAACAACAACAACAAAACAAAACAAAAAACATAAAACAACCCCCTTTCCCACTTCTTGTTCCTACAGCCATCACTAGTGTTCTCAGCCAGTGTCTGTTACAAGGCAATACTTCATCAGAGAAGGATCTTTAATTTTCTCTTCATTTATTTTGTGATACAGTTTCATATAGCCTAGACTAGCCTGGAATTCTCAATCTTTCTACCTTTATCTCCCACGTTGCTAGCAGTATAGTTAGTTACCATTCTGCCTGGCTAGGGAGGACTCTTCCAAAGCAAGATAGTCTGTGTCTGTGTTGGTAAAGATTTAACCTGGGGCGTTATGCATGCTAGCTAGGTACTTTATTAGTACTGAATCCCCAGAAGCTGTTTGTGTTTAGGGATCTCCATTGTCATGTAGGACTGTAGCTTTTGGTGACAAGTCTGTGTAGAAAAGGAAGTGATCACTGCTTCCCTCTGGCTTGGGGAGAAGCTGCCTGATAAGACTTGGTAGCCCTGGGGAACACAGCAGGTAGAGCACTGCAGACAGTCCACCTGAACTACAGCTTGACCTGCTGAGCCTGGCCATGGAGGCTCTCCAGCCATTCATCTCGGGTACATAAGGTTGTTGAGGTGCTTCTGTTCTCTCTCTCGGCCTCTTATCAACCCGAGAGGACTTGGGCACAAGTGACTGCTTTCTGAGGACTGAGTTCATCCTTCTGACAGCTGTCCATGGCACATTTCTCCAGTAAGTCCCCTCCAGCCTCTTGTTCACTGTCTCTACCAGTGTGTTTCTAAAAGATACTTAGAACTTGCAGCATATCTGATATTGGTATTTTTATTGCCTCTTGGCTCCAAGAAGAAGCCTATTGAAGGCATTTGGGATATTCAACATATATGAGATGCTCCAATATTGAGCACCCTATTGCTGGAGCTTTCTGGACCTTCTCCTTTCTGAATGGACCACCCCACCACAGCCCCCAAGTCCAGGACTTGTCAAGAATTCCTGACCACTTCTGATACCTTTCACCTTTTATTTCTCACTTTTCCCAATGGATCATCAGGGCCTTAAACTCTGGCATCGAGTACTACTGGGACCAGCTAAGTGAAACAGTCTTCACTGTCCACTCAAGTAGCAGGAGCAGCGAGCGGCCTGGGTAAGCTAAAGTCGGAAAGTCCTGTGTTTGAGGGTCTCTGGATGTTTGCTCAACCATAGCAGCCTTTCCTTGATCTGTTACCTGTCTTAGGCTTTTACGTACAGTCAAAAGAAGACAGAGACTAAAGAGATTGCTTGGTGCTTAGGAGTACATACTGCTTTTATAGGACCTGAATTTAGTTCCCAGCCCTATATCAGGCAACTTACAACCACTTGCAACTCCAGGTCTAGGGATGCCTGATGCCTCTGGTCTCTGTGGGCACTCATATCTGCATTCATATCCTCATACCCATACACAAATGTATGTCACGTAATTGCAAAAGAAGACAAAACCCTTACTCTTGGAGTCTTATTGTAGAACACATGCCTTCTCTAATTCTGGCCATGGTGTCTGTGCACACTTGGAGTGAAAATAAGGAGCCCAGGAGAAAAACTCTGCCCTGTGAAATCTGCTCATTTGCCCAAGGAGAATTGAGGAGTGGAGTATTGCTTTAAGATGACTAGGGGCCACAAGGACCAAGTTGCTAATGGCTATAGCCCATGGGCCACTGAAAATAGAAATCTGGCACTAATCATCTTTTTTCACTTAATCCACTAGTGAAACCCAGGACATTATAAAAACAAAGTACTGGTTCAGTGGGAGACCTAAGGCAGGTGCTGTTTGCTCTAGGGACTGCAGAGTACAGCTAGAAAAATAATCCCAGAAGAAGCTAAAAGTGAGGATATGGTGAGTCTCAGAAGTCTGGAACTCAGCTGTCCTGCCTGTCCTAGGCTCAAAAGTCTATGTCTGAGAAATATTTTAAAAAAAAAAAAAAAAGGCGAGCACTACTCTGGCTCCTGGGCTTTATTTGTGGGTAGCTGTGCTCTCAACCTACCAGGCTTTTTTTTCATGGCTCCCATGAAGAAGTACTTGTAGTATCATGACTCTCCCTTCTTAGGCTGTGGGCCTGGAATTGGTATGGAATTCAAGACTTCTGGAAAGGACCCACCCCAAGCTCTTCTGACTTCTTATCCTTTTCACCTAGAACCAGCAGAGCCACGTGGCGGACAGACAGAGACATGGGTTTGATGAATGCAATTGGGCTGCAGCCTCGGAACCCAACCACCTCTGTGACATCTCAGGGCACCCAGACTCTGGCCCTCCAGTTGCAGAACGCTGAAACACAGACTGAGAGGGAGGAAGAGGAACCAGGGGCAGCATCTTCAGGTCCTGGTGAAGGTAGGAGCCAGGGACATCTGACTGAAAATCATCTGTCCTCTCGGGGAGAATAAGACCTATGCTCATGGAGGACCAAAGAGCATGCGTGGAAAGTGAGATTCCATAGGGAGTGCTCCTTCCAGAGCCAAGGCAGGGTCCCTAGCTTATCTCCCCTCAGCTAGCATGGCATATTGGTACTGCTCAAGTGAAATTCTTGGTGCTCCTCTGGTAGCAGTGTTTTGATGTTGTTGTAGATACAGCTGGGCATACCAGCAGTCCTTCCTCTCACCTACTTCAGGTATGACACAGTCAGCATCAGCCGCGCTTTCTGCTGGCCTCACACATTTAAGAACCAATTAGCACTTCCCAGTGGTAGGGCTCAAGCCACTTTGTAACCCATCAGCAGCTGCGTTCAGCAGGCTGTTCTCACTCTCCTTACCTCCTACCTCTAGCCCCTTGCTGCTCCTAGTTCTACACAAGGTAGCGTCTAAACAGACTTTCTAGTTCTCATCAAGCTATTTGCTTGAAAGACAATGGAAGGAGAAGCCCTGATGTGCATCAGGCCAAGAGTAACAAAGCTGCTGATATTGCCTCCAGGGAATAGCTTTCTACACTGCTGCTCTCCATGGGCCCTTTCCTTCTCCCTGCCATGAACTGAAATGTTCAGAGTTAAATCCCTTTTCTCATCTGCAGCCTAGTCCATCTCTCACATCTGAAGCCCAGGGCTCTTTATGGAGTAGAAACCCCTTGCTAGGGACATGAGCAGCTGGCAGTATTAGCTGAGCCAACCAGCTGCAGCCTTGAGCCTAAGTGAGATGGAGGAGGAAGAGGAGGAGGAAGAAGAGGAAGAGACAGATGAAATCTCATTCAGCCATCTCCAGGCCCATTTTTGCAGGGATTTATGGACTCTGAGCCACCCTGGAATCTCTGAAGCTCATTCCCAGAAGTTTAGGTTCTAAGTGCTCAAGGAACCACTGCTTCTCCAGCAGAGCCGGAAAGTCCTCTCAGCTGGGGCAGTGGTCTCTTAAGAGGACCTGATGAGGCAAGTATCATGGAGATTTACCCACTCGGAAGAGATTCTAAGAATGAGCTTCCATGCTTCCCCTCAGAGCTTGGAGGTGAGAGATGCTAAATAGCCAACAGCTAGGCAGCTGGCACCTTCAGTGTGATAGGGATCTTGGGAGGGACAAGGAGGGGCCAGGGAAGCCGAGTCCTTGAGCTGAGTAATAGTTAGACAGAATGTGCTGGCAGGAGCATTTGAGCATGTGCAAGAACCCTGAGTTGGAAACTATATCATGTGGACAGAGGCCCACTAGCAGGTGTTTTGTTTGAGGAAAGCCTGGCACACATTGAGAATTGAGGCTAGCTGTATGTGCAGAGTTGCTTATAGAATTCCCAGGTGGAGGGCGACTTCTGTCTGAAAGGTAAAGTACAGCGGTGGCTGTGAGCAGAATTTGCTGCTGAAGAGATGTGTACCTCCTAGTGTCTGACCTCCCACAAGAATCCTGTCTTTGTCTTGCTGATTTTGGACTGCAGTTTATTTCTTCTTGTTTGAGAGTTGGGGACTAGGGTGGGTAGAAGGGTAGAAGCAGACTTTTTCAGGTTTTAAGGGCTTGAACCTTATTTCCTGTTGCTCCCCATCTCTGGCTTCCTTAAAGCAGAGCAGGAAGTTGCTGGTCCAGAAGCCCAGCAGACAGCAGCATCAGGAATCCTGGCAGAACCGGAAGCTTCTGTCCTCAGCCCTGCAAGCTTCCTTCTCTCAGAGCTCCAGACACCACCACCACCACCACACACACACACACACACAGAACCAGCTTCTCCACGAATAATAGCCCATTTCAAAAACTAGACAGAAAGGGAAGGTGAGCTGCAAGAGGAAGTGAGGGGTTGGTTGCTAAGTGCCCTCTGGGACCCTGATTCCAGATACTGGTTGTCAGGGTTCTCCTTATCTGCACTGTCTCATCCAGAGGCAGGCGCAATAGCTCCTCACTCTTTAAGTAGACTGAACTTGTGGCCAGGTCTCCAGGGGCATACATAGGAGAAGCCTAGTTGAAGTTAGCCCTCTGGGCTTGGCTGTATACCACCCCACCTCACACACCCAGGCTTACCAGGGCCTGGATTTGTTATTGAGAACCAGATCTGGTTGTAGTAATCATTGTCCTGTAGCCAGCCACTCCTTAAATTATATAAACCCAATAGAACCTGTCTGCTTCTCGCTTTCTTTTTCTGAAACTCTGAGAGTCTGGGAGTGTAGCTCAGAGGTAGAGCACATGTGTGAGGTGCTGTTCACTTGCTTGTACTCCCACCTCTCCAAACAACTAAGAGCCGCTCAGCCAGTTGTAACACTTGAGAAACTCTCCACAAGGGAATTTGCTCTTATGCTTGCCAGGCTTTAAGCAGGAAGTTGTGTTGGAGCCGCTGTGGGACGTGAATGTGAGTTACCCTGCCACACGCTGCCCTACTCTCTGTCCAGGAGGCAGCACAGAGAGTGAGAAAAGCTCACTGTGCTCCCAGCTCTGGTGCACATGGAGTACATGGCCAGCATGCAGTTGGCATTCAAGTAGTGTGTAGAACAAATGAATGGAACCACAGGAGGCCCTGTCTCCCTGCTTCTTGGAGAACTCCATGGCTCTGCCTCTCAGCCTTGGGCCTTTTTCTGTTGTGGTGAAGACAAAAGTTAAAACAGCATTCACAGTTCAGGCCTCAGGCTAGGGAAAAACAAGTGCCATTATGGAAGAGCTAGAACATTGCACGTGCACGTGCACGTGTACACACACACACACACACACACACACACATATATGATGGGAAGTACACGGTCTTAGTTCCCAGTTCCTTTCTCCTCCTTGGCTGTATACCACTCCCAGAATTAAATGCAGCTGAAGGGCATTATGGGAAGTTGCTGATCCCACCTGTCTTCTGCATTCAGAACTTGCCAAGGAAACAGTCTACCAACAGCACTAAAACAGTCTCCTGTTTTTGAAACTCTAAAAGAAATACATAAGCTCCTGGGGAAGAGGCAGCAGAGTTGCCCACTGTGGTCACCATTGCTCAGATGCAGGTCCAGTGGGGCCTCAGGCTTTCTTTCCTCATGAGAATATACCAGCTGCCTCTTAGCCTCACCTTATCATTCTAAGAGAGAAACACAGTTTAGGATTTTGGGCTGAGGCTGCTCACACTCAGCCCCAGCAGCTGTTACATGCCCATCTCTCAATGTCCCATCCACTATTTTTCAGCGTCTCATTATTTTTCCTTTGTCTCATTGTAAGAAGCACCATGAACTGACAGGTTTTAGACAAGGAATCACGTGAACCATATAATGGCGCCTCGTCCCTCAAAGGGCAAGTCCATAAGGGAAGCAGACATAGAAAGATTTCTCCTGAAGCAGAATAAGACCTAGTTTTAAAGTTGCCTTGAGTCTGGAGCTGCTATGTGCAGCCTGGCAGATAGACATTTCATCCTAGACCATGTATTAGCACTGCCCAGAGATGAATAAGATCTCCAGGAAGGTCCAGCAGCAAGAGATGTAGTCACTAGTAACTGAGTCAGAGAAAAGGTATGTAGCATGAGTGAAAGATGTGGCATTTATACTGACTCCTGAACCTGAGCTTGTATAGTATCTCAGTATGCATAGTCAGGGAGCAGAGCTGGGTCAGCTTTAGAAAAGACTGTTATGTGCATTGATTGAATAGGTCAAGAAAATGATGAGGGTCTAGTCAGAAAGTCCTCAACTGTCAAAGAGATTTTTGAGAGCACTGGAGATGCTGAGCTTTGAGCAGTTGTGGCCTTAACTAGAGCTCGGTTAACTAAGAATTAGAGGTAAAAGTGGGCAGATCTCTGAATTCAAGGTCAACCTGGTCTACTGATCAAGTCTCAGAACAGCCAGAGCTACACAGAGAAACCTTGTGTTACTCAGGGGGAAAAAGAACTAGACCCATAGTGACAACACCTGGAAATAGGATGGAAAGAGAGAAGAGAGGCAGTTAGGAAGTAGCCAAGTGGGGGAGTCGGGGAGTCACGGACAGGCAACAGAAAAAGACAGAGTCTTATACTTGAGTGCTGATCACAAGGCACTTTGGGGCTGGGCTTGGGTAGTTTTTCTCTCCCTGGAAACAACCACTGGGAAGTTCTAGGATTTGAACAGACAGAATTATCATGATGGGTTCAATGCCCATAGGCCCCAGACCAGCCCACTACAGATCTCCAAGAAACAGGAAGAGTCCTCAGAGAGCTCTTGGGAAACCGTGGAGATTGCCTGACCCATAGGAAGGACCATAGGAAGGGCAGCTCATAGATGGAGGCTTCACTGGCACTGAGTGAGGGCTAGCTTGCCTTCTCCCTTGCCTTGTCCTGTTATTTGAAAGTTTGGTCCTTAGGACTCAGAGCCCTTCCGGTTTCCTATCTTCTGAATGTAAAGCTGGAGCCTAGCTATTCAGGGCAGATAGAGGAGGGCAGCTGTCATGGGGGTTAAGAACAGTTTCCTGGGATGTCAGGAAAAGCCAGCTGAATAAAAGCCAAAGCCTGGGTAGAGTCCTCACTGCTTAGAGCTGAGGAAAATGGATCAAGACCCAGAGGAAGAAATGTGAGCGATTATCTGCCAGGTCCTATGCAAGAGAGATGGGGCCTTAGACAGAGTTAAGTCATGAAGTAATGAAGGTAACTGACCTAGAAGTCTAAGACAAATAAGCAAACAGAGAAAAGACTTAGGGCAAGGGACAAAGAAAACCTTGTAAAACCAGCTAGTAACAGGTAACCTTGAGTTACCTGTCATCCATGAGTACTTCAAAACCAAGGAATTCCAAAGTGGGCAGGGTAGTGAAA
The DNA here is from genome assembly GCF_000001635.26 of Mus musculus. Lineage (NCBI taxonomy): Eukaryota > Metazoa > Chordata > Mammalia > Rodentia > Muridae > Mus > Mus musculus. The sequence goes on from NC_000068.7 coordinate 91,916,408, forward strand.
GGAGACGAATCAACACTCTGATGGAGCTGGTCCTGGTCTGGCAGCTGGGAGCCTTGACTGTAGCTGCGCAGCTTGGTGAGGAGTAGAGAAGACTTGAGGTAGAAGTTCTGCTGCTTCCTGCGTACCAGTTATCTGGACAAGCATTTCCTCTCCAGCACTATACACGTACTGAGTGAGGGTCTTGGCCAAGTCCAGCCAGCCATCGGCTGGACTGTGAATGTCCAGGTCTCATAGGGGAACACACCTATGTTATCCAGGGCTGCAAGTTGGTATCACAGCTGGCAGTTGGTTCTCTCCAGGAAATGTGGTATCAGGCATACAGCCCAGGGAGAACAGTAACTAGGAGATAATGTATGAAGACCCATGGGTAAAGGGAGAAAAGAGGCAACAGAACTTCTAGGGGCATTTAAATGCTCTCAGAAGATAACAAGAACAGAGCAAAGATAACGTTGAAATAAAGCCTGGCAGACTGCCTTTGAACCACCTCCTGCAGGCCAAAGACAGGACCAGGTCTGAAAGTCACCCCATATAGGGACAGACACGGCAAACTGTCCAGTCTTCTCCTTTGCCTCTTTTCAAAGCAACCTGCATTCTGAAAGGGGCTAGAAGGGTTCACTAAAGCCAAGCCCTCACCTTGGTCCAAGCTCTGCTGACAGACGCATAAAACTTGGCCTTTTCCTCCCCAGTAAAGCAGAGGTGTGAAGAGCAGTCCTTGGGACTCAACTCTTGTCCTGCTCTTAGGACTTCAGTTTTCACAGTGGTGAGGGTGGCCTTAATCCTGTTGTTTGTTTGTTTGTTTGTTTGTTTGTTTGTTTGTTTGTTTTACCTACAATCCCCCAGTGTCTGCTAGCTCCTGCGCCTGACTCAGAGGCTCAGATCAGCAACTAACTCCTTCTTTCTTCTGCTTTGTACCTTCCAGGCGAGGGCTCAGAATATGGTGGCAGTGGGGAAGATGCCCTCAGCAGGATCCAGAGGCTGATGGCCGAGGGTGGCATGACAGCTGTGGTACAACGGGAACAGAGCACCACCATGGCCTCCATGGGTGGCTTTGGCAACAACATCATCGTTAGCCACCGCATTCACCGCAGCTCCCAGACAGGCACAGAGTCAGGGGCTGCTCGTACCTCCTCACCCCAGCCCTCCACCTCTCGAGGACTGCCATCAGAACCTGGGCAACTGGCAGAGCGAGCGCTAAGCCCCCGGACAGCCTCCTGGGACCAGCCTAGTACCTCTGGGAGGGAACTACCCCAGCCAGCCCTGTCCTCTTCCTCCCCTGTCCCCATTCCAGTCCCCCTTGCCAGCAATGAGGGACCAACCATGCACTGCAATGTGACCAATAACAGTCACCTTCCTGAGGGTGATGGTAGCAACAGGGGGGAAGCTGCAGGCCCTAGTGGAGAGCCACAGAACCGATAGAGACAAAATGAGGCACTGGTACCTCCCTCAAGCTGCTGAGCAGAAGCAGGACCTCACAGCTGACTGGGAACTGTACACACAGAAGAGCTGATGCCTGCATCCAGGAACAGGAGGAATGAGAGGGTGGGGCATGGAGCCAGTGGATAAGGGGGCAGTCCAAGGGGCAAGGCTGGCCTGGGGTACTAGAGCCTTCCATGATCTAGAGCCCAGAAGAACCACACTGCTGAGCCTGGTGTGAATGAAGAAGCAAGTGGGTGTCTCTGCTATGAACCCCCATTTCTCCTAGGATCACTGGCCTAGGGGACTCAAACAACCCTGGGCAGAAGCCCCAGAAGAGTAAAGTCTTCCAGATTTAGACCACACCATCCTGGACAGAATGGTGGGACAGTTCTCCCCTGCCCACTACTGGAGGGACAAGCCACCAGGAGCAGAGGAGCAACACCCCCCCCCCATTGCTTCCATCTCTAAACCTTCCAGAGTTCCAGCCTCTCTCATCCTCTTAGCCCACAGAGATGGAAAAGTCAGGCACAGCTTCCATGTCAGTGACTTATGCTCACCAAATGCGGACACCTGTGGAGTGAAGGAAATAGCCTGCTTGCCTGACACAGAATGGAGTCAATACATGGTGGTGAACAGGTCCTCAGGAGTGGGGGTGTAGGCTGGCCCGCCCCCAGCATGTCCATCAAGCTCCCCCCTCCACAAGGCCCTCCATGCAGCACCTATGGGTGTCAGTATTACCTAAGCATAGGCCAAAGCCAGCCCAGGGCTGGAGGGAGGAGATTCCAGGTCAGAATGTGAGGTCTTGGTCTGTGATTTGAGGTGTTGCATGTGGAATCCTGAACTGTACGTGTAGTTTTTAGTGGCGAAATCAAGGCTCTGATCATTTTGTTTTTAGTATGAAAATGTGATTTCCTTTCTGTTTGTCACTCATCATAGAAACATTGTGGTGGGAGGAGAGGGGATAGTCTACTGCTAATGAGGGAGACACCAAAGATCTACATCATTAAAATGATGACACGCCCCTCACCAGGCTCCTGCTTATTTCTGCCGAGAGGGAAGGAGGGAAAGAGGTTTGGGACGGGGGTGTGGAGGACATCCAACTGGGGGGCCAGGTTTCCCTAGGCAGTTCAGTGGACCTAGTTAGTAATGGCATCCTCTTTGACCCATTAGCCCAAGTCAACTGGTTGAGGGCTGCTTCCTAGATGGATGCACATTGGGGCAGGAAGGCATGATGGAGAGAGTCATCCATATTGCTTCCTGCCAGGAGTGACAGCTGAGTCACCAAAATCTTGATTCTCTGTCCAGTCCTAGAGACCACTGGCAAATTCTGAGCAGCTAAGAGGAGACTGTGTGGGCTTGTCTGCAAGCACCCCTGAAGGAGCCATTACCCTGCCCTGTCCATGTGCTGCTTCACTTGTCAAGCCCGTTAAGAAAGTGGGAGGGAGCTGGGCGTGGTGGCACATGCCTTTAATCCCAGCACTTGGGAGGCAGAGGCAGGTGGATTTCTGAGTTCGAGGCCAGCCTGGTCTACAAAGTGAGCTCCAGGACAGCCAGGGCTACACAGAGAAACCCTGTCTTGGAAAAAAAAAAAAAGAAAGAAAGAAAGAAAGTGAGAGGGGCTTTAAAGAGGTGTAATAAAGAGCTGGAGAGATGGCCCAGCAGAGAACAACACTGGCTGCTCTTCCAGAGGACCCAGGTTCAATTCCCAGCACCTACATGACAGCTCACAACTGTCTTAACTCCTGTTCCAAGGGATCCAACACCTTCATACAGATAAACATTCAAAACACCAATATACATAAAAATATTTCTTTAAAGTATAGTAGAAAATCCAAGGAACTGCCAGCAGCTGGACTACCACAGGTAGGATACTGGGTGGAGGTGGGGATGGTGAGAATTACAGGTTCTGACACAACAAAGATGAAAACAAAAATGGCCAAGCAAGTAATGCAAACTGAGGTACTGTGAACTGTATCTGCAGTTCACTGTAGGGTACTGCCAGTGGATTGTGTCAGTAAACATCCACTAGCTGTGTGACTTTGGACAAGCCACTTGCCTTTTCTGTGCCTTGACCTTCCTTGCAGGAGTGTACTACGGAACTCCTTCAATTTACTTTCAGACCCATAAAATCAATCAAACCACTGCAACTCGCAGAGTACAGGCATCTTGAGACCTGCCTTCCTTTAAGGGAAAGAAGTTGAATTAAAATATTTGATGGGTGGAAGGACACCCACTGCCAAGCTTATTCTACTACAAACAGATGTATGCCTTGGTTTGACAGGAGAGACTCTGAATTTCTTGAGTGTAAACAATGTGCTAAGTGTGCTTGATCTACCCCCATCAAAACCCCTCAAGTAATGACTTCAGTTATCAGGACCACGTGACTAACAGCCAAGGTACACACAGCTGGGTCTGTCATCAACACAGAAGTCAAGGCACAGGGGAAACCGAACATGCTCTCTAGTTGATTGCAAACAGGATATAAAGAGGGTTTGTGATATAGTGGTCTAAAAGTGAGCATGCCTTAACTACCCGTTCTGATTGGTTAGTCATACCTTGTCTCCACACCAGTTCCTTAGGAAGTCCACATCCAGGGAGAGCCTCCTTAGTGGTAAGCCTTTGCAGGACCCCTTACACATTACAACCACATGGTGTCAGCAGGATAAAGACTGGTAGTCCCTTAAGAAAGCGTTCCAAGACCCAGTTAGAACAAAGAAAGCAGAGAGACTAAATTGGGTCCCCTAGTTCCAGCTCAGCTTTCCAGAGTTCACCCGTGAGCTCTGAGATGTAGGTGGGTGAGGTAAAGGCCCAGGCTTCACAGATTGCATTGGCTTTGCCCGTGGTTGGAGGCGTTTTTGTTTTCTGGACCCTCCTGTCCTTAACAAGTCTCCTCATTTGACGGCTTAACATTCTGCCCTCTCCCATACACACAACACTTTCACTCTCCCAAGAGCACCCTGCTCCTGGCCCCCAGGGAGGGGGATATGGTAAAGTGGAAGATGTCGGTAACAACTGAGCCTCTCCTCTCCTGTGAAGTGGGGGCAAGAACAATAGCACTTCCTTCATTTTTTCCTTCAGAGGATCATGGAAGACCAAAGCGCCCATGGGAGGGAAGATGGCTTCTCACACTAGCCTGCCCTCAACTTTGTCCAATGTTGACGTCCCTCTCTTCAGCATGGAGAAACCTGAACCAGGAGCCTTCTCTCACGGACTCTAGCTCAAGTCTCCACTCATTCATTCTCTGTTCCTAACTCCTCTGTCGTTACAAAGCTATCCCTACCACTACCACTGTCCCCAGGAGCCCCTACCAGCCCTTGCAGGAGAGTAGAGGAGAGCTGAGACTCAGGTGGTTTTTCCAAGAAGTCAGCCGGCTTAAAGTTAATTGGCTGTTGACACTCAAGAAGCTTTGTGGGTGACCGGTACTCAGGACCCCGGGCGCGAAGGGGTGCATTCAACCCTGGCTGGCGGGTGCTTGATCTGAGCAACTGGCCTTCGCACCAAGGACGTGTGGGGCTGTCCGAGGTGCTGAACCTGCCTACTTTGGGCCTTAGCCTAGTACTGTTGCGGGAGGTCTAGGAGACTGGACTTTCCTTCATGGCCTGTTCTGTCCCAGGTGACCTTGGGCACCTGGCTTCCCCACATAGGCAGCGATGAACTCATTCGCGGCTGGATAGGAGACTCGTGCCATCTTCAGTCTCACAGCTAATGCGCGTCCCTTCCCGGGCGTGGAGAGTGACAAGATCTTTAGCCAGGGTAGATGCTCGCCTGTCCAGTCTCACCTGCTCTTCCCCAGGCCCCGACGGCTGCAGTCTTTTGGCTGTCCAGCGGCTATCAGGCAGCGCTCTGTCCCGACAGAAGCACGTTGCTAGATCTGCCCCGCCGCACACCAGGGGCCTGTTGGGGCCAAACCCTCAAGACCAGGATTTAACCTCAGGCGGAACGACGAAGGGGCTACAAGCCGTGGAGAGGTTCGAAAACACTTCGGTGTCCAGAGTGCGTGGTTAGGGCGGAGGCGGGGCTCATAGCCAAGCTTGGCCGCCTGGTTCTTCCCCAGCCCGCGAGGGGGCGCCTAGTCCCCATGACAACGCGGACAGCCCCCACCCCACCCCCCGGAGGGCAGAGCCGGAGGCTAATCCTCCCTGGCGACTGTGGGCGGTGCCCTCGGTGCTGGAGTCCGGAGTTGCGGGCCATCTCCCGGGAAGGGTGTGAGCATCAAGGGTGCCTGACACTCCAGGTGGTGACCCCCGCGCGTCGCCGCTGGGTGACCGGCCCCGGGCGGGCGGTGCGTCCCCACCACGATTGGCTGCTTCCCTGTGACATCACGCGGCTCGGAGAAAAGTGCGAGCGTGAGCGCGAGTCGGAGCCACAGCGCCGGGAGCTGCAGGCGAAGCAGGGGCCGCCCCTTGGCACCCTGTCCCCGCCCCCGGCCCCCGGCCCAGTCGCCCACCCCACCGACTCGCAGGGCCTCTGGCTAGTTCCGCCGTCTGTCCGGCGCCAGCGGAGCAAGACAGAAGCAGCGGGTGAGTAACTCCGCGGAATCGCGGGGGCGGGGGGCTTCTATGCAAGATGAGGATGTAGGGTTCTGGGACCCCCTGAAGGTCTCCAGAGGTGGGTCGGGCTGGAACAGGGCCCCAGACCCCTTTGAAAGGCAAGCGCGGTGCGGAAGGGGCGGAGAGCTCAGAGATGGGGCACCCCTCTGGAAGAAGGACCCCAGGTCTCTAAAAGGTTTCTCTAGGTGAACCTCTAGGGATTGGTGATCATTGAGAAGGCTAGGGGAGGAATAGTCCCAGCCCACAGCCCAACCCCGAAGCAGAGCAGCCGTCGGGTCAGGACCCACACTCCCTCACTCCCTCCCGTTGGCTCTTCTTCAAGGCGCCGGAAGATGAAGCCCCAAAGCGCCCGTTTCCCGCCCGTCTCCCTGCCCTCCGTTCCCACCTTGGCCCACCGGGAGCCTCCAGTACGCTCTAGCCCGTTGGAGTCCTCTGTCCGCGACCTTGAGCCCCGACGGAAAACACCCCTGTTCTCTCCTGTTTCCCTTCCCCCTCTCCAGGAGTACCCTCTCTTTTACTCATCCGGGGAGATACATCTCCCAGCCCTCCACCCTCCCAGCTCTTAGAGGAAGTGTTAGGCACAATGATTTGGCCCAATATCCAGCACCCCTCTCTCTTCCCCTAAAGTACAGAGGCTTCTCTCCGCCTCAGGAACAGTCCTGGGGGCCATAGCTTTCCTGAAGTGATCACTTAATAATCGAAAATCTACCCCACGGGCGCCCAGAGCACCCTTTCCCGACTTGTCCCCAGCAGGGGTAGGGGCTCGAGAACCCGCGGAAGCACATTGCCCACGCCCAGAGACTACAGGAACTGCGTGCCTGGGGGTTGATGGGAGGGCGGGGCATCGGAGAACCTTGGCCCTTTCGACCAGGACCCAGACGTGATGGAGCCGGGAGATGGGCCCAAGGGTAAGCCCCGAGATTGTCTTTGAGATAGACCTGAGCCCACAGCTTGGGAACTCGGTGCCTATTTTGACTGACAGGACTAGACAGGGCCTCTCCAGGGGTTGCGGGTTGAAGAGTGAAGAACAATTTTACCCTCCTGACCCAGGCCTCGACTGGGCTCCCCGTTTGGAGGCTCTACCCCTGCCCTCAATGCGTAGGGCACATCAAACTGAGCTCGGTGACCCTCACGGCTCGACGACTATCGCAGAGGCTTCTCGACAGAAGTCAGCCCACTGCTGGGACTGCACGCTCTCCATTCTTGACGATGCAGTTAGGACCAGGTGCCTGGGGCCACTAAGATAATGGTTCCAAAGTCAGGGTTTCTTCGCAGCCCAAATTTTGCTCCTTTCTCAACCCTTTCCCCACCCACAGACCGGGCGCTTGCCGGTGGTTCCCGCCATGGGAACTGGTCATTCGCTGATAGTCCAGCATTTGCTCCCGCACACAAATTCGCGGTTACGGCCACCCAAGCTCTATGGCCAGACACGCACACACATGCACACGCACGTGTCCACATGGCGCTGGTATGCTCACACGTTCAAAGGCGCACCGGTATCCAGGCGTGGCGGGGCGCACACTGGCACATGCAAACAGCTACTAGTGTCTACTCGAGCTCCCGAGTAGTCACACACAAACACAACTCGCACTCGTTTTCCCACCTACACGTTCCTTGATGGGTGCCTTGCGGGGTGCGGGTGGAATCCCGACGCCCTAAAGTTTTTCATCCTCGAAACCCTGGCCGAACCTAAGGGACCTTTGTGGCAACCTGGGACCACGGAGACAGGCAGTATCTCCCTCCCTTTGCTCCTTTGTGGGAGAAGCCCTGCCCTGACGCTTTTCTGTATTTGCGGTTTACTCTGGGACTTGACGTGGTGAACCTCCGGCTCGGGGTCCGGAGCTGGCACCGGGGACCGACATTGCCATCTAGCGGTGCTCACAGGCCAGGGTGATGGCTGCTTGCCTTCTCGGATTCTAGATGGGCGGGATTTGGGGGGGGGGGGGAGGCAGAGAATTGTGCCTGAAGGTGCTGTGGTCTGAACATCTGAGAGACTATCAGAGAAGTCTAGAAAGAAAACTGGGACCAAGTTGAGAAAACTGAATTTACCCAGTCTGCATCTGTCGGGGCTCCGGGAAGACCAAACCACCCACCATTCATCTGGTCATTTACTTGTCAAGGCTGTTTCTTGGTCCCAGGAGGACAAAAGGTCAAACCCAAGTGAGGGAACTGGAATATGAGGGTTCCACATCTAAGATGCATCTTGGGGGGCTTCTATCCTGTGTGGTTTGGGGAATATCTTGGAGATAAAGTGTCGCAGACCCTCCCCTTCTTACGAATGGATGACTTTGATCAGGTTCATTATCACGATGCCCTTCGGTAAGAGGACTTTTATGTCTGTAAGAGGAGGTTACCAATAGTACTTACCTTGTCTGGGTGCTATAGGCAGTAAACTTTGAGGGGCTTCTGACTCAATAAACAAGAGAGATTGTATTTTTCCTAGCTCACACATCTTGCCCCCCACCTCCCCACCTTCATCTTCTTATCCTGCTGGCTGCTGGCTGTGCTCTGGTCCTGAGAGACTAAAGTGAAGGTTTCCTTGGTGCATGCTAATGGCTCCCCTACTGCCTCGTCCCTGTCCCTGCCAGTGGGTATTTGGGGTGGGGTGAGGTAGGGAGAACAGCCTCTATGCTTGATGCTACCCTCCAAGCATCTGATGCTTAAGGCCCCATTTTGGAGCTGAATACCACTGTGGAGTCCCTTGAAAGAACTGATCTGTCTTTTGCCCTTGACTCCTTGGGTGACCTTGGAGTGTCACTACCCCACTTCCTCCTGTCTTCCTTTGACCAGTGGATTTAACTTTGAAGCCAGAAGGCAATCTCTTGTATCTCTTGTGTTGGAGCTGGAGAGCTTGGCCCAAGCTTGGCTGGTGCCATTTCCAGTTGGAGAGCAAGCTGAGGTGCTAAGGGGGTCCCCTGGCTGTTCAAAGGCCATAGTGGGACAAGATCCTCTATTTTGTAAATGACAGAACTAGTTCTCAGAGGGCAAATGGTTCTCCTCGGACTGTACAGCTAGACCTTGCTGGCCTACTATTGAACCCAAGCTGCAGACTTGGCGCCTGTTCCTCCACAGCTGGCTGCTGCACCCTCTCTTCCTCTTACACACACACACAGGCTCGCATGCACGCGCGTGCACGCACACACACACAGATGCACACACAGACGCACAGGACTGCGTATACGACCTGCGTGTGGCTGAGATGGTGCCTTTGTGCGTATGTGGAATGCTTGTGTGTTGGCGGGTGTGAAGGAGGCTGGGCTGAGCGGCTGCCCTGGCACAGCGTGCTGGGCGTGGGCCTCCCTCACATGTATGGAAGAGGAAGGGGAGGAGGAGAGATGAAGGGAGCCTGGTGGGAGGGAAGGCAAACTCTGGGGAGGGGCTCTGTAGGACTTTAGCTGGGTCATCCTCTGTGTGGGATGTGAACTCTTAGGCTGGCTCCGGGGTAATTCCCTCATCTTTTGGCTCCACGAGGGAGCTTGTCCTTAGTTCTTGGGAAATCAAATAGACCCTTCTTCAGCTGCTGTGTCTTTCAGGCTTCTGATTTCTTTGCTGGGGATCTAACAGCCCCCACTCTGTCCATTCTTCACCCCTGGGACTGGGCTGGGCAGGCGAAGCTGAACTTCCTGCGTCATCTCTCTAGTCCCTTTCCTATTCTTCCTCTTCCAGGTGTCCCAGCTCCCACCTCACCTCCTCTGGTCGCTAGCGTGACCTCCCTAGCCCTTAGAACCATCAGGTCCTGTGTCTTTCTTGACTGCTCTCCTTGCTCCCAAATGCACTGGAGCAGCCACAGGATGTCAAGGAAATGTGGAACCTTATTTAACACCTCTGAGCCTGTTTCCTCAATATCTGCCTTCGGTTGTGAGGAAACACAGAGTGCAGGAACTCAGTAGACAATCTATGCTGGCTGCGATGATGATGATGGTGGTGGTGGTGGTGATGATGACGACGACAGTGTAGGAATGGGAGAACAAATCTCCCTTGGCCACGATTGGTTAAGAAATGTCCACGTGGCTGGACATGGTGGAGCATACCTGCAGTTCTGGTCCTCTAGAGGCAGAGGCAGGCAGATCAAGGCCTGTGACTTTGAGGTCAGCCAGGTCTACACAGTAAGACCTTCTTTCAAAAACAAACAAACAAAAAAATTAAAGGAAGAAGAAGAAAGAAAAGAGATGAGCAAGTGGGGCTGCAGATGTAGCTCAGCGGTACACGTGTGTGGCACATGTCTGCCATGTGTATAGCTTTGTCTACAACCTTCAGTAACCAAAAAACAGGGGTTGGGAAGTGACAGGCCTGAGTGGGCAAACAACTAGACATTTGGCCCCGCTGCCTGCTTCAAGTCCTTGGGGCCATTTCCTCATGCCCCTTGCTTTCCTGAGCTCTGTCTCTGGGCCTTTGCCGTATCTCCTTGCCTTCCTTCCCACCAGCTTTCCTCCTTGCCCTCATCTGCGTCATCTTCAGGGTGAGGCCGGTGATCAGCCAGCAAGCACCAAGTTCTCTCCCGTCTTCTCTCTCAGCCTTCCCTTCACCATCTTCTTTCTAGCAGTGTCCCCCTCCCCCGCCATGTGTTTCTGTTTCCCCCCAAAACTAGATGATCCATTCTGAGATGGGGACCATGTGTGTTCATTCACTTTTATAACCTCAGCCCTGAGCTGATTACAGTACTTGCCTGAGGAAGCTTCCAGTAAACGGTAGAGGACTGAGAACTCAGGAATGGTTGGCACAGGGAGCCCTGACATTTTCCTGGATAAAGTTCCTCCAGCCACAGTTTGTGACTCCTCCCCCCCTCCCCCCTCCCCCATCCTCTTCCACCATTCACTTCTGTGCTGTCTCCTTCCTCCTCCAGCCACTGCCCACCTGTCTCCAGTTGGGTTCAGCATGGCGAACTTCACACCTGTCAATGGCAGCTCAGCCAATCAGTCTGTGCGCCTGGTCACAACAGCCCACAACCACCTGGAGACAGTGGAGATGGTGTTCATTGCGACAGTGACTGGTTCCCTGAGCCTGGTGACTGTGGTGGGTAACATCCTGGTGATGCTGTCCATCAAGGTCAACAGGCAGTTGCAGACAGTCAACAACTACTTCCTGTTCAGCCTGGCGTGTGCAGATCTCATCATAGGGGCGTTCTCTATGAACCTTTACACCTTATACATCATCAAGGGCTACTGGCCCCTGGGTGCCGTGGTCTGTGACCTGTGGCTGGCCCTGGACTATGTGGTGAGCAATGCCTCTGTCATGAACCTTCTCATCATCAGCTTTGACCGCTATTTCTGCGTCACCAAGCCCCTCACCTATCCAGCCCGCCGCACTACTAAGATGGCAGGCCTCATGATTGCAGCCGCCTGGGTCTTGTCCTTTGTACTCTGGGCCCCTGCCATCTTGTTCTGGCAGTTTGTGGTGGGCAAGAGGACAGTGCCTGATAACCAGTGCTTCATCCAGTTCTTGTCCAACCCGGCGGTGACCTTCGGCACAGCCATTGCTGCCTTCTACCTGCCTGTGGTCATCATGACGGTGCTGTATATTCATATCTCGCTGGCCAGCCGCAGCCGTGTTCACAAGCATCGACCCGAGGGCCCCAAGGAGAAGAAGGCCAAGACTCTGGCTTTCCTCAAGAGCCCTCTGATGAAGCCGAGCATTAAGAAACCTCCACCAGGGGGCGCTTCTCGAGAGGAACTGCGCAACGGGAAGCTAGAAGAGGCTCCTCCGCCAGCCCTGCCCCCGCCTCCACGCCCAGTGGCTGACAAGGACACTTCCAATGAGTCCAGCTCAGGCAGTGCCACCCAGAACACCAAGGAACGGCCACCCACAGAGCTGTCCACCACAGAGGCCGCCACCACACCAGCGCTGCCCGCTCCTACCCTGCAGCCACGAACCCTCAACCCAGCCTCCAAGTGGTCCAAGATCCAAATTGTGACAAAGCAGACAGGCAGTGAATGTGTGACTGCCATCGAGATCGTACCTGCCACGCCAGCTGGTATGCGCCCAGCAGCCAATGTGGCCCGAAAGTTTGCCAGCATCGCTCGTAACCAGGTGCGCAAGAAGCGGCAGATGGCGGCCCGGGAGCGCAAAGTGACTCGGACAATCTTTGCCATTCTGCTGGCCTTCATCCTCACCTGGACACCCTACAATGTCATGGTCCTGGTGAACACCTTTTGCCAGAGCTGTATCCCCGAAAGGGTGTGGTCCATCGGCTACTGGCTCTGCTACGTCAACAGCACGATCAACCCTGCCTGCTATGCACTCTGCAATGCCACTTTCAAAAAGACCTTCCGGCACCTTTTGCTGTGCCAGTATCGGAACATCGGCACAGCCAGGTAGACGGGCAGGTGCCTTAGGAGGTGCTGGTGTCAAGAGTGTGTACCGGGGAACCACATGGCTCACCGGCTGTGGAGGAGAGAGTAGGCGGCCCCACTCTGAGTTCGCATCTGCTGAAGAGAACAGGTCTCCCAGACACCGTGAGGTACAAGAGGCTCTTCGCTGGGATGGGAGAGCAGATCTCTACTGAAGCCTAGGAGGCTCGGCCCAGGGACGGTCTGAACTGGCACCACCTGGCCCATATCTTTTACCTTGCCTCAGGAAGATGGGGGACGATGGCTGGAGTGGGCAGTGGCTCTATCAAGGCCAACCATCGGTGGAGGTGGATGAATAGAGCAGAACTTGGGAGCATCTTGAGAGGAGCAAAAGGAGCCAGGCTTGCAAGGGTGGGGTCCCCCGTTATGCTGTAATCGGTGCTTTCCGCCTTCCTGCGCCCTCCTCTCCCTTGCATGTAGGCTCAGCCCTTCCCCTGCCCCCAAGTCCCACTCCAAGGTGAGGGACTTCCCTGCCACTGTTGCTCAGCCAGGCTCTGGATGGGAAGCCAAGCCCTTTGGCACTCCCCTGGCCAGCAGTCATCTGGACAGGGCAACTGGGAGGCCATGCTAAGCCGAGATACAGACTCCAGGGGACTGAATCAATTAATGGTGGATCTTATTGTCAAATTGTCAAGAACCCCCCCCCCCAGGTCACACATCAAATGAACAGCAGTGGGCAGTGTTCCTCTCTACCTCTGAGCGGAGGGAGGTATGGGTCCAAGGAGGGAAAGGTGATGGTGGGGAACTTGGTGATCCATACAGCCCACAGTGGCGAATGACACAAGCAAGCACCCTCATGGATCCCCAATGAGAAAATTCCAGACTTGCAGTAGCCTGGACCAGAAACTCTTGATGAGCTGGGACAGAGTTCAAGTGAGTCACCTAGGTCCCCTTCCCTAACCCCAGCCCTGTGGGTCCCTGGGAGACTTTTTTTTTTTTTTTTTTTTTTTTTGTAAATGTTCTGCTCTTTTTCCACGAGCTGTAGGGAGCACTTCCTTCATAGCCCTCAGCTCCCCTCAGTCCATCTTTCCCCATCTTCCCACCTCCGACAGAGCTCCATGGCAAACTGGGAAGGGGCTTTTATATATTAAAAAAGAAGCTTTTATTGGAAAAAAGTGAGTTTATTTTATTCATTTCTTAATAACAAGTATCAGGGTGGGGAGAACAAAAGAGGGTATGGGGAGGCTCACTTTCCAGAATCTCTTGTCCCTCCCCACTTTGGGCACTTGGTGTGGGCGTGAGAGGACAGGCGTGATTGACAGAGCTGACAGGAAGACAAAAGGCACTGGTGGGTTATATCTTGGGCCTGTGGGAGAGGAGGGCTCCGTTCAGGCTCCAGGCGAGGCCGGAGGCTCTCTGGCCTCCTGACTTAGTCCTTTCCTTTTCCTTTCTTGGCTGGAAAACAATAACGGAGATGCATTAGTGCGGTGGGTGACCTAGCTCGGACTCACCAGACAACGCAGACATGTCCATCAAGGAGAGAAAATCCTGCCCCCTAGTGGTGACTGACCAGTTCACCTGGAAGTGGTGGGAAAGGGCAGCCATGTGATATGAAACCTTTCTTTATTCGTTCAACTTTTTAACCCTCGCGCCCCCCCCCCCCCTTTAAAGACAGACTCTCAAGTCTCTCAGTCTGTAACCTTGAACTCAAGGCAGTGTTACTGCCTCAGTCCTGAAGTGCCGCTTTTTACAGGCACGAGCTACCAAGCCTGACTTTCAACTTTCTATTTTCATCTAGGATCAGAGTACTCCAAGTTCCTCACCGGGGAAATGGGCAGAGTCACCTCTGCCCTGCTGGCCTCAATAGCTGTTGGGAGTCAGGTAGCAGCATGTACCTTTGGGACAGCCTTTCCATAGTTTTAAGCGCAGAGTTAACTCCTCCCTGATCCCACCCCACCTTCCTCAGTTGACAAAGACAAGCCTTTCCCAGGAACCCAGGTCGGATGATCCAACAGAAAGAGTAGTTCCTACTTGGGCAGAGGGTTTAGCATCTCCTGAGAGTGGCCCTCAAGTGCCTGCCCATTCCTAACTTTAAGACTGCTCTGCAGAGACAGAGCATGGAGTAGCCTGGCCCACAACCCCACCATATTCGCTGACCTTTGGTCTTTGACTTGGTCTTGGAGGTGCAGGGCTTAGTCACGCGGATGGTCTCCTGGCACTGGGCATTGTACCGCGCCTTCTTCAGGGTCCCTTGGCGGGCTTTGGTGCCAGTGCTCCCATCACACGCCCCCCAGCTCTCAAACTTGTATTTGCAGTCGGCTGATGGGAGAGTGGCCCCACGGTGAGAGACAGGAGGGTTGTGGATGTCCTCCCTGCCTCCGGTTTATAAGGACATACCCTCTGGCTTCCCGCCCTCCTCCCGCGCGCCACCTCACCTCCAAATTCCTTCTTCCAGTTGCAGGGCACCTTGCAATGGACGCGCTGGGTCTGGGCCCCACAGGTACCCTCGCGGAAGCCCATGCCGCAGTCCTTGCTGCTGGGGGTGCAGGGCCCCCAGGTCCACTCCGAACACTCGCTGCCCTTCTTCACCTTCTCTACAGGGCGCAAGGAACAAAGTTAAGGACATGGCGTGCCGGACCAGCACTTGGTCACACGGCCTGCCTCACCTGCCCACCCCAGCTTTTACTCCTGAGCCCATCCTATCCCATCACCTTTTTTTTTGGCCACCGCGGACGTGACCACCAAGAGGGCAAGAAGGGCGAGAAGGAAGAAGCCTCGGTGCTGCATCCTAGGGGTAAAACCTGGGTTAGAGTTTCTCGCCTAGTCTCTTCTCCGCTAGGAACCGCGGGAAGGACCTCCCACCCTTGACTGACTTGTCCCACTTTCCAGGCCCAAAACGTCGGACCGACAAGGGGGAGACGGAGGGAGGACTTGGAACCGATGTCTCAGCGTACCCCCACCCCCACCTCAGCCCCCTTGGTGGCAGAGCAGCCGCCTGAAGGGACTGGGGCCACAGCCACTGCGTGCGCTCACTCGCTCACTGCTCGATGCTTCGCTCCCTCCCGCTCCGGCCTGTCCCGCTAAGGCCGCTAAGGCCCCTTTTGTCTCCAGAACCGGTCTGAGCCGGTCACATGGGCCCCCGCCCCTCCCCCCATCCCGTGGAAGGACCCGCCCCCTCCCCCCAAACCCGCACCTCCCCAGACCCCCCTAGTCCCCGCCTCCACTCCCGCCCCTCGCCGAGCCGGGACTCCCGCGTCTGTGCCTCTCACCTCTGATCTCTGGGTCTCTGGTCCTGGAGTTCGGTTTTACCAGTGCGCTTCTGGCTCAGGTCCCCTCGTAGCAGGCCCAGCTCTCTATCCCCTCCCCTTCCCCTGGTCTAGGCCTGTCTATACTTTTCCCTCTCGCAGCCTGTCAGCTCTCAGGTCACCACTTCGCTTGCCCACCGCGGGCCCCGGGAGTATGTCCTGGTGTCACAGGCTCGGGGCGGCCACCGCACCCGCGAACCTTCCCTTCGAGGCCCGGCTCACCTCCGGCTTGGTTTTTTTTTTTTTTTTTTTTTTTTAATCAGTTCACTCAGAGTGCAAGAAGGGTCTCTGATGTGGCAGGGAGCTGGGTACCTGGGACCTCAGATGGCTCCGGGTGAGCAAGGCTCGAGAGCCTTTTTCTAGTGCAGGTTTGGGGGAGGAGGAGGAGGGAAGGGCGTTGGGGGGGATGGGGAAGCACATAGAAATGAGTTTGGTAAATCTTGTCGCTGACAAGAGCTGTCTGAGAAGTTCCAGACCGGGCTTCCCCCGGAGGTGATAACCGCCCACCCCTGACCCTGGGGCCTCAGGCTCACCTCAAGCAGATCCCCCCCCCCCCCCCCAGTACAAGCCAGGGGGAGGGGACTGCTCCAGGGCACAGGGCCAAAAGACCAAAGAACCCAAGCCTGGCCCCCGCCCCACCTCTTTTACTTTCATTGTTATCATCCCTGCAGGAGCGGGAAAATCAGCTCCGCCCCAGGCGCTGTGAGCCTAAGGCCCTAGGCAGAGGTCAGGATCGGGGCAGACCCATCTCCCGAAGTGATCTGAGATGTTGGTGGCCATTTCCCCGACCCCAA
This sequence comes from Mus musculus, assembly GCF_000001635.26. Taxonomy (NCBI): domain Eukaryota; kingdom Metazoa; phylum Chordata; class Mammalia; order Rodentia; family Muridae; genus Mus; species Mus musculus. The sequence goes on from NC_000068.7 coordinate 91,932,760, forward strand.
GGATTACCCAGCACACACCATTGCTCATGTGAGTCCCCCACAACAAGAAAAAAAGAAAACAAGAAAGGAAAAAAAATTCACTTTACTGAGTCACACCCAGCTGTAAACAAGTCACCGTGGGAGCCCCACCCCCCACCCCAGGCCATACAGTCCGAAATGAAATGGCTGGATACATGAGGAGGAAGACCAGGGTAGGTGCCAAGCAGGGCAGCGGGCAAGTGAATACAGCAGGCTCTTGAGTTTCTGGGATGCCCAGGGTGGGTGGATCAGAGAGGAGGGTTAGGTACCCAGAACCCTCCAGAGAGCCCAAAGGATCAGGTGGCTTTTGAAAGTCCTGCTGAGTGCAGGCCTCCCTGACATCGATGCTGAGCTCTGTCCAGCCCTTCCATCTGCTGTGGTGAGCTGGAGGCTGCCCTGAAGGGAGGGAACCAGCCAGCCCAGCCTGTTTCCTGTTCCCCATGAAACCAGGGACAGGTGAGAGTCCAGCTCCTTAGAGTCCAGCCCTAGATCTGAACAGCTTCTCAGGGGGTGGCACGGGGCTCCTTCCCTGTGGCAGGGTCCCCCCATAGCCATCTGACAGGAATGTGGCAGTGAGATGGGCAAGGAGAGTCCTCTGGTAGTGTCCCTTGTTGATCCATGGTCCCCTTAACTACACAGCTGTCTCCTGGTCCTCACGCTGGATCATCTGGTAATGCTGTCTGTTCTCCAGGTAGGCAGCGAGCTCTGTGTCTTGAGCCTTCTCAGCGCGCTGCCGGGGAGTGTCGCCCTGGAAAAGGGTGGAAGGGCCCCCAAGGCCTTAGGAAAGGGCAGGGGTTCTTCTACGGAGCCAGAGGGGGAGGGTATCCTCAGAGGTCACAAGCTTTCCCCCTGCTGGCTCAGGTTTCTCAGGGCCTGGACTGTGTTGGCTCAGAAGAGCTTGAAATTCCCTAGCCCTGCCCCCAAGTCTGGGAAAGGGTGAGTTTGTGCTCTGCCAGGCAACTCACCTGCAGATCTGTCTTCATGAGGGAGGCCCCGGCTTCCACAATGTAGTGGCAGATGGTGCGCTGACCCAGGGCGGCTGCCTGGTGTAGACAGGTCTCCCCACTGGGGAACAGGGGCTGGTTGTAGACACTTGCAGTTCTCTAGGCCTGCCCAGCAGTCTCCCAACAGCCATTAGAAAGGGCAGGAGTTTGGCAAGAGGGGGAAGGGTGCTCAGTGCTAGCCACAAAGGGTTCTTGGGCTCTGGGTGACCAAATGGTTAGACCTGAAGGAAGGTGGTTTTCTGGTGAACCAGGGGCCTGTGTCTCAGATACTCACTTCTCCTCCACAGCATCAAGGATCTCTGGAGGTGCTGCAGATAAAAGGAAAGGGGATGCTAAGAGCCTGGCTCCCCCTTTCTCCCTCCCAGCCCCAGCAACGCAGCTTACCATGATCCAGCAGATAGCGGACCACTTCCTTACTGCCAGTGCTGACCGCGTGGTGCAAGAGCGTGCGGCTCTTCTGGTCACGGTGCATGAGGTCACCTCCTGCTCGGTGTAGCTCCTGGAGCTAAGGGCAGTGGGCAGGGTAGAGCAGGGCTGGATCACCCACCCTTCACAGGCATGGACCCAGGCACAGGCTCACTTAAGTTACTCCTTAGGCACTTCTGAGGCTTTGGTTTTTTGGTCTTTTTCTGTAGTCTTGACTGTCCTCAACTAGGTAGACAAGGTTAGCCTCAAACTCACAGGGACCCTACTGCTTCTGCCTCCTAAGTGCTGGATTAAACGTGTGCGCCCCCACACCTGGCTTCTGAGGGTGTTTTTGGAGTCATTAGAGGCATAAGTCTTGTCATCCTATGAATGAGGGACTCCCCCAAATGCACAGCCAACCAAGCCAGAGAGCCCATAGTTCCTTTAAGACCGACCCCCTTCCAAGTACAAGGGACAGGGGACAGGCAAACTGTATTAAGTAGTCCCTAGTCGGAAGCCACCTAGACAGGGCAGCACCATAGAGGACCAGCTGATGACAGATGACAAGGGCCCAATCCCTCCCTGGGTGAGGGCCTCCAGAGGCAAGGCCAAGCTTTGACTAGTAGTACCTTGCAGCAGTCATTCCTCTTGGCTGCTTCAATCAGTTCTTCACCTGCACAGAAGAGCTGCCCATCAACCCTGAGGTCAGAGGCTGAACATGGGTTGATGTGTGAACAATGTGGGGCGTGTATGTCAAAGGCTGGGCTTGTGCAGGAAAGCGATCCCACGGGACTCAATGGCTATGCGTGTGAGCTATAGTGAACCCTGACCCCCCACTGAGCCTCCCACATATGACCAGGGAAAGCAGCAGGGCTTTAGGGGAAGAGGCCTCACCTTGGGGCAGTGCAGTGTCCCCCTGCATTGACCTGTGAACAGAACAGGGTGAGATGTGACCCAGCTCAGCTCAGCTGGCCTCCTTCCCTGGTACCAACCATGGTGGCCTTCATTTTTTCCAGAGTACTGAATGCCTACTGTGTATCACACACTGTAGGGTACAAGTAGGGAGCGAGCAGACAGATGGAGACCCTGGCCTCATGGGGTTCATGTCCTAGCTCGGACACAAGCCAACCAATGATCAAGGGATCTGGAAGTGCCACTAAACACAGCAGGGCAGTGTGACCAAGCGGAGGTGGACACTTTCCAACCCGCAGGTGGCATTCCTGGAAAAGATCCCTCTGAGAGGGAAAAGCCAAGCTAAGATGGAGGTGGGGAGTGTCTGAGACAATAAGGGCAAAAGTCCAGAGGATGGCCTGGGACCCCCCCAAGGAACCCGGGCTGAGGCCCTGTGGTGACAAACGGGAAATGCTGGGCTTAGAGAGGCCAGGAGGTGCAGAATGGAAGAGCTTCTAAGAGAGGGTGTTCTGAGCTGGGAGTGGCCGGTTTGGACTTGCACTTTCAGGCCTGGAGACAGTAGAATGGGGGGGTGCTCCCGCTGGTGGGGGGCACGATAGCAGAGGGACAGAGTGTGGTGCTCCTAAGTGCTCCTGCTGGTGGAAATTCCATGCCTGCAGCCAGCAGACAGGATTTAAAGCCAGGGGAGAGGTGGTTGGGGGGCTCTGGGGCTCTGGGACTCACCCGGGTGTAGGGGAGCAGGGGGAAGCAGGGAGTGGGGAGGTAGGGGTGGGGAGGTCAGGCCGGGCTGATGCTCCCAGAAGCTCTGGGTCTAGGATGTAAATCTCGTCCTGGGCAATCTCCGTCACATAGTTGAGGTGCTCCTGTCGGGGAGGGGGTTAGAACTGAAGGTCGGTCCGTCCGTCCGTCCGTCCGTGCTGGGCACACGGCCCTTAGTTTCCAGTGGCGGGGGGCGGTTTGGGGACCAGAAGCAAGGCAGCAGACCTAGAGAAGCCTCTCTCAGACCAAGAACTCCCAGGGGAGGCAGCAGGGAGGTGGGTTACCCCTCTTCCCACCCCTTAGTTTCCATTATTGCTTTCCATGGTTCCCTGGCCTCTATGTGTGGCATTCACCAGCTCAACAACTACCTCCCACTGCCAAGACAGGTGATCTAGCCCCGGCTATTTTCTTCTGTTTCCCTGGATAGCAATGCACTTCCAGGCCCTCCCTTCCACCCACCTAGAAAGCCTTTTCTGGCATGCCAGCTTTTTCTGTTGGCGCCATCCCTGTGCATTCCTGGAGGGTGGGGACATGTGATCCACAGCCACAGGCATGTGAGTATATTATAGCCATAGGCTGTGGTGAGCGTGCCTGGCTTGTGCCCCTAACCCCGAGGCTTGCCCACAGAGGTCTGAGTGTGTGGATGGCGAAGGCCTGCAGGGCTCACCTGGGCTCTGTCGATCCTGTAGAAGCGGCTGGCAGTGGTGGCTATAGAAGAGAGTATGAGGCTGAGTATGAGGTCTGTCCTTATCCCAGCCCAGCTCTTCTGTTAAATCAGCCCAGGTTCCCCCACCAGCAGGACGGCCTAGCCCTACCTAGAAAGGACCCTTCATGTCGGACTCACCATCCAGGAAACACCACTTGGAGGAGAGTTGGTGGCACATCGGGGACTTGGCTCCAGCCCCATCGGGCTCCTGCTGAGACAGAAGCAAAGGTCGTGGTGGGTCACAGCTAGGCTGGGAAGCTCACTGCCCCACCTCCTCCTGCTCCCATTAGTTACCCGCTGCAGTCTCTCAATGTGGGCGCGGCAGAGCTCCAGGTCACTGTCTCCGGGGACCACCACAGTGCCCAGAGGCACAGCTACAAGACAGAGAGGCCCTCCAGCAACTGGCTGCATGTTCCTGCTGCATGGCTGCATGTCCCAGGCAGCCCAGCAGCTGCTCGCCCCTCCCTGCCCCAGCCCTGCAGCCACTCACAGGCTTCCTTGAGCTGCTCCTTGTCATAATGTAGAGCCTCGTAGTCGTGCATACTGACCCTGCTCACCTGGATCCTCAGCTGCTCAGGAACTGGCTGCTGGCTGTAGGGTGGAGCCAATGACAGGGAACTCAGCAAGGAGCCTGCCTAGCATCTGGATCCTCAGCTGGGTACTGGGCCAGGTCCTAAGAGGGGCATCCTGCCTCCCTCCCAAAACCCCTCACTTAGGATGCCAGAGGACCTAAGGGCTTATCCATGCTAACCAAGGGCTCTCACTGAGCCATATAACCAGACTACAAGTCCCTCTTTGCAGGTCAGTAAACTAAAGCTCTGGTAAGGCGGAGCCTGGGCCCGGGCCCCAGCACTGTGGCCTACACAGAACCTACTCGCTGTGCAGTGGGGCAGTACTCCGGCGCTTGGCCTTCTGCACCATAGTGGCCTGGTTGCGCAGGGCAATTCGAATCCGTGATGCTGAAAGCTTGCAGGGCTCACCGTCCACCTGCACAGGGATGGCCTTGGCAGTGGTGAGCAGCACTTCTCGGCACTGCGTCAATCGCTCGCCGTGCCCACCCACCTGCAGTGCTGCCTGTGGGCATAGGATGCTCAGGTCAGGTCAGGTGTGGGCGGGGCAAGCTCTGTTCTTTCCAGAGATGCTCTGGTGAGGGGACAAACACAAGAGGGAACCCCAGACAGAATACAGAATGGAGGGATAAGGCAAAGGTGTCAAAGACTCCCTCGTCAGATGGAATAAAAGTGTCCTCCCCTACAGCAAAAGGAGGGAGGGCAAGAGTCACTGTCCAACTGTAGAACAGAGGACACGGAACCTTCAACCAGAGGAAAGAGCAGAGGTGGCTACTCTGCTCTGGCCAGGGAAAGGAAGGGTAGAGACAACGCAGGACTAGGGCGGACCGCTCACCAAGGATGTCATGGTGAAGCCGATGACCTCCAGGTAGCCATCATCATGCCTCTGGGGCTCGAAGTCATGGTGCTCCCCGGGGTGGCCCCAGGGCATGGTGCCTGCACAGTACCTAAGGGAGGACAATTGAAGGGCTGTGGCATGGAGTCAGCAGGGTGGGACACGGGGCCCACAGGAGCCACCGCCGTACTCACCTGGGGATATTCAGAAAGACGATGCACTGCGGTTTCAGGTCCTGAATCTTGGGGGTTAGGTCCATTCCGTCACACTGCACACAGGAACAGGGAATGTTGGAAACACGTGCACCCAGGTGACCTCCCTCCTCCTGGCCCCCCAGTGGGTGTCAATCAGCACTCCTCACCACTACTCGGATGTGCTTGGCTAAGTCCTTGGAGCTGCCCATCAGGAAGTCAGAGAAGGCCGTCTGTGGAAGACAGGGGGTGTGTCATCATCTCATGACAGGGCCTTCCTTCACCACGGTATCATAGGGCTCCTGTGACTTGCATAAAGGAGGCTGGGGGCTGGCTGGCCCCAGACTCACCCCAGCATAGAACATCTTATTCCGAAAGCGGCTGTTGAACTTCTCTGGGTTGGCTTCTGGGTAGAGATCAGGGGTGGTAAAGTCAGTCAGCCTGCTGGTGCATCCCAGGCTGGGGTCGTGGGGAGACTAAGGGAGCAAAGGCCGACACTCCTGAACCTCCCACGCCTACCCTGGCCTCCCACAGCCCCTTCAGCAGGAGGGTGCTAACCTCGAGACTCATGAAATTCCAGGGTGACGTGGGCATCGAAGCCCAGGCTGAAGTAGTTGTTAAAGACATCCAGGGGCAGCTAGAAAAATGTCAAGGGGTAGAAATGACAGAGTTGTCTCACATGTGTCAACTCTTTCCAATATCAGCACCCACTGCCCTTGCTCAGCCAAACTACTTGTAGAGGCCTTTGTGTCAAGTAAAGAGTGTTTCAAAGTTCCCCCAGCACTGCTTGGGAGGCCCTGCTCTTGCAGCGGGGAAGGGAGCCAGCAGCTCCTCAGAGGGCCTGCTGGGTCCCTACAGCACTGTGCCCTCAGATGCCATGGACTGCATCAACTCCAGGAACAGGGGACTTAAGTATCGCCACTGCTTAGGATAGAACCTGGCACACTGGAGACTCTCACCAGGCATGTGCCGGGAGGCTGAGGAAGAAGCTAGCGTTCAGTGGGTACCATTCTCCTGGGATAGAAAGAGGCTGGAATGTGAAGAACTAGAAACTCACCACATTCCCAGGACCGGGTGATAGGTGTGTAGAGTCCAGCCAGGTCCTTGAATCCCTGACTCATGAACCACCCCCTTGCAGACCTGGCTGTCGTCCTGGTTGACCTACCCGGTCAGTGGCTCCATCATCTCGCTCCTCAGGCCCCGCCTCAGGGTTGGGCTCTGCTCGGAGGTCCCAACGGTCCAGCTGTACCACATTCCCCTCCTCAACATGGGAAAGGATCTTTGACACAGGCTCATCTGTGTAACCCTGGTGGGAGGAGACTAAGACTGAGCTTTCCCTGTGGTCAAAGGTTCCCTCTCCTTCCTGGCAACCCTGACCTAAAGGACACTTACCCCACCCCAGTTGAGGGTTCGGGCCAGGTCATTGCCAGTGCCCAGAGGCAGGATGGCTACAGGAGGCGGTGGTTTTAAGCGCAGCTGGTCCAGGGTGGAGAGAATCCAGCCAACCTGGAGGAGGGCAGAGCAAAGTGGGTCAGTCAGGCCTGAGATGGAGGAGCTATGTGCATCAGGCCTGAGCCCGGCTCTCAGAACTCACCGTGCCATCACCCCCGCAAGCCAGAATCCTCAAATTATGTACTTTGCGGTACATTTCCAGCCTGGGCCAGGGGAGGACAGGAATAGTCAGGAGACATGCGCCACAGTCAGAGTCTTGCAACCTCCCTGTCCCCCAGAGAATCTGATGGAGTACTCACGCTTCCCTGGGTCCTCCCTGGCTCAGATCAAAGACTTGTCGGGGATTCAGATACCACAAAAAAGACTGGATGATCTTGGCACCCTGCAGGGACAGCCGAGGGACAATGAGGAGGGGCATGAGGTGAGGAGGTATCCTATCAGAGGCATACAGGGGATTGTGGAAGCCAGATACAGTAAAGGCTGGTATGGTACAGGGTCTTCTCAGGGTCCCAGGGAAAAGCAAGGTAGAAGCTAAAGCCCCAAATTGTTGCTGAAAACAACTATGGGCAGGTGGGTATAACAAACACCAGCCACCTTCTCACTCGTGGCTCTGGGTAGAAAGAAAGCTTGTGCTTACCTGGTTGCCCCCACTCTTGGGGTTCACAAACACCAGCAGGGGTTTCATGAGGGGGGATGGGGTGGGTCTGATGATGAAGGGTCTCCAGCGGCCTTCCTGGGAGTCAGAGAGACTTTAATGTGCTTTCCTGGCCTATCTTATATCCTTCCCAGCATCCCCTGCCACAAATGAGAACACCCTCACAAATCTGACCTTTCATGGCCTGTCCACAAGGAACAAGAAAGCTGATCCCCCACATCCTCGGATCCCAAGAGCCCAACCCGAGCCAGGATAAATGAATAGTAAGGTCCACAGTGCCCAGACAGAGAAGATTCCCCTCCCGGTTCTCAGTTCCAACCCTCCTAGCCTGGGTCTTACCTCAGGTCCTTTCTTGCTGGACCTCCTCTTGAAGGACGCTCTCTTTTTCTTCTTGCTGGCCTTGAGGGTGTTCTGTAAAGGAAGCAGGGATGGTAGCTAGGTGTGACTGGTAGGACCCACGGGGAAGGGGCTAAGGGGAAAGGCAGGCCTCACCTGGGGCCTCCGGGCCCGCAGGATCCAGGTGGGTGGGATGACCACGGCTGCATGCACCCCTAGGGAGCAGGGTTCCTCAATCTGTTGCATCATGAAGCACGACACCTTGCTGTGGTACTGGAAGACAGCCAGGGGCAAGGCTGAGCTGGGTCAGGATAATTCTGGGGACCCAAAAGCGCCCAGTACAGGCTCACAGGGACTACTTACTGCCTGTTTGCACCAGGAGCAGCTGATGGCTACGATCTCCTTGCTGTGGAAGGTGAACTTCTGCTGGAAGCCCTGAGGGAGGACAGGGTGGCTAGGGGACAAGGTAGCCTACGAGACCCAGCTATGCTGCTGCCAACCTTTCATCACCCAGGAAAACCAAGCACATTCTTTAAAAAAAAAAGATTTATTTATTTTATGTATATGAGCACACTGTAGCTGTCTTCAGACACACGAGAAGAGGGCATTGGATCCCATTACAGATGGTTGTGAGCCACCATGTGGTTGCTGGGATTTGAACTCAGGACCTCTGGAAGAGCAGTCAGTATTCTTAACCACTGAGTCATTTCTCTGGCCCCAACCAAGCACATTTTAAAAAATAATATACCCAGGGAAGTGGTGGCGCACACCTTTAATCCCAGCACTTGAGAAGCAGAGGCAGGCGCATTTCTGAGTTTGAGGCCAGCCTGGTCTACAGAGTGAGTTCCAGGACAGCCAGGGCTACACAGAAAGACACTGGGCAGGGCCCCAAGGGCAGGGAGGCTTTGCTAGGAGCCCATGAGCGCTGTAGCCGACTACAAAATGGAGATCTGCCTAACTCAGGTTTCCTTCTGCCCCCAGATCTAGACAGGCCCATTCAAGGTCTGTAAGTTAAAGTAAGTTGACTACTTAGTGTCCTGATATATCCATGCCCTGTCAGGAAATCATTATCAAGGGCTACTATATGTAGGGCACAGGAAAACCATGGAAGAATGAGCCCCTGCATTCTTTTTTTTTCTTTTTTTTCTTTTTTTTTTTTTAGTTTTTCGAGACAGGGTTTCTCTGTGTAGCCCTGGCTGTCCTGGAACTCACTCTATAGACCAGGCTGGCCTCGAACTCAGAAATCCGCCTGCCTCTGCCTCCCGAGTGCTGGGATTAAAGGTGTGCGCCACCATGCCCAGCAAGCCCCTGCATTCTTGAGAGGCTGTCTGAGGGAGACAGACAAGCAGGTGACAGGCGAGCAAGCACCAGTACTGAGCAGTGCACAAGCCGCTGTCCTAGGAGGCAGGGGCCTGCCGCCAGACTCAGGGCTTCACACTTGACACTCCCTGAGTAGCTCCTGAACTGAGTTGTGAAAGGCCATAAGGCTCTCAAAGGGTCACTAAGTCAGAAGAAAATAATTCATGCCCTTGCTTAACTCAGAGACCAAAGGCACAGCCAGGAGGCTTAGGGACTGAATGAGTGACAATAAACCCGACACTCCATTCAAGAGCTACTGTCAGTGACCACACTGAAGCCACAGGACCAGTGGGCAGCGTGAATCTGGTGCCCTCAGGCCGCGCCCTTACCTTCCCACAGTGCCGACACTTGCCATCCTGGCGTCGTCTGTGGACCCAGTGGTGTCTTACGAAGGTTGGCTGGAGGACAGAAAGGTCATGGGGATGGGTGAGGGGTTGGACAGATACAGCCCTGGACTCAGTCCACAGGAATCCCTCTGCAGTCCCTTGGATACACATGTGGAACCCCACTTATATGCAGACAGGACAGCTGACTTTCCCTTTGGGTGACCCAGAACCTCAGCCTAGAGGTTGACCACCCCCCCCCCTGGTGGCACTGCTGGGGCACTGCAGTGGATCCCTTAGGAGCCTGGGCCTCTCTGCTCCTATCTGCTGGCCTGGACACTTACCTCACGGACATTCCTGGAGCCTGATTCGCGGAAGGACGGCTTACAGCGGAAATTGATCTGTGAAACATTGCAGCGACCACCAAAATGTCAGAGCCTTCTTGGGGACAGAGTCACTCACCTAGAGTCAACCCCACAGGCGAGCAGAATCCCCAACCATCCCAAGAGCTATGCGGAACATGGATACCCCTCTCAGAAGCCTTCCTGACCGCTAGTCAAAGGGTCTTCCCTTCTTTTACTTAAGGGACATGGACAGAGAGGCTGGGTTGGGGGTCCAGGTCCACCATGTATACTGTGGGAAGTGGGGGACTCAGTTTGTTCGTCTTTTTGCTTCCTCGCTCTCCAGCTAAAGTGAAAGCAGGACCAATCCCTCCTGTGGACTGTGTAGACTGGCCCCTGGAGACCCTTAGCCAGTAAGCTAAACCCAAACCCAGGTTCATGGTCACCTTCCATGATGGGCTGCATATTCTCTCTCTCTCTCTCTCTCACACACACACACACACACACACAGAGCACATGTATTAGTGCTCTGGCTGTCCTGGAATTCTCTACATAAACCAGACTGGCTTTAAATTTGAAGAGATCATCTTGCCTTCCATATGCTGGGATTTGTGGGCATCTCCCACTACCCCAGTGTGTGATACATTTCTATTTTTCTTTCCCCAAAAGTGCCTGCTTCAGTCTCAGAAGAGCCACAGGAAAGTCTCACTGTACAGTCTGAGGACTAGAGAAGACGGCCCAAACCAGCCTTGCTCAGGGTATTTCTGCTCTTAAAGACCCTGTCACATGATGTCCTGATTTCTGCAGGCCCAGGAGCTCCTGTCTCCCATGCCAGGCCTCTTTCCCATCGCCTGAGCCCTAGTCTGCCATCCCCCCACCCCCAGACACACTCAATGGTCCTTGGGGAAGATTTTACAGAGGTAGCATGTCAGGGGCACGGGTGAGCTCAGTCACGCGTGAGCACCGTGTTGCCAGAAAGTTTGACAATTTTGTTTTCTTTTTCAAGAACTGGGGATGAAGCTAGGGCACTGCACATGCCGGCAACTCCTAACCACGCCCTACTGCACCCCACCTCCACCCCCACCCCCCAGCTCACGGTGGCCCCTTCCGCATGCCAGGCTAGACACCACCTGTTAATTCACGCCCTTAGGTAATATTCAGTGAACCTCACTTCTAGGCCATGTGCAATCTAGAGAGTAGGGTACAATAGCTAACCAATGGGGAGATGGGGTTCGAATGTGTGCATCTGACTCAGACGCTTGGTTACTATGCTTGCCCGGTCATCCCTGGCAAGCTGAACCTGTGGAACATGTATGTGCTGAGACATGTGAGTGTGCATATCAAGAGAACCTCAGCATTCCAAGGGAGGGCACAAATGGCTGAACAGCCGCACACACCTTTTCCAGCTGCTTAATGCATTGGGTATGCACCACGATCTTACAGGCTGCACACTTTTTTCTGGGCGCTGACTTCGGCTGTAGGACAGAAAGAGGGAAGGCCCTGAGACATCAGGTAACTCCACCCTAGATATCATCTCAGGGGAACCAAATAACATGTTTTCTCTATATGGGGTTCCAGTCCCAGTACCTGTCATCAGACAAAGCCCCCTCCCCCTCCCCCTGGAGCAGCCCACAGCAAGTACACCCACCCAGATAGGAGCAGTGCCCACCAAGGACTGCAGTTGTTGCCTTGCGGGTCTAGACCCCACTACACCACCAGGGGGCAGCAGGTCCCACCAAGCTCACTCACCAGCATCTTAGCTACACAGTGCTGCTCCCCGACATAGCAGAAGTCACCGGACACGTTGGTCTCAAACCAGATGTGCTCCCCATACACTGCTGACTCCTAAACCATGAGATGGGCAGGTTCAGTCCTTATCTGCCACCCCTGCCCTACCCATCATCCCCCTCTGAAGCCTGCCATAGCCACAACCTGCTTCCTCTCCTGTTTTACAAACGCCTTTAAGCCTGGCTCACAGACTGCTGCTTCTCACTTGGAAGTCTGCTCAGACGTGGGGCTTCCCTCCCAGTTGCCCACAAGCCCTGGGTCCTGACTGCTTAGGAGGATGAGAAGCCAGCAGGAACTGGCGCGGAGCAGTGTTTGAGCTCCTGCCCTGCCTAGTACACATATACTCACACTCCAGTCCACAGTGCTCTGGATCTGCTCCTCAGATTCACCGCACGGGGCCCCGGGCGTGGGAGGAGGGGGTGCCAGGTGCTGGAGGCCCGACTTGGTGATGGCTTTCCTACAGAAAGGAGGACAGCTGAAGCCTGGGCCAGCCAGGTGCTTGCTGACTCTCCTTCCTTCCCTACTACCCAGCAAAACTGCCTCTCTTGACTTTCACAGAGTACAAGATAGAAAAGCCCACAGCAGCTCATGCGCCTTGAGGCTCTTAATGAAATGTAGCTCCTCTTAGGCCCTTCTTCCAGTTCTACCCGGAGCTACCTCCAAGTAGTCTACCCCAGGCTTAGGCAGAGCTTCAAAGTCATCACTCTGAGCCAGACCTCGGAGGCTACACCACTTGCCCTGCTGGCTGCTGCTATACCTACATAAGCAGGGTGCTCCAGGGCTGGGGTCCAGCTGACTTCCGCCTTAGAGCTACCTGGCGTCTGCGAGACAGTGGGCGCACACGGGCCGGTATCATGGGGCATGCTGCAGCGCCCGAGGCTCTTGGGCTTCGGCCCCCAAGACCAGGGTGCTGGCCTGAGGGCCACCGCTGGCTGAGGCGTCGATAGTGACCATGCAGGCCCCAAAGGGTATGGCCACACTCCACATCAGCAGGGAGCAGGTGGGAGGAGGCTCGACGCAGGCAGCGGGGCATGGGAAGCAGTGGCCAGGTGCCCTGGTGTGAGAAGGGCGTTGTCCGGGTACCTGGCCTAGCATCACTTGTCGCCTCAGCTGTCTCATTTCCCTCCTGGACCCCTTCCTCCTCCTCTTCCTCCTTCATGCTTGTGAGCCCAGCCAACAGCAGGGGTGCACCCAGAAGCTGGGCCCCAACTGTGACAGGCTGTAGGGTAGGCACCACATCCACCATGAAGCGGGGATTGCAGGTAGGGGGTGCAGTGCTGGATCGCCTGCGGCTGGCACCTCTCGTGCCCACCCCGCAGCTGGGAAAACAGCCCTGGAGCTGTGCACTGGAGCGGCGCCTCTGGGCCAGTGAAGAGGACGCCTGCCCTGCAGGGGAGCGGCGTCGAGCCTTGCCTGTGGGCAGCCCCACGCCACTGGACCGCCGCTGCCTCTCTCCGGGACCTCGTGCCTTTCGTTGGAAATGCTTCCTAAAGAAGGTCTCCATGCCAGGGGCTGTTGGGCATACAGACTGGGAGTGTCAGGAGCTGGGCCAAGCTGAAGCACAGCTGTGTCCCATAAGCAAAGAAGGGACACATAGGTGTTAGGGATGAGGACCCTCTGTCCTCTGTGAAAAGAGCTTGAAGGTACCAGGAAGAGCAGGGGAACCCAAGCTTGGTTACTGGAGTATAAACACTGCTCCCTGCAAGCATTCCCTAAATTCTACCCCAGGAGTTCTTAGGAGATGGGGCCTCACCTGCCCAGGCACCAGAAACAACAGAGATCTGAGCCTAAAGGACTTCAACTGCCTTGCCAGAAATGGAAGCAAAAGGTAACCTGGGACCCAGACTCTGCCTGGGTAGACTACAAGGGCTCTGGGGCCTGTCCCTCTCATCTGGTCTTCCTTTTGCCCACACATGGAACAGGTTGGGTTCCTCTCCTGGGATACAGTGCAATTAAGCAAAAATACTAAACGTGGGTTCTCTGCGAAGGCTCTGAGTCCTGATAAAATCCCTATATTCAGCCCAAACCTTGGGTTTAGTTACTGGGAGACTGGGCTTCTGAGAATTGGAAAAGCACGGCCTGCCCCAAGAGTGTTATTGTCTTGGTGTGGGGGATACAGCAAGAGGTTCTGGCTAAGAGAACGCTGATGCTAGATGCCATGTGCACACATCTCTAAGAACTTTCTGGTAATGAATGACTCTGTCTCACTGTTCCAAAGACTGCAATATGGGGATCCCAAGGTGTGAGGTCCCCAAACCCCTTAAGCCTTCCTACGGAGGGATTCAGCGCAACATACTGTCCTCAGGCTCACACGTCTATGCAGAGAGCAGGGGCCTGGGCTCTTCCCTGGGTGTGTACCAGGCCATGCACGCTATCCAGACACCTATTTCTTTACTCCCTGGTCTATCTTTCCTCCTTCCCAGGCCCCGGGGACCAACTCCTGTGCTCACACCTCTTCTACACTTGAGGAATGGCAGGAAGCCCCCAATCAGCTGAGGGAGATGGCTCCAAAGAGCAGCCATGGAAGCCCAAGTCACATCCACGAGTGCTACTGGATGACACAATTTCTGCCTGCCGAGGGTCTGGCTGAAGTCCAGAGCAGTGGTGGAGAGGAAGGGCTGCCTGGGAGCACAGCCTGGGAAGACAGGCCCACCTGATCTATGCAGCACCTGCTCTCTGCCCTCTGTCTATCCTCGATATAGGTCTCAGCAGGCAGCGGTAGAGCCAGTATAGGGTGTGGCAGAGAAAAGAAGTGGGCCCAGGGGACAGAGCTCCTGCAATCAGTGAGCAAGGGGTGGGAGGGTGGGGGGACTGCGCAAGCAAAGCAGCATTGAGACTGGACAGGAGGTGAGTTCCAGAAACATAAGAGCCGACACTGGCAAGAGGGCTGGTTTCATCCAGCTAACAGTTAATGGGTCCACTACATATACACAGAGGGGGTGGGGGAAAGATAGTTAGATAGGTGTACACACACACACACACACACACACACACACACACAGAGAGAGAGAGAGAGAGAGAAGCATGCACCAGATGAAGAAGCAAGCTAAGGCACCAAGGGTAGCACACACAAAGCCCACAGGCAGCGAGTATGGAGCAGATGGTAGACCCTGGGATGGAGGTGAGACGGGCTAGAGAAAGGCCCACACTAGTCACAGCCATCTAGTGCTACTCTGTGCCAGACCATGGGTGAGCCCTCCACCACCTCACTGATCCTACCAGAGCCTCTGAGGGAGGCACGGCCACAGCTTCATTATAAGAAAGTAGCAAGAGCACGCCCAGGTCACACAGCCAGCCAGTGTGGGCTACTTGAGTTAGGGTCCATTTTCTGTGGAACCTGCAGGCCCAGCTGCCTGCTGCCGCCAGGGCACTAGTGTGCCAGCTCTCCCCTAGGGTGTCAGCTTTCCCCACCAGTCTGCTCGGGCCACTGTGACAGCTGCCCGGCCTGGAGGAGATTAGTCACCCAGACGCATCACACCCCTGAAGCTAGCTTGTGTCACCCAGAAAACAAAAGGCCACAGTCACTGTGGGGGAGGTGGTGCTATGCTCTCTGGTCAGGGGTAAAGGCTGGGCCTTCCCTGCTGTCTCAGACCTGCATGACCAGACAAGAAGGAAGCAGCCCTTGTTAGGACACATGGCAGCTTACATGCACAACTAGAGAAGCCACACGCTGCCGGGTGCTCCGGGACAACAAGCTTCCTCAGCTGCTCAGGGTGCACAAGGCCAAGCCTGTGCCTACGGCTGTGGCCACAGGCCTCAGTTTCCCTGTTTACCTAAGAAGACTGTTACGACTAGTCGACATCTTCCGGCAAGCTCTCCTGAGGGACACTACCACCCCAAACACCACTGGGTTCCCACTGCCCCTCCCGCTGGTCCCATGTTTCCTGTTCAGCTCATCTCCATAGAAACATTGGTCTGCTGGCCAGAGATAGCCTGACTCTTCACTTCCTATCTCTGCCGATCTCTTCCTATCCTGCTTCTCCATGGCAGTTCATGCCCATTATCCCAGCACTTGGAAAGCTGAGACAGGAAGACTGCTGAATGTCTGAAGCCAACCTAGGCTAGATAATGAATTCTAGGCCAGCCTGGGCTACAACTGTTTTAAAAAGAAATGCAAAAGGAAAAACAAAACAAAACAAAACAAAACCTTGGCATGGAAGTTCACTCCCTTAGTCCCAGGACTTCAGAAGCAGAGGTAGGTGGTTCTCTGTGACTTTGAGGCTAACCTGGTTGACAAAGCAAGTTCCAAGACAGCCAGGGCTACATAGTGAGACCCCCATCTTAATTAACTAACTTAACTAAAAGGCAGGCAAACAAAAGAAGCCCTGTTTGGGTCTGGAGTTCTCCCATGGTTCCGCTTGAGTGGTCACCTCTTCTCACTCCATCCCTTATCACCTCCACACACCACACTGTCTTGGGGGAGGCCCTAGAAGGTTCTCACACTGACAGCACAGCAAAATGGCTGCCTCCTAGGCTTCCTGGGCTTGTCTGGGGCACCCAGCCATACTCAAGGAGGACAATATAAAAATGTCTCAGAGGGCCACATTAATCTCCAGCTGGCCTCTGAGAGCCTGATGAGGGCAGGGCGTATGGGAGATGGGGGGACGGCATGAGCAAGCCACATGCTTCCTCAACCACCTGCTAGGAAGGGCCGCTGGCCCCTAGCCAAACCACCTCACATTTGATGCTGGCTACTAGGAAAAACCTGGTATAGTGGTGTGACCCTGTAATCCCCAGCACTTGGGAGGCAGAGGCAGGAGGCAAGACCATCTTGAAGGATACAAGTTCAATGTCAGCCTGGGCTACATGAGACATGTTTGTAAATAAATAAGTAAGTAAGCAAGCAAGCACTTAGGAACCTAGCATGTACACTACACACCCTCAGCAGATCAACTAGCCACCCATCTACTTTTCCATGTGCAAGGTGGGTCCAACCACCACAGGCCAGCATGAGGGTCACTCTGCAAGGATGCACAGAAAGCACCTGATGCTACCTGGCAGACCTAGGACACGGTAGAACCGCAGGGCCTATGGTCGTGCCACCTCCTGAGGTTTGTTTCTGCCCACAGCGGGGGTGGGAACCCAGAAAAGGAAGCAGGAGTGCCCAGGGTGGCCACCGCTCACCACATGAGGAAGAAAGCCATACAGCCATGCCACCCGGGCGTCTGTTCCTGAGGAATGCCCTCTGCACCTGGCATGAGGCGGGTCCTCCGGGACCCCTCAGCCTCCAGAGGGACCTGCACAGGACACCAGTTGGGTCTTGCCACAGTAGCTACTTCACGCCATGGGAAGGCCTCTGCTCCATGAAGGCTGGCCTGGGTAGGGCACCTGTTCTCTACCAGTCCCAGAATGAAGGCCTGCCTGGTCGGAGGGACTGCTTGCCAGAAGCCAGCCCTGGCTGCTCGGCTCCCACAGCCCCAGGGGTCAGGGGGAAGAGAGGAAATCTGGGAAGGCAGCCAGCTCGTCTAGGCTGGCCTGGGCTGATCAGGCAGGGTGCGGACTTTACCAGGTCTCCTCACTAAAGAGATTCTGCTCCAAACACAAGGACAACATGCAGGTAAATGGGTGGGCCAGGGCTGAAGGGTAAGAGAGCTAAATGAGAGCCAAGTATTTCTTTCAGGGCCTGCCCAGGCGTGGGGGGCCCAGCAGGCCCAGCTCCTTTCCATCAGACCGAGGGGGGGCTGGCAGGGAAGCCCTTATCTGGAGATGGTGGTGCCTGGGCCTGCCCTGATCTACCCTCCCCAGATCCACCCAGTCACAGAAGGGAGCAGGAGTTAAGGAAGAGTGAGGACCCCCCCCCCTTTTGACCTGATCTGGAAGGACAAGCAGGTGGGGACTGGGGTCCCAGGCGCCTCTGCTCTTGCTCCAGTTTGCTGGGATTGCCGGCCTCTGCAGAGCAAGTCCTAGTTTGGACAGCTAGCTGCAGTGGCTCCGCTGCCCCCTCCCCCTCACCACCCTCCTCCCCCAAGCCGGAGACAACAACCGTTATGAAAATAGCCCAATTGGTAACCGACTGCACTTCCTCTCCCAGTGGTGGCTCCTGGCCCTATAGCAGGCAGGCAGCAGGCGGTGGGTGGGAGGGTGGGCGGTGCACACGCTAAGCACAGGAGCCTGGCCTCCTGGCACCTCTCTCCCACGTCGTCCCAAGCCAGGCCGAGTGACAGCCATCAATACACTCTTTCCTTCAGTAACAGGCCAGCCCACACAGTGTCTGCACAGGGGAGATGGGGTATATAGGAGGGCAGGAGTGGGCCCCCCTTTTAAGGAAAAGGAGACAATTGCTTACTGTCCTCCTATGTCCATGGGACAGGTTTTACAGGGTCTTAGCCAGCTAACCACGCTGGTTCCAGACAAAACAACCACAAAAATAATTATCTATTGAGTGTTTCACAACTTAGACAGCCTTTTCTCACCAACATTATTAGCCAAGAGGCTGGTAATTCCCCTGTGCGGGAGGCACTGTCCCTGCTGAACAGATGGTGCACCTGAGGCTCTTGGGAGCTGTGACTCCTGTCTTAGGAGTAGCTGAGCCAAGACTCCAGAGCCTGGCTCTTCTGGTCCTGTCAAGGGGGTCAGGGGCCTTGCTGAGCTGCCTGGGTTCAGGCCAGTAGAAGAATGTTTAGGAGAGATCAGCCGGTGTGACACCTGCCAACCCCTCCCAACCCCTACGCTCATGTTCCCACCCGAATCCAGAAGCACTTCCCATTTTTCAGAAATAATTTCTTTTTCTTTTTTTTTTTTTTTGGTTTTTCGAGACAGGATTTCTCTGTGTAGCCCTGGCTGTCCTGGAACTCACTCTGTAGACCAGGCTGGCCTTGAACTCAGAAATCCGCCTGCCTCTGCCTCCCAAGTGCTGGGATTAAAGGCGTGCGCCACCAGCACCCAGCCAGAAATAATAATTTCTAAAACTCCTAGAAGGATTTTGTCTGGGGAGCAGGTGATAGGCACTAAGACTTAACCAAATAGAATCTAAATTTAAGAGCATTAATCTTTCAGGAGGCAGAGGTAGGTGGATCTCTGAGTTCAAGGCTAACCTAGTCTACATAGTGAGTTCTAGGCCAGCCAGGGCTACACAGAGAAACCCTGTCTAGGGGAAAGGGAAGGGAAGGGAAGGGAAGGGAAGGGAAGGGAAGGGAAGGGAAGGGAAGGGAAGGGAAGGGAAGGGAAGGGAAGGGAAGGGAAGGCAAGGCAGAGAGGGAGGGAGAACAATATTGCATAAAACACAACAAAATCAGTAAAAAGACACTGTTTAACTTAAAAACATTATTGTTTGTCCTATGTGTGCCAGTGCCACCGACTACATGTGAAGCCTGGTGATCAAATTCAACAGTCCAACTTGGAGGCAAGTGCCTTTACCTGCTGAGCCATCATGCTGGCATAGTTTATGCTTTTGCAAACCTAATATCTGGTTTTCTAGCAGCAGCTGGTTCCTGCGAAGTAAAGTCCCTGCACAAGACACCAGGCTGCCCTGGTGGAGGAGCATGAAGGAGCGAGCCTCACTGTGTGTGAAGTCAGGGAAGGAAGGACAGTTCACCAGGTTTCCAGATAACTACGGCTATTCTATGCCATCACGAGAAAACACGACCAGTGTTCTTTCTCTGTTTTTCTTTCTTTCTTTTGAGGCAGGGTTTCTATGTATATGTAGCCCTGGCTGTCTTGGAACTCACTATGAGGCTAGCCTCAAACTATCTCAAAGATCTGCCTGCCTCTGCCTCTGCCTCTGCCTCTGCCTCTGCTGGGATTAAACTAGTGTGCACCAGGGCAGGCTGACAAGGCTTAATTCTAAGGTCAGTACAAGGTGCCAAACCCTACCAATAAACATGAAGTTCTACCTTGCAAGGTTATGATTTTCTTTCGGGGGGTATGGGGTGGGCTATTTTTAAGTAGTTCAGGCTAGTCTGGAACTCCTGAGTTCACGTGAACACCTACCTTGGCCTCTTTCAACAGCTAGGGACATAGGCTTGCCCTGTTACAGGGCTATCTTGCATTTTGTAACAACAAGTGTAAGCCAGTGTAGACCACTGTGGTACTAAGCTATACTGATTTTTCCAAAGGTTGATACATTTCCTCACAAAACATCAAAACATCATCACCTTTGGTCTCTACTGCTCTTAACAGTTTCCTGTCTGGGAAAGCTACTCTCTCCATCACAAGGGAGATACAAAGTTTCCAAAACTCTGAGTTCTGCTCAAACTCAAATTTCTTGTTGGAAACAAATATTGATACTGTTTTTGAAGTGTCAGGCTCATCTCATTCATATTTGGGAAAATGTATGCCAGACACCTGGAGTCTGAGTTTGTCTATCAGCTGCTCAGTAGGAAAGGTGCCACTGGCAGGCCTGAGGTAGTGGCCAATGTCTTTAATCCTAGCACTCAGGAGACAAAGGCTGGCGGATCTCTGGGAGTTTGAGGCTGACCCTGTCTACATAGTGAGTTCATATGTAGAAACCCCATCAAAAGAAAAGGGAAGGGGAGGGAATAAAGAAGAAGGGAGTAATCATGGAGCACACAGCTTGCCTTAGCTAAGCTTAGCACATTACAGTTGGGCTAGCAGCAAAAATAGGTAAGCTAGCCAGGCAGCGGTGGCGCACACCTTTAATCCCAGCACTTGGGAGGCAGAGGCAGGAGGATTTCTGAGTTCGAGGCCAGCCTGGTCTACAAAGTGAGCTCCAGGACAGCCAGGACTACACAGAGAAACCCTGTCTCGAAAAACCAAAAAAAAAAAAAAAAAAAAAAAAGGTAAACTCCATTTCATCTCACACACACACACACACATGCCCGTGCTCACTGCTGCTATTCTCCTGTCTTAGCCTCCTCAGTGTCCCTGTATCTCTGTGTCTGTCTGTCTCTCTCAGATGGTCTCACACAGCCCAGACTGTCCACCTTCTGAGTGCTAGGGTTGGAGCTGCCCACTACACTTGGTTTATGGAGCAGTGTGGATAAATCCCAGGCTTTGGAAATGTTAGGTGAGCATTCTACTAACTGAGCTATCTCCTCAGTCCAATCCTCTCAACTTTTTTTTTTCTCCTAAAGAAACATTAGTATATAGTAGGGGCTCTGCTCGCTGCTAATGTTCCTATCTCCGCCTCTACAGATGGCAGCACAGTGAACAGACACACATCAGAAACAATTCCTATGAAAATTGCTTTGTCCACAGCGACCTGCAGTACCAGGTCACTTAAGAGACCCATGGATTGAGAGGGAATTCTCACAGCCTGGCAGATGTAGATTCTACACTGGCACTAACTCCCTAGGTGTAACCCTACACTATAATGGAGCCACATTTCAGTGCTGTGCCTCTCCACCTGACAACCTTCTGCCCAGAACAAGGGCTTCCTCTCCCCTCCTCACTTGTTACCTAGAGTCTACCTGCTCACAGCTGCCCAGACAACCACCAACTCCAGATGACCACCCATCTGGGGCTTCAACCGCTGAAACCCTGGATACCTCTCTCTCAGATCTTCCACCAGGCAGCCAGCTCCTGGAGGCTGGGGCCTGCTGAGCATGTGTGGGTGTGGTATGTCCAGCCCAGGGCTGGCAGGAGCTATGTTTACTTCGGGGTCAGCTCAGGAGGAAGGAACAGGGAATTCCGTGGGGGAGGGGTTAGAGTCTTCAGGGATGGGAAGTGCTTCCTCCTGGGTACCCCGCCAAGGGCTGGCCACAGGCCCAGGCCACTTCTCTTTGTTTGGGCACAACAACAGCTTTTGTTTTAGTGGCCATCTTCCTCTCTGGGAGCTTGGTGAGTGGCACCTGGAGGCCCCTTCGGCTTGGGGTCATTGCATACTCCACACTCTCTGTATAAAACAGCCCTGCAGGAGGAGCTGCAAAAGCCTGGGCTACTGATCCAGGGCCCTAGCTGAGCTCCTTGACCAAGGGTCCCCAGCTTCTTCCTTCATGTCTGGGCCCACCTCAGAGTCTACTCCTGCTAGTAATGAATGGCCAACTGGTTCTTTTAGAGCTCCCCTCAGTCCGCTGCTACCCAGAATTCTTTGGGAATACTTACTTCTACATGTCTGTTCCCACTGACAACTGAGAAAGTCCTGGGCCTGACAGCCAACAGCTTTCCCTCCTATTTTCTTCCTTTGGAAAAAAAAACTTTTTTGTTTGTTTGTTTGTTTTTTTCGAGACAGGGTTTCTCTGTGTAGCCCTGGCTGTCCTGGAACTCAGAAATCCGCCTGCCTCTGCCTCCTGAGTGCTGGGATTAAAGGCGTGCGCCACCACGCCCGGGTGAAAAAAAAATTTTAGCATTTATTTTGTGTACGTGCATGCATACATGAACCCTCACATGAATGTGTGGGTACACATATAGCACCATGCCCTAATGCACATGTCAAGGTTGGAGGACAGCTTTCAGGAGTTGGTTCTCTCCTTCTACCATGTAAATTCTGGGGATCAAACTCAAGTTATCGACTTGGCAGCAAGCACCTTTAACCTCTGAGCCACCCCTCTGGCCCATTTTCCTATTTTTATATGTTAACAAATACATACTTCCCTTGGCTATTTATTTATTTATGAGTGTCTCACATAGCACAGGGTGACCTTGAACTTCTGATCCTCCTGCTGTTACCTCCCAAGCACTACCATACCAGGCTAAGCAAATATTATCTACTAATTCTGATTTAATTACTAGTCGGTACTGCTCATCCCTGTCTTCTGTCATCGCAGTATCGATGAGCAAGGGAGGCACAGTGTAGTTCGGTGGCCAAAGGCCTACAGCTCACAAGTGGCAGAGCGAGTGTCAGTGAAAACCCAGTAGTTCCACACTGGCAAGCCTGTGTTTGCCACTTGGCACATAGACAAATGGCTCTATACTCGCCACCTGGAGTCTCTAGAATGGAAACCAGGCCCCTCTGTTTACTGAACTCAACCTCTCCTTTTCCCTCTCAGCTTGCAGGAGTTTGCTCAGACTCTGGCTCTGCCAGAAAGTTCTCCCTAGGCCCCTCTCTTGGGGGTGGGGAGCTCAGCACCTCCCGCACTCAGGCCCTCTTTGGTTATTCTGAGCCAGCAGCACTGACCTGCTAGGCTGCACGCCCTATGAGGTCACAGACCCTGGGACCTTGTCATCCAGATTGTTGGGCATGGCCTGAAGAGTGAAGAGAGGGCTAGTGGTCCCTACTTAGCCTTGATCAGGCTGACAGCAGATGGCTTCAGGCTGGCTGGCCAACTACTCAGGTCCCACTGCTAGCATTGGGTAGATAAGCCAGGTGTCTTAACAGGCAGCTCTGAAGACTGACATTTTGTGGGAATGCTAATGTTTCCCTCCAACTCTCCCAATAGGGCTCCTTTGTAGTACCTGTGCTCCCAAGTCCCATTCCCCTTCTCATGTGCCTGTAGCAAATTTCAGTTCCCTATCTGCTAGCAGACTGACCCCTACTTCCATTCAAACCCTAACCCTCATAATCAGCTCTTCCAGCTCTCCACCTCCACCCCAGGCACCAGGATTGCCACCCAGGGCTTTTCTTACTGCTAAAGCAAGAACTCTGCCAGAACAAAAGCGGCCACCTTGCTCTTGGAAGGGTTTAGAGTTTTGCCTCTGACCAGCTCTACTGCCTCAGGCTAGGAGGCTTCAGTTTTCCTAGCCTCAACCTCCTCTCTAGGGATTGCTGTGGGCTAGAAAGAGAACGTGGTCACAATAAACACTTCCTCAGTTTAATCAGTTTCAAAAAGGGAAATAAATACCTCCAAAGGCATAAAAATTAGGGGAACCGCTTGGCAAGACCATTTGAGACATCTAAGCCAAGGCCTACGGGGCAGAGCACTGGTGGAAAGGACTCAGGGAGTCAGGCATCCGAGCAATCTCTGGTGACTAAAGCGATGTGCAAACTTAAAAAGGTTACTAAGCTCCTGCTTGTAGTCTAGGCTCCTGGGAGCCAGAGGGTAGGGTGGGGGTGGGGGGGGCCATTTCTAGTTCAAGATTCTGCCTCAAAAACCAAACTAAAGGGGACAGATGGCTCAGAGGTTAAGAGCATTGACTACTCTTCCGAAGGTCCTGAGTTCAATTCCCAGCAACCGCATGGTGGCTCACAACCATTCATAATGAGATCTCACTCCCTCTTCTGGAGTGTCTGAAGACAGTTACAGTGTACTTACATATAATAAATAAATAAATCTTAAAAAAAAAAAGAAAACTAAAGCAAATCAGACCAATACCCCTCCCCCAGACTGTCTCCCCCCCAACTTTTTTGAGAGGGTCTGACTATTTAGTCAAACCTGGCCTTGAACTCATGTAGCCCAGGCTAACCTCAAACTCAGCATCCTCCTGCCTCAGCCTCCAAAGTGCTAAGATTACATACATGAACCTCTATGCTCAACTAAGGCATACCATTTGGATGAAAGTAAAACCCACCCAGTGTCTGGGACGATAACGTAGTGTGCGCTCTGCCAGCATGAGCATCAGCTGACAAAAGTCTTAGTCTCTTTAAAACAGATTTCTGGAGTTGCTGGGTATGGTAGCTCACTTGGATCTCAGGAGGATTGCCATGAGTTCAAGGCAGGTAGATGAAGCAATAGATGTCTCAACCCCCATCTTTCCCATCCCCCCCTAAAAACTAAAAACGGCTGTGAGAGGGAAGCCATCTGCCCAGTGTTATCTTGGGTCTCCCCTGTCTGGTTTCAACAACGTGTCACTCACTATGTGACATAGCAGGCAGAGCTCAGTTTTGCTTTCCCGGGTCAGACAGCAGAACTCTCCAACAGGATGTCTTCCAGAGGCAGGTGGGCAGCAGCAGGCTGTATCAGTGGGCTGTCTATGTGGGCTAAGGAGCAGGAACCAACTTGCCCCTTTCACAACCACCCCCGGCTCTCTCTGTAAAATGTCAGCAAGCTAGGGAAGGGGGGTGGAGAGACAGGCAAGCTGTTAACCCGCAAGATGCTGGGGCGTGGGTGGTGCAGGCTCAGGCTCCCAGACAGCTATTTTGGCATGTGCTATGATGGTGCTCAGCCCTGGCAGGGGAGAGGCCTCTCTGTGGGAGCGCTGTACTGGCACTCTGCCAGGAAGGGGGGGGGGGGCAGGTCTCTGCAAGGAGAGACAGAGAGGGTGCTGGGTACAAGTGGGGCCTAATCTATTCCTCAGGACACAGGCCACTCACTGAACCCAGGCTATCCAAGAATCCTTCCCTGGTACCTAATTAAAGGTCACAGGTGTGCCCTTCCCCGGGTCCAGCTGTGAAGCACCATGAAGGCTGTCTTCCAGACACAGGCTGCCGACCCAGGATCTCTACAACCAGTCTGCTCCTGCTAAAGGGACCCAGGGGTGGGGTGGGGTGGGGGATGGTGGGGTGGGGGGCTGTCACTTACTAGGGGCAGGACATCTCATGCGTCTTAGGCAACTTCATGAGGTATGAACCTCTCAATAAACCCACACAGTATCTAAGGCCTCCTGAGGCTCTGCAGGTTAGGGTGGGAAGGGACTATCTGAAGGGAAGTGTTAATAACCAGGTGCTACGGAAAGATTTCTGGGCTGAGACCCAGGGCAAACTTCGTGACCTTTATGAGCCTTTGTCTTTTTCATCTGTAAAATGGAAGTAAACCCACCAAGGCCATCCTTGTGATGAGTCTATGAAACTGGCAGACGTATGAGCTTGGAGTAGCTGTTGATGGCCAGAAAAGAAGATGAGCGCCATCCACCTGGACACAGGTGCGTGGGGGGTGGGGGTGGGGGAGCATTCAATAGAGGATTGAGAGCACCCATCCTCCCTCCTGTGGACCACAGCTCCTGCTCCCACTCAGACCCGCTCTCTCAGCATGCCCTTAGCTAAGACGGGCGAGGGTAAGGGGGCAGGCATCTGGTCTATGCTCTGCTTAGCCTTTCCCTCCTGGACACGAGTGCCAGCTAGGCTCAGGGCTGAGAGCCAAGGGGCTGGGGGAAGCATACTATAACCCGGATGCTTACGCTCTAAGGGCATCCAGGGCCCTCACATGAAACATACAGGTAGTGGCTGAGGACCACAGCAACAGGAATGGCTCCAGGAAAGAGGGAAGCTGTAAGCCTCGAGCTGTGGTTCTCAGCCTTCCTAATGCTGTAACCCTTTAATATGGTCCCTCATGTGTGGGGACCCCCAACCATAAAACTATTTTTGTGGCTGCAGTGATTTTATAACTGTAATCTTGCTACTGTTATGAACTATAATGTACATATCTATGTTTTCTGATGGTCTTTTTTCTTTTTTCGTTTTTTTTTTTTTTGAGACAGGGTTTCTCTGTGTAGCCCTGGCTGTCCTGGAACTCACTATGTAGACCAGGCTGAATGTAGACCTGGCAGAAATCTGCCTGCCTCTGCCTCCCAAATGCTGGGATTAAAGGTGTGTGCCACCACTGCCAGGCGTTTTCTGATGGTCTTAAGCAAACAATTTAGGTCATTTGACCCCCCAAGGGGGTCGTAAGCCACAGGTCGAGAACCACTGGCCTAAAGGCAAATGTTCACCTTCCTGCATACAGTGTCCCCTCCCTGAGACAGGTTGCGTGCCAGGTGGCAAATGCAGGTGAGACTCTGGAGTGAGTCCTGTGATGCAGCACATATGAATGTGTCCCAGGATGCCTGTGAGACCTTGGCTGAGTCCAGGGTACTTCACCAGGGCCTTGACCTTCAGGGGCGGGGCAGGGTGGAACTAAATGATATGGAAACACACACCCCTGATCACTGGCTTCACTCTGGCAGCTAGGATCTTCACCAAGAGAAGGTGTCTGGATCCATCCACAGCAGGTGCAAGTGGTCTGCTAGAAGAAAACTTCCGGGCCCAGTGTCCTTCCCTACGGGAGCCTCGGCCCCCTGCTGTTGTCACAGTGATACTGCAGGACCCGTTCCTGGGTAGTGCAAGGACCTTGAAGCCCTCTCTCTCTGGCCCTCTGTGCTAGCTGGAGGCACCAGTACTTCTTTTAGAGGCAGCTCAGCCCAAGCGTCAAAGCTTGCCAGCCTGCCCATCAGCCTCCTCTTTTTTGCTTGGGGAAACACAGAAAATTCTGGGAAGGCTTTCAGAAAGATGCAGGCAGGTCTGCTGCTCTCCTTCTCAGACACAGCTCCCAAGCCTAGGCTTTCTCTGCTCAGGGGGCAGGAGTCCTTCCTCTGTCCTTGACTGTAAGGACACCCTCTCTCTACCATCTTATATTAAGTGCAAACCCTTGTCAGTCCGAATGTGGGGATTTGACCTTTGTTATGGTGGCAAAACAACAGGAACTGCCCATCCCCACCCCTGACATGTAAGCCAGAAACTGGTCCATGTGATACTAGACAGGGACCGGAATTCTTCCTTCACCTGCCAACCTAAGCCAGCTCTGTACCTGGGCACACAGTCAGATGCACCCAGCTCAGGCAGAGGTCCCTCTTCTGCAAGTTGGCAGGAACCCAAGGTTCTGCAGCCACCTGGACTGTTCTCAGTATTAGCCTAAGCAAGACAATTGATTCACTCAGAGATTCTTTTGGCCCCCAGACATCCTGGCGCCACAGACAGGGG
The DNA here is from genome assembly GCF_000001635.26 of Mus musculus. Classification (NCBI taxonomy): domain Eukaryota; kingdom Metazoa; phylum Chordata; class Mammalia; order Rodentia; family Muridae; genus Mus; species Mus musculus. Next base: position 91,959,861 of record NC_000068.7, read on the forward strand.
TTCTCAGCTCTGAAAGAGAGACATCCCTCAAGGTGTCCCTCCCGTTCACTGCAAACCACCCCAAATAGTGCTGCATCTGCTCATCCCGCCAGCCTTGTCCTCCCGTGTGGCATGGCCTCTAAATGAGATCTATTGTGTCAAACTCGCCCCACGGGTGTGTCTCCTGCCCTCTGGGAGCTTATGACTTTGAGACTAATGAAGGGCAGAGATGGCATTCTGGCTCCCAGGGGCTTGGACAACCAAAGCTCCTTCTGTCAAAATGTGTAGTGTGCCAGGTAATTTATAATGCCCCTGGGGTGCAAAACCAGCCAATCCACAAGCCGAGTGACCTGCCCAGGACCAGGCTGTGGCAAAGGGCCAGAGGATGAGTCCGTCACCTCTTCATGGGGCTGGTTCTAGGCAACTGTCCTCACTGGAGACTGACCAAACCTTCGGGTCAGAGAACCTGTATGTAAAGATTCCACCTGCTCTACTCAGCGTAGAGGAAAACCAGATGATGGGAGGTTAGAGTAGATCCCCTCTCCTTTTTCCTCTAAGAGGGGGCTGACAGCTTCCACCATGAAGAAGTGGGGTGGGATAGAGTTGGAGGTGGGCAGAAGCTGTAAGCTGAGGAAGTTATGGCTCAGCTCTGTGTCTGTCACTGGACTGAAAAAGAAAGAGATGGCAAACTGCTCCCCAGGTCCCAGCCAGTGATGCCAGTTGAAGGGGGCAGGGTAGGCTTGAAGGAAGACACCATGGTCACCGTTCTTCCTGATCCAACACAGACAGGACCCATGTGGCCCCCCACCAAGTCCACAGCAGACACTGCCAACTGTTCACACACTCTGCACCTGAGCCGAAGACAGAGCTCAACGCAGCAGCCTCAGAGCCAACACACATCTGGTGTCATCGATGGCCCTGTGTTCTGGCCTGTTCACTTACGAGGTCCCTCAGCTTTGAGGTGTAAGTGGCAGAAACATGTGGTAGAACACAGAGGTTAAATGTCCAAGGAGAAACAAGAGCTGTCTTATAAATGAGCATGGAGTCTGGGAAAAGATAGAGGGACGGTTTCAACTGAAGACATCCCAGGGGCCAAGAAGCACAGCGGAGCGGCATAGGTTAAAAGGACAGAGCCGGCCGGGCGGTGGCGCATGCCTTTAATCCCAGCACTTGGGAGGCGGAGGCAGGAGGATTTCTGAGTTCGAGGCCAGCCTGGTCTACAAAGTGAGTTCCAGGACAGCCAGGGCTATACAGAGAAACCCTGTCTTGAAAAACCAAAAAAAAAAAAAAGGACAGAGCCTGGGCTGGGACACTAATCCATATGTCTGCTCCTCTCATCGCCTGGCCATCAAATGAAGTCAAAGGAGGCCCGGCACCAATGGGTACAGATCCTGAAGGCCCAAGTCAGCCAGAGGAACCTGTCTCTGCCATGAGCTCCCGATGTCTTTGTTTTGTTTGTTTGTTTGTTTGTTTGTTTGTTTGTTTGAAGCGCCACCGCCCTCCATACATAGCCCAAGCTACCACACCCATGCTTATGGAGGCCCTCTCTGACTTTCTTCTTGATAAGCATGCTAGAAAATCACTTCCCATCCCAGGATGCCATCACCCTGGGACTTTGTGATATCACCTGGGAAGCTCTAGAAAAAGTTCTGGCTCACTTCTAGAGCTGAACAGGCAGACATGGCCGCCAATGGTAAGATCTAAGAATCTGACTTCTTAGAGCTCCCGGGCCTCTGTGATGGTGTATTTGAGGTGCTGGGTAGAGAAAGGGGATGTGGATTTTGGAATCAGACCAACCTGGGTTCAAATGCTGTCTCTGCCTCTTACGTGCTGTGTGACTCTGGGTAAATGGCTCCTCTCTTTGACAGTATGTTTATTTCATCTACAAAGATGGAAAAATAGAACCTATCCTGCTTATTTTAGAGAATTATATAAAGGCACTCAGCACTTCTGTTGATCTGTTGACTATGCCCAAGGCTTATCTCTCCATCCACAAACCTGTGCTCTTCAAACTGAGCACAGCTTCAAGTAGAAAGCACTCAACACTTGGTGCCCTATGGGCAGCAACAGGAAGCCTTCAGGGTGCCCCTCCCTCCCTCCCCCAAGAGCCTGTGAACACTGGAGGCTACATCCTGCAGCTGAGTGTAAACTGCTCTACCTTGCAAGGCTGTGGGTAAGAAAACAGAAGTATTGGAAGTGTTACTGCCTGCCCTCTTATGTGAGGTCTTGAAGCTCCTGTGGCTTCTCCAAAGCCCCCGGAGCTCCATCTGCCAGTGCAAGGATCCAGATCTCCTCTGTGTGGTGTGTGGTGCGTGGTGTGTGCTTAGCAGCACACTGCAAGTGCAAAGAGCAGGGCCCTGGCAGGGGTAAACCAGGCGGAGGGCATAGATCAGCACCACAGGCACACCACCCACACAACAGAGGAAAACCACACAGGTTATTAGTAGGTAAGTCTACCCTGGAAAGGCCCCAGGCAAAGCTCAGAAGGGGCCAAAGACAGCAAGGCCTTAAACAGTCACAAATACTAAAAGGGAGGCCCTGGGTAGAGTCTGAGGTCAGAGTCCAATCAGAACTCTAGGGTTCTTAGCTGATTGGCTGCAAGCTCTTCAGCCACCAAAGAAATTCAGAGGTCAGACAGGAAAGAAGAAAGGAGGAAAAAAAAAAAAAAAAAAAAGATCAGAGAGCTAGGTAGAATGGGTGGCACCTTACACCAGGGCTTTTCCAGCAGGCACAAATGAGCACACATGCCCTGAACTGCCTGCACTCAGTCTTTCCATACCCTCCCTCCAGTTTCTCATCACAGTCCATGGTCAAAGCTCTGTCACAGGTACAATATGGTGATATTTTGATTGCTTGGGGGAAAGGGCAAGATGAAGCTAAAACAGCCAACTCTGATTCAAAACTACAGGCCACTTCGTCCCTTCCCAAAGCAAGAGCTGGAAGAAGATAGGGGGAAGAGATGACTGTCTAGAAAAGGGAGAAGGGGCTATCTTCATGCTATGGCAGAGCAAAGTAGAGCAACACGCTAGGCACCCACAGTCCTCAGAAGTTTAAAACATCGAGTAATTTAATCAGTGACCTGGGGACAACCATGTGCTGTGGCAAATCACAGCGACCACAATCAGCAGATGCCAAGAAGTGGTAGTTGGCAAATAGGTTCCCCAGAAGCACGAAGGGCGGTGTGACTGCCCCCACCACGCTGGTAACTGCAGGCTCGGGGAGACTGTCAAAAAGCAGTGGTGACCAGTCGTAGGGTCTCTGACTGCTGGTGCCAAGGAGTTGGGGTGACTTCTGTCTCCCTGCAGAAGGGTTAGGAGCAGACTATCATTGCACTAAGGACGAAGCACACTACCAGCCGGTGCCAGCGCGCGCACCACCCGGACCGCCTGTGCCTGGCGCTTGGATACCCACGCTGGGACAGCCTGTCCCGCCGCCGCCCCGCTCACCTGTGCCCAAAGAGCCGCAGCCCCGGGAAGCGCCGCTTGGTCAGGCGCCGCGGCGCCTTGTCGGGCTCCGGACCCGCGTCGCGCTCGGAGCCGCTGGACGAGGCGGAGGCCGACTCCGAGTCGCTGCTCCGGCCCTCGGGGCTGGGGTCCCGCGGCTCCATCCGGCCCTAGCCCCGGCCGGCGGCGGGCCCGCGGGAGACGCCCATGCCGGGCCGGCGGCCGGGGCTCAGCACGCCGGCTCCGCACCGCCCGCCAAGCTCATGGCGAGCGCGCGCTCCGCCCGCCCTGCGCTGCGCTGCGCGTCCTCGCGCCCCACTCCCAGGTGCCGGGGAAGCAGCCTCCGCTTCAGGAAGTGCCGACAGCCGCGGCCGCAGGACCCCGCATAGCTGGCCGGGCCTCTGCCTGCCCGCCCGCCGCCGAGCACGCCCCCTCGGCCGCTCCGCCGCACTCGCCCCACGGCGCCCTCTGCTGGCCTCAAGCCACGTCGCAAGGCCGTCGAGGAGGCCTGGGGGCGGGACTTACGAGGGCACCACCCCTCCAGCTCCGAGGCCAGCCTGCCTGGATGGGACTGACTTCCTGGCCTGAGCCGCTCAAACTGTTCCCAGATGTATGATCCTCACCCCCATGTCCTCCTCCACCAAACAACCTACATGATCAAAGTATACACACGCGAGGGCGGCTGTCACCACTTCTCCCGCATCCACAAGTTATATATTGCTCTCTTGCACCCACTCAGCCACTCATGTGCTCTCTCTCTCTCTCCACCCTTACCCCCTTGGCTATCCATAAGCGCACCCACGGACAAAAGCCACGCAACGCTCTCCCTACACACAGCAGGCACGCCCCTCCCATGGAATTATCTTCAATCGTCAAACTCATACTTTTCTCTCACATTCAGGGCACCAAAGTCATTCAGTGACCTTCACACACTCACAAAGAACTTCAATGTCCCTCTGACAAAGTCATCCTTCTACAGCTGTTCACAATGACTTCAACCCTTCACCCACTCCTAACATAGGGAAATTTCCCCAGCACAGTGTTCAATGTTCCCTTGAATCCTTATACCATAAGGATGAGCTATGTACTTCCTACACATTCAAATACACACAAGGACAACAGTTACAACCTACACACCCATTCACGTATACACCCATATAGAAGAAACTGTCTCCCACACACAGATACCCCTGAGGGCAGTGGTTACAAGAACCTCATATTTCACATACACATCCAGAAATATTCTTCATGTTTGAAACACGTTCTCCTTCAGAAGGGAGACCAATTGGAACAAGAAGTCACCAGGAGACATACCATCACATACATTTGAGGATCCACAACTTAGGTGGGTCTCTAGATGCTGCACAACTGTGACTGTGACGGGGAGGCCTGGAAGCCAGTGACCTTGGTCCACCTCCTCCTCAGATCATGCCACCCTGATGCCTACTGTTTCAGTTAGCCCTCCTTTCTAGAAAGCCACATCCTGTGTTGCCTTCGACTTCACCCTTTCCTTTGGGGCTTTGGTAGCCTGTTTTTCCAGACTTTGCCTGCCACAAATAGCCAAAGCTAGGGGGCTGTGACCCAGGAACATGCCTGTGATTCTGAACAACAGATGACATCCAGAAGCCCCAACTCTCTCTTATACACTGAGTTTCTTCCTAGTAGCCCTGGAGAAGCTGGACTCCAGATCACCAGCCAGCAATGGGGACCAAGCTGGATAGGAAGAGGACCTGACCCTGGCTTCCTGGGTACACATGTTTTCTTTGAGGAAGTCATCGGGTGGTTATCACCAAGCTCAATGGGAAAAGCTGGGGGATGGGGGAGGGGGAGGGGGAGGGGGCAGCTTAAAGATTCCACTGAGTTTACTGAGTCCTTGAACTGGATTTGAGAAAACTCCCACATCATGTACCACAGTCCTGGGAGGGCTCCTCTCCCGACAACCCCTGCTGTTCTCTCTCAACTCCAATCCCAAAGAGAAGCCTTCTATCAAATTACCCCAAGCCTGAAAAGATTGTGCCACCATGGAATTACTGGGAAATAGACGGGTGAACCCACGTCTGCCACTCTTCCACACCATATAGAAAGTTCATAGAAGGATGAGGTCTCTGTGCCTATCCCAGGCCACCCTTGTACCTACTGTGTCTGGGGAACCTCAGCTGGGATCTGTGGCACGTCCCAGGAGCGGGAGCGCCACATCTGCCTCAGTGCCCCTGGCAGCTCGGCTTCTTTCGTCCCCAGCACCTTCGCGGGGCCCAGAGCAGCAGCCACATCGCAGCCTCCCCCGGCGCTGTGGCCAGCCCCCAGTGCGCTCATCCTGCCCAGCAACTCTCTTCCTCTTTCCGCACTTCCTGACGTGGGGGGTGCGGGGGGGCTTGCTGCTAGAGGCCGGCTGGAGGCTCAAGCCGAGGACCACAGGGCTTGTCGGCGCCTTCCGCTGACTGGGGCAGAACACTGGCAAGGCACAGAGCTGCATAGGAGAGCAGGGGCAGGTGGGGACAAGCCCAGCGTAGCAGTCAAGAGACAACCCCAGGAGTCAAAAGCTGCCAGGCACCCACTAGACCTGCCTGGGCTGGAATTTGCACCCCAGCTCCAGGCCTTTATTTTCCAAATAACATCTCTGAATTTCACCTCTTGCTGCTGCTAATAGTCTCTCACTTCATGACACTCCTCGCGGCACACCGGCTCTAGGTACACAGGCTGACTCCAGCCTGTGTCCAGCTCTCTTAGCATCCTGTATGCACCATACCTTTCAACAGAGCTAGGCACACAGGGTGGTGGTGTATTGGAAACGGCAGTGGATGGAAGATGCCAGATCATGTTCAGTTTCTCCTATCTGCCAGCAGTGTGACCTGGACCAGGCCATACATCTTCTAAAGCAACCTTTTAGGGAATACAAACAATAAATCAGTGAATACGTTTGTCAGAGAGTTTTGGGGAGCCTTGGTTTTTCTAATCTGTAGAATGGATTATAGTTTGGACTCACTGGGTTGTAAGTGGATTAAATAAAAGGTGAAGGGTTCATAGACAATTTAGGAAATAATGGTTGGTACATCTTGTTGTACCTTCATGGAACCTAGAACCTAGAAGGGGAAGATAGTCAGAAAAAAGACAATCTATGCATGTTAGGCAATGAAAAGTGCTATTTTAAAAAGACAGGAAGGGGAAGCCAAAATGAAGGGGCAAAAAGTGGCAGACAGGGGGATTGAGCAAGAAGGTGACATTTGAGGACAGACTCAAATGAATCATGAGAGCAGATCATGTGACCCTCTGGAGACTAGCACTGTGGACGCAGGGAACAGTGAGGTGTAAGTCCCAAGCGTGGATGAGGCCGTGGGGCTGAAGAACCAGAAGGCAGAAGGACCCTGGAAGGCTCTAGAACACCTTCTGAGGCCTGATTGCCCTGGAGTTTGAGGCTCCCATGAGGGGCTTAGCAAACACTAGTGAGCCACGCTTGCTCTTTAACCTGCAGGCAGCGTAGGGAGGGATGTGAGCATCCCTCCAGCACTCTGCAACCACGATGCCTTACAATGAGTTCTTTAGTTGTGTGTGCTTGTTACTCCAGGGAGGCTGAGTTTCTTGAGGATAGAAACAGTGTCAGTTCAGTTCACAAAGCAGAAGCACTACAGAACCTGCTGGTGGTGCCACCAGCCCTCCACACAGGGCTGGCCTTCACTCTTGTATTCCTCTGGACTAGAACATGGTCGCTTGCAATAACTTACCTGATGGATACATAACTTGAATCATTAATACTCATTCTAATAAGCACTTCTGGGCCAGCAACCTTACTAAACACATAATTACCTCATTGACTCCTTTAATGACCCTATGATGTAGAGCTTGCTATTTTCCTCTCTTTAAAGTTATAAAACAAACGAAGCCAGGCACCGCCTTTAGTCCTGCCACTTGGGAGGCTGAGGCAGGCGGATCTCAGAGGCCAACCTTCTCTACATAGCAAGTTCCAGACCAGCCAGAGCTACATAGCAACACCTGGTCCTAAAAGCAAAACAAAACAAACAACAACACATACAACACCCTCCCCCCAATTATATTTATTTCTCTCTGTGTGTGTGTGTGTGTGTGTGTGTGTGTGTGTGTGTGAGACACTTGTGCCCCATGTGTGGAGGTCAGAGGACTATTTACAAGAATTAGTTCTCTCCTTCCAGCATGTGGGTCTTGAAGATCAAACCCATGTCCTTGGGCTTACAGCAAGCATCCTTACTCTCTGAACCATCTTGCCAGCCCCATTTTCCTCCTTCCACATTAGGAAACAGACACAGAACTTCTAATCTTACTTGTCCAAGATCTTCTTGTGTTGAGATTAAGAACCTAAACCCCTCAAAAATGATTTTTAAAGCCGGGCGTGGTGGTGCACGCCTTTAATCCCAGCACTCGGGAGGCAGAGGCAGGTGAATTTCTGAGTTCGAGGCCAGCAAGGTCAACAAAGTGAGTTCCAGGACAGCCAGGGCTACACAGAGAAACCCTGCCTCGAAAAACCAAAAAAAAAAAAAAAAAAAAGATTTTTAAACACACACACACACACACACACACACACACACACACACACACACACACACACACACACACGACTCTAACCCCAGGGTCTAAGATGTCTTGTTGCCCCACTAAGGTTTGAGGGCATGGTCAGGCTCTGCACACTTTTTCACAATTGCTGTCCCTTGAACATGTCACGTCTGAGTCCTTCAAGATGGTCTCCGTGTGGTGTGGCCTCTCAAGACTTTACCCACCAGGCCAAGGTCCACTCTGAAAGGAGGCTGCATGCGGCAAGGCCCAGCCTTTCTCTCCCAGGCTTTCCGCAAGTAGCCCCAGCAGTTAAACAGAGGAAATGGGGCTGGGCTTGTTTTCCATCTGGACAGGCAGAGAGCAGGAAATGGCGCTCCTGGAGGGGAAGCCAGGCTGCCTGGAGGCTCTGAGTCGCAGGCTAACCCTGATTCTGTGACCGGGGCTACTTTGAGCTCATACTGTACAAAGCTGTCCGTGCCAGCTTCGCAATCCAGATTGGGTGGGGAGGGGAGGACGAGGCTGGGAGGGACAGGCGGACAGGGCAGGGGAGGATGCCCTTGGCTGTTCCTGGGACTTGAGCCAGTGCTGGGGAGCTAGGGACCCCTCAGAATCCACCCAGGTATACACAGGAAGAGCAATCTGGGTAAGAAAATTATTCTGGGCTTCGCTGAAGCCCCTGAGGAGAAGGCGTTCCACTTTCTGTGGCCTGGATGAGCAAGTGGGAGCTGGGGAAAAGAAATGTACCAGGCCACCAAATACCCAACCCACGACCTGGACATCTTCTGCCCTCAAAACCTGCCAAGCCTGCCTCCTCTGTCTGACCTTCTCCTCTGACCTGCCTCCTCTGTCTGACCTTCAGGCTCCTTGTGTCCTGACTTCTCTTGTCTCGTTGTCCAGGCTTTCCCTGTGGGGTTTTTCTTTCAGAGTATATCATGCAAGTGCATGCTTTTGTAGTAGTAGATGCTCAAAACACAAAATTTCCCTATTTTTTTTTTCATGCTCTCTCAACTGTGGTCCTGGCACCTGAACTCCATTCTGTCTATGATGCTGGGTGCATTGCCTTGCTGCCATTGGTCCTTTGTATCTTGTCACTTGGAGTCTTCCTCCCTCAGACCCAAACCCAAGCAACGGAACCAGGGAAGTGTAGAGAACTCACAAGCTCATATGCCAGCCCTTGTTGTGAGGCTGTGTGCTGCGCATTAACCGTAATTTGGACCCAATGATCTCCATTTTATTTTACATATTTATGTGTTTATTTCTGCACTGCTGGGATTGGACCTAGGTTTTTCTTGGATACTAGTGCTCTATGACAGTAAGTTATACCCTCAGCTCTGTACTAGATGACAGGGTCTCAATCTGTAGTCCACGGGAACTTCAAACATACTATGTTTCCCAGGCTAGCCCAGAACCTCAAGTAACTCTCCTGCCTTAGCTTCGCAAGCACTAGGATTTGAGGGTAAGCGGTCTCACTCAGCCCTACCCAGACTGTATCAAAAGTCTCCTCTGGATTTGGCAGTTTCGTTGGAATCTCTGTCCCCAGTCTCGAGGCTTTCATTCATCCCTAAGGCAAGTATTCTCATAAGCACTTGCCAAGGGTCAACACTGCTCCTGTCAGCATTCTCACCCACAGTCTTACCCCTAGACACTCTGCTCCCAACCATCTTGGATCATCAGATTTGTACGCACAGCTTTCCTTCTTATGACACTGTTGAACCCTGTGTTGCTCATTGTGCAAAAATATGAGCTCAGTGATTCTTTTTTTTTTTTTTAATAGATGTTCAAATGGGTTGAGTGTTTGATGAGAGGAGCAGAGAAAGGGAAACTGGCTTCTTGGGACTGAGAGCATAGCTTAGTTGGTAAAGTGCTTGCCTGGTATGCTTTAGGTCTCTTCCTATCTCTGTCTCCCCAGCACAGATTGTAGGCACTCACCAGCACACTTGGTTCTTCATGCTTGGATGTGTGTGGCAGTCATTTTATTGGTGGAGTCTTTGCTCGGCCCTGAGACCTGTGAGTGTTGTGTTCACCATAGGAGTAGTGACCTGCTAAATTTCGATTTCTGATTTGGGCTAGTTCACCTTTCCTTCCCCCCTCACCCCCAAGACAGGATTTCTGTATAGCCCTAGCTATCCTGGAACTCACTCTGTAGACCAGGCTTGCCTTGAACTCAAAAATCCACCTGCCTCTGCCTCCCAAATGCTGGGATTAAAGGCATATACCACCACCACCCGGCTGGTTCACCTTTCCTTATGCACACCACCTGGTAGTCCCCCTACACCCTGGTGGTCACCCACACCCATAAGGCCACCTTAACTAACTTACTTCATACAACTGGTCCACACAGAGTACTGCTGCCACAAATACCTAGAGTCAGTGAATCTCTGGCCTCTGCTTCCAGAGTAGCTGAGTCTACATAGATCACCACACCTGGAGACCCAGAGGTTTTCTAAAGTCAAAATCCCTCATCAGCTCTGAAGCCTGGGATCCGAATACTTGCATAGCCCCTGGGAGACTCCACCCTCACTGAGAGGACAGGTGTGCCTGTGGTAGGATGTAGGTGCTGCTGGTGACAGATGGGAATTGGAGAAACCCCTCCAGGGTGTCTTTATGAAAGCTATGAACAGAAAGGAGTCTGAGCAGAGAAAAGGCAGGACTCTCTTCCATTGGGACGGGGGATACAGTACTAGCACAGACAGCTCAGCAGTCAGAGGTGTTTCCAGACTGTCATCATTTGGAAGACACTCTGCCTCTATTAGGATCCCTGCACTGAAAGGAAGAAGGGGCTTACATGGCTCTCTTTCTGGGGTTCAGCAGGGTCTGCTCTAGAGTCTCCCTTCTGGCCCCAGTTTGGATTCCACAAAACCCCTAATGCGGGACAGGTAGGTACCTGACATTCCTCCCACACCCTGGTAGAGTCACAAGCTCAAATTTTAAAGAAATCTTTCAGTCTTTCACCCCCTATCCCATGTCCCATTATCCTTCCCAGATACCATTACTTAGTAAGAAGCCCAAAGAAAAGACCCTCCAGGATGAAAGGCCAGGCCCCTGGAAGCCAGTATGGTTAGGGAAATGGCTTTGGAATGAAATAGATCAGATAAGTTTCTGCTGTGTGATCTTAAGAAATTGTTTGACTTCTCTGAACCACAATAGTCCATGTTTGTGGCTTTCAGGGAACTCCAACCCTGTTGTGCACAACTTCCTCCACAATCATCTGTGGATCTCAAAGGCCTGCAAGAGTCCGTTCTCTTGCCCTACTCCCTTCCACATCACCAAAGAGGTTTCCCAGCCTGGATTGACCCTTGTCCTTGGGCCCTGGTCCTTTATGGCTCTTCTGAATGCCCTGATGTGAAAATGTACTGACTGAGACAAAAACTTCTTTGGCCCTCACTTCTTCCAAAGTGCCCCTGGGAACCTCCTCAAAAGCCACAGCTACCTCCAGGCAGCCTGGGCATACTCAGCGGCTTATGCCATCTGGCATCTGAGCTGCTGGGGACACATCCTCTGGTGAAGCCCTCTTCTGGGCGGCCAACTGCTGCTATAAGGCCTTAGAATGAGTCTATTCCCGCCCTTGGACTCTGAAGGCTCTGGCCTTTCATTCCCTCTTCTGCGTGAACCTGTGACTGGAGGAAAGAGTTCTGGTCAGGGCCTGGGCTCCCGTTCTTGGCAAGGAAGGAAAATGGACGGACCCCCGGCTTCCGGCTTCCTTTGGCAGCAGTCCCCTCCCTCCCCCTGCTCCAGCTCAGCTCTCTGCCCCCGGTTTTTGCATTTTTAATTCGGGACAGAATGTGATCTCTTGCAAGCTTCTTGCTTTATCCTGTTGCTATTTAAATTACAAATCGGCCCCATCTCCCTGTCACTCCAGGGTTATTTTTAGCTTCTGGTAAATAGCAGCAGGGAGAGTAGGATCAGGTGCCCCTCCCTCGAGGAGCTGTGTCCCTGCGGCTCTGTGCCCGCTGCAGGGGGCACCCTCCCTGCCAACTGGCGCCACTAGCCGTCCTGGAAGGGTGGAGGGGAAAGGGGGCAGTGGGGGCTGGGACATGCTCAGTTCCTGCTCTCAGTCTCTGGCTAGCTTTGCTAGCCTCTGTTCCCACTATCACTGCTCAGAGGCAGCATCCACCATCCTTCCTGGACCTCCCTAACCGGTCTTACTCTAGCGAGAGATCTAGGGGGCGGTTCATTACTTCCCCTGTATGCCGCTTGTCTATAATATCCTTCAAGCCGTACTACTGAGTGGATACTATTGTTCCCATTTTCCATATGAGGAAACAGGGTTAGAGGTGAAAGTTTCACAGGCTCAGAAGAGTCAGCGCTGGTTTCCGGGAACCCTCAAACCCTCAGACCCCAAGCCCATGTGCCCATGTGTGGAAATTGCTGCCCGTGTTGGAATGGTCTCTGCCCAGGTGGATTACCGCATCAGTGTGCTGTCTACTGAGTCATGGCTCCAGGGCCTCATCCGACCCACTGCCTGATTGTGTAGGGTCCCGTGAGCTAAGAATGGTTTCAATGGTTTCAACATTTCGAGAAACAGGAAGTACCAAAAGAATAATAGTTTGCGACAGTGAGATGACACGAGTTGTAAAGTTCAGGGTCCGTAAGCAAAACTTAAGAGGAAGCCAGGCGCCCTCATTCCTTTACACGCTGCCTGTGATTGCTTTGTGCACCACTGGCAGGGCTGAATAGCTGTGACAAGGAGCACGTGACTTCCAACGCCTGAAATATTTACTGTCTGGCCTTGTGCAGGATCCTACTTTTGTCGAGGAAAAAGTCTGAGCCTCCGCCTCCTAAGTCCGTGTCAGGCAGTGTGTCGGCAGGGCCAGAGCGTCTGGGCCATGATTGAATCTGTACAGGGATACCTCTGCCAGCCACACCCAGCAAATAATATCCATTGTACCCTCTTTTATCCAGAATCTTTCTCTTTGACGTCTCCATAGGTACAAACAAGTGGTTTTCAAACTGACAGGGCTACCAGAATTACTGGAGAGGTTTACAGATCCAGATCGAGACTCTAACCCGAGTCCAAGGCTTTAAGAAACCATTTTATTTTTTATTTATTTTTTCTTGAGGTCTTAAGAGATTGAACCTAGGATCCCACCCATGCTATGCAAGCACTTTGTCATGGAGCTACAACTCCAGCCTTAAGAATACATTTTAGGAGGCTGGAGAGATGGTTCTGCAATGAGCTGGTCTTGAATAAAACCCAAGTTCAGTTCCCAGGAACATATGGTGGCTCACAACTGCCTGTAACTCCAATTTCAGGGCATCTGACCTTCTTGTCTCTTTAGGATCCTGTACACATCTGGCATGCAGGCTTTCTCTCTCACACACACATTTTTTTTTAATCTTTTCTTAAAAAAATTCATTTAAAAAGACATACTTAGGTGATCTGGTTTGGTACCTACTGGGCATAACATTGGAGGTGGTCCACAAACACAGCATCCCTCATACCCTCTGTCTTCCTTAGCTGGAGTCATCATTGCAAGAAGTCTCTTGAACCCAACCCTAACTGGTTAGGACTCCTTCTGTGCTTGGGATAGCTTCTCCCCAGTCCAGATACACATGTGAGACACATGGGCTCTACATACTGTCCTGCCCTTTCTGATGGGATTTATTGGAAACTAGGTCCCCTTTGACCCTTCTCAAATCCAAACTTGTTTTGTTTGCTAGCTTATGATGGCTCTGGAAAGAGCCCAGAGGTACTTCTCGTCAGGCCCCTCCTCCCTAGCATCTTCTCCAATCCTGCTGAAAGCCCCTGTGGTCCTCACTTGCGTCAGAAGCAGCCTGGCCTCAGTCCTGCTTCCGCTTGCACACACCCACCCACCCTCATATTCATTGCCCCCACACTTCTGCCTGAAAGCCCTTTCTCTCCGTGAAGGGCTTTCAACTGCTTTTCTTAGCCACTCCTCACAGCAGGACTGGAGGTTTAGCTGTGAGCTAGAGCTTTATGAAAGTGGCAGGCAGAGGATGTGAAAAGGGTCACGGTGGGCCTGAGCTCCTGACAGCCCTGGGACAGCCTGGAAGAGAGTGCAGCAGGCCTCTCCGGATTTACACCTCCTCCTCTACCACAGAAGGCTCAAAGGGCCTAGAGCTGCATTCTCTTTCCAGACCCAGAGGCTCCCCTTGCCTTAATGCCTTGCCCAGTTCTGGGGAGAAGACTAGACCGCTGGCCAGCCTCAGCATGGCCTCATCCTGTACAGCCCTGCCCTGGTGCAATCCTCAGAAGAAGAGATCCAACTTGGTTACTATGCATCTTTGATGGCCTGGGACTCCCATTTTGACCTGTGGAACAGCTCCTGCATGGGGGTGTTTCAGTCCTTAGAGCTGCCTCTCCATCCCTATGTGTGCTCATGCACATATAGCATCTAGTCAATTCTTTAGTGATGCTCTGTTTTCTATTCTACAAGGCCTCTTTTCTAGCAGCAGTTGATACATTTCCCTGACTTGAATATAGGGAAAAATCTTGGTGTGGTGCTTTTTGTAGGAGCCCAGACATCCAAGAAACAGAGTATGTGTGCCTTTGTCCATGTCTCCTGACTCCCAAATCAATAATATTTCTTCCAAGATTCTTCATGTTCTGTTCTTCCCCCAGGGACACTTTCAGGAGCTCCTGTATCTTAGCTGGAGGCCCCGGGCAGGGCTCTGGAAGATCTTGGTAATGGAGTCTAGCATGCTCAAGGTTCCCAAAGCGCAGGCAGGGCTCTTGGGAACCAAACCTATTTCCTTTTCCTCTGAGCATCATCCCACTTCAGGATGGTGGCTAACTTCCCTCTCTATTCTTTCTCAAGTGATATAGGCCTAATGGCTTCATAACCATTAAGGCCCCTTCAGCTCTCAGGGCTGGGTTGATTTTATGATCCTTCTTCCCAGAAGGTCCAAGGAGAAGCAGGGCAGTGTCAGACATACCCAAGCCCCTTGTGGTTGCCAGTAGACAAGAGATCTGTCTCCTCCCATCAGGCTAATGGAATTAAGGGATGAAGAAGCACATTGAGATGTCCCTATTAGACCCTCCAAAGAAAGTCACTCTGTGCCAAGGCTTGGGGAGGCAAGGTGAAGGGGGAGGTGAGGATGTCTATCTCCCCCCTCTCATCTGGGCACCACCTTGTGAGGAAGAGCACACTTGCTCACTCCAGGTCATTACAGCGGCCTCTGGGGCCCACTCCAGATGCTTCTGCCAGGGGACCCTTTAAGTTAGCGTAGCAGAAGCAGGCAAGTGGGGTCTTACCTAGACAGTTGATGGTGTAAGATGTTGGGTGGGCAATGCAGGGGAGGTGCCTACATCAGTGATGTGCTAGTGAAGGCCTGATGTGATACTGGGGGCGTGGTGGGAACGCCCTTGCCTTTTCTGGGCAGTAGGTTTCCAGCTGTTGTGGCAGAAGTTACCTCTGTGCTTAGCACAGGGACAGCCCACAGGAGGGTACAGAGGAGGGAGACTGAATGCACAGGGTGGGCACACTGCTTCTTCTGGAAGAAAGTCCAGAAGACTTCTCACTGCTCTCACAGAGATTAGTGAGGACCATCTCGGTGGGCTTTCTCCTAGAACAGAGACACAGCGCTAGGCACACAATTGGCTCTCCGTAATTAGATGCTGAATGAATAGAGCTTTCATAGTTCGAGAAGGGAAGCTATCCCCCGCACCCCTTCTGAATCCCCAGTCCCTAGAGTAGGGCCAGGCAAGCGGCTGGTGGGCGCGTCGTGAACACACGCTGCTAGTTCAGTGCTGATGTGAAGTGGTCCCCGCGCGGCGTTCCCTCTGTCCCCATTCTCCTTACCTGTATGACACCTGCTTTCGAAGGTGCATCTGGCTGAATCGCTCTTCCACCAGGGGTCCCGCAGCCACATTTCGGGAACCCTCGGGCCAGGGCTGGAAGACCTCGGCCTCCTCCGGGCGCCGGCAGCGCCGCCGCACCACCTCCTCCGCCGCCGCCCGGCCGCTGGCTGCCCTGTCCCCGCTCGGTCCTCCTCCCCCCGGTCCCTCAGCCATCCTTCTGCGGAACGGCTCCGTGCCCCGAGGTCTGCCGGAGAACCCACCAAAGTTCAGAGTCTCGAGCGCTCCGGAGCCAGGGGCGCAGGACCGGGACGAGGCAAAGAGGCGCTGGGTCCCGCACGTCGGTCGTGACGCGGCGCCCAGACGACAAGGACCAGGAGCTGCGGGGCGCCGCGCCTAGGAAAGGCCGGCAGGGATGCTCCAGAGCCCTGGGGAGACTGTGTCCTTGGAAGGGTCGGGATGCTGCGTGGGGCGCTGCTGGGGCGATCCCCGGACGGTCAGAGCCTGAGGTCTAGCCGAGCCGGAGCCTTGTAGCTGTCGCCGCAGCCACTAGGCACCAGGGTGTCACCTTAGAGACACTCGCCAAGCCGTAGGGTCCGAGGGGAGGGGGCCGCCTCGCCCTGCCTGATCGGCCCCGGGCCCCCGGGAGAGCGAGCCCGGAGCACAGGCCACAGCCAGCAACCTCTCCGGGGGCTCCAGGCCAGGGTGCAGGACCCTGCCCAGGCCCACCTCTGTTCCCCTGCTCGGTACTGGTACAGGCTGCACGGCACCTGCCAATCATCGCTCCACCTGTCACTCAGCCGCAGTGATGCACCCCCGCCCCCTTCTGTCCCGCGTTTTCCGGCTTTGGCATTCGTTGCCGCTTTAGGCAGGTGAGGGGGGTGGGGGAGACAGGGGCGGTGACAAGAGGCAGCTTTAACCCTGTCGGCGCTGTGGGAATTTAGAGATCAAACTGGATTTAGGGGAGGGGCACAGGAGACAGTTTACATCAATCCCTAGGGACATCTCGGGATTGTGGGAACA
This sequence comes from Mus musculus, assembly GCF_000001635.26. Classification (NCBI taxonomy): domain Eukaryota; kingdom Metazoa; phylum Chordata; class Mammalia; order Rodentia; family Muridae; genus Mus; species Mus musculus. The sequence goes on from NC_000068.7 coordinate 91,976,586, forward strand.
CCATCTCCAGGCTCAGAGATCTCAAGACCAGGCCTCAAGCTGGATCAAGTTGACTTGTATGTAAAGTCCCTTGAGATGACTCCGACCCTTGAGATGGTCAACCTTCCATGAATCCTTCAGGTTGATGGATTTGGGGTATCCCAGAACACCAAATCAGTATCTTCTAGTGCCAAAGAGACTGTCACAAGAGGGAGGAACCAGGGGCAAAAGGAAGAACAGGATGATGCTTCCATGGGGTCCAGCTTGAGTTTCCTGTCTTTTCAGTATCTCTTTGTACCATCTCTTCTTGGGCTTAGGGATGTTCACCAACTGAACGTTTCATTTGCACCATTGCAGGGACCTGGGTCACTCCTCAGATATTAGATACGAGTCTATTTGTGGTCCAGACTTTCTTCTCTTTCTGAAGTTGACCCATATGACCACAGATTCATACAGTATTTACGGGGCTGTTCTTTTTTCTTTCGAGACAGGGTTTCTCTGTGTAACTCACTCTGTAGACCAGACTGGCCTCGAACTCAGAAATCTGCCTGCCTATGCCTCCCAAGTGCTAGGATTAAAGGCATGTGCCACCACTGCCCGGAGGCTGTTCTTTGTCTATACTTTATCCAGGCATTCAAAGCCCATATCCCACCATCCAGCCCGATCCACCCATTTCCTCTACAATGTACCCATTTCAGCTACCAGGCTCTGGCTTGGCTAGACCTCAGGCTCTCACGGTCTGGGATAGACCCAGCAGCGACCCACTGAAGCTTCCCCCAACCCTTCCAAGGACACAGTCTTGAATTGAATCTTACTCTGGAATTGGTCCCATTTCTTCACAGCGTCATCTAGTTGTCCCCTCTATCTTAAATTTTACCCAATCACAGACTTTCAATTTGAAAGTTCCCATATCTGTATCTATATCTATATCTATCTATATATATGTATATATTCCAGCTTGGCATCAGTGGCGCCCACCACCTTTAATCCCAGCACACAGGAGGCAGAGGCAGGTGGATCTCTGAATTCAAGGATAGCCTGGTCTATAGAGAATGAGTTTCAATATAGCCAGGGCTACACACAGAGAAACCCTGTCTTGAAAAAAAAAAACAAACCAAGCCAAACCAAACCAAACCAAATCAAACCAAACCAAACCAAACCAAACCAAACCAAACCAAACCAAACCAAACAATTAAGCAAAAAGCCGTTCTTTTCCATAATGGCTCCTTGACTGTCCAGCTGGTTGGCTTCTTCCTAGCCTCCCCTGTACTCTGAGCAGATGTCCTGTGCAGTCTTTGTCTCCTTTCCCCACTGTGAGCATGGGAAAGTGGGAGGGACCAGACTCACATAGGTAGATAATGGTGCTGCTTTGGGGTTCTCTGATATTCTCCACTCTGTTCTATGCCTTTGCTCAGGTTATCGCTGCCCTTCTTTGTCTCTCATGTGGAAAGGGCAACCGTCCATCCTTCAGCCCCATGCAGCCCTTCTTAATATTGTAGTGCAGAGATTTCTTGGGTGTCTTATTGGGCATACCCTGTATACTCTGAGTAGCGACCATCTCATTTGTCCCTAACCACATCCCTGAGTGGTAGATATTATCACTTCCTCTATGCTGCAGAGGACAAAGAAACGATGTTCAATGATTTAGTTGCTCAGAATAGTTCCTGGTGAGTGGCAGTGCACTTGGACTTAAGTCCATGCCTTCTGGTGCCAGCACCCATATCCTTTCCCTCTGTTCTACTGCTGGGACAGCTCCCCACCCTGACCCCCACTCTGTAAAACTGCAAAGGTCTGCTAACACCTGCTTCCCACATCTCAGTGACCCAGCAAGCCCCTCTTTGGGTAAAAGCATTAGACTAAACATTCTTGGCCACAAAGGCTCTTTCTCCTCAAAGCCACTGCTGCTGGGGGTTCCTACTCTGCACCACTGTTGCCCTTGAGTTTGCCCTTCCAGGACCCTGGGCTTGGATTTCCAAGCAACCTGGCCCAGAGTAGCCTCCTACACCATGAATTATGGTAGCACTGGCTGGGTTTGACCTTCACTCAGCTGCTGCCTAGCTGCTGGGTTCCCAGGTTGGGTTTTTGTTTAGCTCTTTCCTGCAGTGCTCTCTCCCCACTTAGGGCTTTTTAAAGCAGGCTTCATTCCACCATCCTCACACATCCCTACTTAGGGCCAGCTGCTGGCTGCATTATCTTTAAGCTGTGTCTTGGCTTCCTTCCCAAGAAGAGAAAAAAACAAGCCCTCTCCCCAGCCAGCCTCACCACCTTCTGCATGCAGCCTTTCGAAGTTGCATCTCACTCCTCTGGCCCCATCCCACCCATTACCACGGCACTTAGAGAACAGTTACTGATGTCTAGTGTATAATGGATCTGGTGCTAAGCATTTTCCTGGCAAACTTTCATTGATTTTCAAACAGGAGGGTGGGTACCATTTTACAGAGGAGCTCCCTGGGGCTTGGAGACATTAAGTAGATTAGGGAGACAGCACATACCTCAGAGACCATATACTTAGCACTCTGATGACCAAGCAACTAAAGTTCATTTGGAGCCTAGGATTCTGGTCTATGTCCTCCATGCCCGGGGGGGGGGGGCCCACAAGGTACTTTTTACATACATCGCACAGGTATTCACGTTGGTCAGCCCCCCTGGATCTAAAGTCTTGTCTGGCCCAGCTCTGTTCTCGTGGCTTCACCCTCAGCTGTTCACCCTGTCTTCAGAGCTTTAGTTTCTAGCTATAACAAAGGATATGTTGTGGACATCAAAGCAGGATCGCTCATTGTAAAAGCTGTCACATGGGATGTGGCAAAGCAAGCTGCCAGAACTGACAGTGTGAAACTATGGCTCCATTGCTGCAGATACATCCCCTTAGAGGCAGGGATAGGGCCCCGAGGAAACACTGGCAATAGGTGACCCTACATCCTCACACAGGCTGGACAAACATCTTGGATGGACCTCCATAAGGAGCAGACCCCAGGTGACTACTCGCTAGTCCTGGGCTTCAGGTAACCCTGAGAATCAAGTCTCTTGTTCAGTCATAGAATAAGGAGGAAGAGGGACTACAAAGGGACATCAGGAACTGGGGTGAAGCCAGTAGACTTGCATCCTACAGCAGCATTGGTATTCAGCGGAATGGCCTTCAGGGTCTCTCTCTCTCTCTCTCTCTCTCTCTCTCTCTCTCTCTCTCTCTCTCTCTCTGTGTGTGTGTGTGTGTGTGTGTGTGTGTGTGTGCTTAAGCCTGTGGAAATCAGGAGAGGTAGAAACCCAATTTGGGTCCTCTGCAAGAGCAATACACAGTCTTAACTGCTGAGCTATCTCTCCAGCCATGAACATTGGCTTTGTTTTTGTTTTCACATCTGTAAAATACCCTTCTTTGTCAAGTGTGGTGGTGCATGCACACTCTAATCCCAACAATCAGGAGGCAGAGACAGGTAGCTACAGGTGAGTTTGAGGCTAACCTGGCCTGTGTAGTAAGTTCCAGGCCAGCCAGGCCTACATATTAAGAGTCCATCTTTCCATCTCAAAACACACACACACACACACACACACACACACACACACACACACACACACACACACACCACACCACACCAACAAAGTGTCCTCAGGGGGATGTAGGTCAGTGGTTGAGACACATCAGTCCTGTGGAGTGGGTAGGAGGTCTCTCAGGACTATTTCAGTTCCTACTGGGTTATTCACAGTTCGTGCTGCTAGTGAGGAACAGGGGAACGCTTTGTTTCAAGTCCTTTACCCTCAGGAACTGTGTCTTGTCTGAGCTCCTGTGTCGGCACAGAACCACACATGAAGGGGAGGGACTCCTGCTATTCTGCAGGCTTGTCTGTAATTGTCCTTTTCTCTTCATCTCAACTCCTAGTCGCCCTGGCCCAAGCCTCACAGTTTCCATCTCCCCTCATTTCTCACCCATAGATCACTTGCCCCTTAGTGAACCCCTCCCCTGGCTCTCTAGCTCCCACCCACTGCCACCATCTCTCCTGGTGGTGCCTTCAGTTTTCTTTCTGTCATCTGTCTTCTGGAAACAATCCCAGTCAGTCTTCTATTGTGGGGAGAACAGCCTGAACTGCTCCTGACCTTGCCCCCCACCCCAGCCTTCACTCCATCCCCCCTCCCATTCTCACCTCCCCTTCCCCCCACCCCAGCCTTCACTCCATCCCCCCTCCCATTCTCACCTCCCCTTCCCCCACCCCAGCCTTCACTCCATCCCCCTCCCATTCTCACCTCCCCTTCCCCCACCCCAGCCTTCACTCCATCCCCCCCTCCCATTCTTACCTCCCCTTCCCCCACCCCAGCCTTCACTCCCTCACCCCTCATTCTGATCTCCCCCTCACCCCCACTCCAGCCTTCACTCTATCTCCAACTCACCTTCCCTTCACTTCTGCCGCCACAGCTGCTCTCAGCAGAGCTCTTCCCAAGAGCACAGGGACCGCACTCTGCCTTCTCATCTCCATGGCATTTGACACTCAGGCCACCCTGTCTTAAAGCTGCCCCTCCCCCTTTCTTTTTTGGTTTTTCAAGACAGGGTTTCTCTGTGTAGTCTTGGCTGTTCTGGAACTCACTCTGTGTATCTGCCTGCCTCTGCCTCCCAAGTGCTGGGACTAAAGTCGTCTGCCACTGCTGCTGCGGCCACCATCACCACCGCCTGTCTTCTCTATTGTCTCTAACTTCACTTTCTGTGCCCTCTTCTTTCCCCTCATTCTATCTCAGTCTCTCTTTCCACTGCTTCCTCCTCCTCACCGCCACCATCTTTCCTGGTGTTCAGCTCTTCCCTCCCTCCCTGTCTGTAGACCAAGTCTCTAACTTATCACCTGCCCAGATGCTGGCATTTCCTAACCTCAGCTGGGTACCCTTCCTCTTCAGTCCTGGACTTACATGTTTAGGTCTCCTACCCTCCCCCCCTCTTGTGTGCTCCTGTGTATTTGCATATACATTGTGCATGTGGAGGTCATTGGACAACTTTCAGAACTTAGGTTCTTGTCTTCTAACTTTTTCTTTTTAAAAAAAAATATTTATTTTATGTATATGACTACATTGTAGCTGTCAGTGCTCTTAACAGCTGAGCCATCTCTCCAGTCCCTTCCTCCCCTCCTTTTTTTTTCTTAAGAGAGTCACTGTGTAGCCTTGGCCTGGAACTTGAAATGCAGACTAGTGCCGCCGGGCAGTGAGGGCAGTGATGGTGCACGTCTTTAATCCCAGCACTTGGAGGCAGAGGCAGGCAGATTTGAGAGTTCAAGGCTAGCCTGGTCTACAGAGTGAGTTCCAGGACAGCCAGGGCTACACAGAGAAACCCTGTCTTGAAAACAACAACAACAAAACAAACAAAACAACGACAATAAAAGAAATGTAGACTAGTCTGGCCTTGAACTCAGGCCTCTGTCTGCCTGTGCCTTCACATTGCTGCACCACAGTGGCCTTCCATCTTGTGACATAGGGTCTCTTTTCTCTGCTGTAGGCAGCTAGCCCGTGAGCTGAGCTTCCATGAGGTTCTCCTGTCTCTTTCTCCCATCTTGGCTGAGACTACAGATGTATAACACTCTATCAAATTGTTTTTTGTTTTTTAAATTTTCAGTTTGATTCCGGGCATTGTATTTGAGTTATCCAGTCCAGATTTGGTGACTAGCTGGACAAATGTCTCCAGACAGAAAGGCTTTCTCACCAGGCACCCTCTCATGCCTCCCCCCCCCCAAATACAAGCTAAAGCTCCCCATCTCCTCATTCCCAGGCCCTCACAAAGGACACACAGAGTCAAGGTTGATGCTGAATCTTTTTTTTTTTTTTAATTTTGCCTTCTTAAAGCATGTGCTGAGCTGGTGGAGGAGCAGTTTGGCAAATTAAAAAGGCCCAGCAGCTTGGGCAGCGGCAGGGAGAGGCCTGGTGAGGGTGGGGTGTCCCTCTTCCCCAGGCCAAGGGGTAGCAAAGCCCGCACTAACTTCATAAAATACAAAATAAGGGAGAGGTGACGGGAGGGAGATTTGTAAAATACAATATCTTAGGGGATTGACAATAATAAAAAATAAGGTTCATTATTTACAAACGATTTCTGTTCTTGGTCTCTGTACAGTAGGAGATGGGGGTGTGTGTTTGTGTGTGTATGTCTGCTTGTGTGTTTGTGTATGAGGGGGCCAGGAACAGTGGTTGCGTTGGTCACTATGGGAAGGAAACGGGTAGCCCAGTGAGTGGTTTATCGGAGGAGGACGGATAGTGGTAGGAGGGAAAGGTGGGAACGGAGTGGTCAGCCCAGGGGAGCAGTCCAAGTGTCTGGGGACATAGAGCGTCCCCAGCTACTACAGGGACCCGGGGGGCAGGGGTATGAGCTGGATCTGGGTCATCGAGCAAGAGAACGCCTCTTCTGGGTGCCAGGGTGTCCGTCCTGTGTCCTGGGTCTTGGAGTGGCCTAGGAGAGTTTGATGGTGGTGTTGGGGCCCAGATCCCTGGGGAGAGAAGAAGATCCAGGGATGAATCTGCCCTGGGGTACCCGTCATTCAACTGTGAGCCAGGACTTGACCAGGGCCCCCTCCCCCTGGGAAGATGTGGCTGAGGGAGGCACAGCCTGGGACCCTGGGAAGGGAAGGCTGTCCCTCTGCTCACCTGTCATGGAACCACTCCTTGGGGTGGGAGAAGTTGGGGCTGGTGCCGTTGTCATCAGTGTCCTCTGGCCAGGTCTCTCTCAAGTACTTGGTGGTCTCATGGATGCTGTCTGCACGGTCATGTCGGAGGTGGTCCTGGGGCCTCTGCTCTGCTGGACCCCCGGGTTTGAGCTCCCAGCCTTCTGGGGGCTCCACAGGCAGTAGAGCACCTCGGCCATCTTCCCATGAGCCTGCCCCATCATCGTAGAACAGTAGGCTTCGGGAAGGCACTGTGGAGAAAACCAGGGTGAGCCACGGAGGCCCCTCAGGTATGTGCCCTCTGCCGGATCTGCTTCATTCACTTGCCGGGCATGAAGAGTACAGCCTCTGACATCTTACAGGCTTGACTCCTCCTCCTAGCCCTGAGGATCCCTGGCTATGTGATTTTAGGCTAGTCACACACTCTGCTCTGATTTTGCTGGGCATCAGTTTGTTGATCTGTAAAATGGGGATAGTATAACCAACCTCACGGAGATTCAAGGATTCAATGAGTAAACGCAGTATAACAATTGAAGCTGTGCTGCTTTTTGTTTTTGTTTTTGTTTTTGTTTTTTTGCTTTTCGAGACAGGGTTTCTCTGTGTAGCCCTGGCTGTCCTGGAACTCACTCTGTAGACCAGGCTGGCCTCAAACTCAGAAATCTGCCTGCCTTTGCCTCCTAAGTGCTGGAATTAAAGGCGTGCGCCACCACGCCCCGCTCGGAGCTCACAAAAATGTAGCACTTCTGAGCAAGACAATAATGGTTTGCTTACTGGGAACTGGGACTTTTCCCTCCTTATATTAAGGACTGAACCCAGAACTTCGTAATAGCTAGGTCAAGACTCTCTCTCTCTCTCTCTCTCTCTCTCTCTCTCTCTCTCTCTCTCTCTCTCTCTCTCTCTCGTTTATATTGAGACGGGGGGGGGTCTCACTAAGTTGCTCAGGCAGGCCATTAATTAATTTTGTAGCCCGTGTAAGCCTTACACCTACGCTCTTTAGGCCTTGACCTAAGAAGCTAGGATCACACTGACAGGACCTGCTGAGAGCTGGGTTCGAATCCTCCCGTGCCACTTACTTCCTGGGAGAATTAAGGAAACCCTTTTCTTTTCTCTTCTAGGCTAGTTCCTCTGGGAAGTCAAGGGGAGAGAAAAAAAAAAAAGAATGTTTGTTGGACACCCGTGCCAGGCTTTATATAAAGCCCTTAGCTTAAAGCCAATTAAATCTCACACGAAGCCCTGGGAATGAGGTGCTTTAAGCCCCGCTTCCCAGAGCTCATCATCAAGGGTCCCCGTAAATTGGCTTCCTGGCTCCAGTCTGCTGCCTGCCTCCCAGCTTCCCCTGCAGGGTTTAATCTATGAGAATCTATGGAAAAGGCGGCCCCTGGCATTGTGTGAAGCTGCAGTCCGGAAACCAGCCCGCTCAACAAGCCACCTCCTTCCTCAGACGTGCCCTCTGCCCTGCCCTGTGCTTCACTCCCTCCAGAGGCTCATTCATGTCCTCCCTCCCCCTCCCTGGGGTTTGTACTTTAGCACAGCCCCTCCTCTTCTGTGTCTGCTTCCTCTCCTCTGTCCTTGATAGCCTTGGCCCGCCCCGCCCCGCCCCCGCGCCAGCCCCACCCCACCGCTCCATCGCAGCCCCTCTCCTCTCAGTTCTCCTCCCAGCTCCCAGCTCCTGTCCTCCCTTCTAGCCTCTCAGCCTTGCTCACCGCCCCCACCCCCACCCCCGCAGTACCCCTCCTCTCCATACACTCCCTGCTCTCCCCTCTCTCTGACCTCTCATCTGTTTCCTCTTTCTCTTCAGCCACGTAAGATTCATGTCCCTGGCATATGAAGGATGGCCTAGAAGTTCTTCCATGGGTCTACCGGAAGTGGCCTCTACCTCTGAAAGCCATGCTAATCTTTGCTGTTCCCTATACTCTTGCTGTTCGTGGCCTGTCTTTCCCCTCATGTCAGGAGCTATTCCAGAAGGCAAGGTATATGCTCACTGTAAGGATGGCAGTTTCTGGAGTCTAGAAATCAACATGAAGCCAAGATGTGCACCCTGGCTCACACAACTAGCAAATGCAGAGCCGGCTGTGACTGATTCTGAAATGAACCACACCGCACTCCATTGGGGTGGCACCCACATCACAACTACCATGCTCCCCAGGGGTAGGCACTCCCAGCAGAGTCCTGACACCTGCTGCAGGTCCCCTGTGCCTCAGCGGCTTTCTTAACACTGTCACATCAGAAATGACTGAAGACTGACACTCACTTGCTGTCCCTAGAACACTCTGCCGCCCACTAAGTCTGCCCTCTCCACATCGCTGCGCCAAAGGATCTCAGAGAGGCAAAGAATCTGGTCCTCAGGCTGGAGAGATGGCTCAGCAGGTAAGAGCACTGACTGCTCTTCCAGAGGTCCTGAGTTCAATTCCCAGCATCCACACGGTGGCTCACAACCATCTGTAATGGGATCTGATACCCTTTTCTGGTGTGGCTGAAGACAGCTACAGTGTACTTACATATAATAATAAATAAATCTTTAAAAAAAGAGTATAGAATGAGATAATGCCAACCCAAATCTCTTATAAATATTTATTTTTAATTTTTTTAATGTGTATGAATGCTTTGCCTGCCATTGTGTCTGTGTACTACCTGGGTGCTTGGTGCCTTCGGTGACAAGAATTTGGCATCTCATCCCCTGGAACTGGAGTTGCAGGTGGCTGTGAGCCACCATATGGGTGGTTAGGCACCAAACATGGGTCCTCTAAAAGAGCAGCCAGTACCAAGCCATCTATCTCTCCAGCACTCCAGACTTTTTGGAGACAGGGTCTCACTAATGTATCCCTGGCTGGTCTGGAACTCCTCATGTAGACTGGGCTGGTCTTGAACTCATAGATCCACCTGCCTCTGCCTCCAGAGTGCTGGGATTAAAGGTGTGAGTGCAGCTGATATGGCTTCTCTCTAGTAACTGGCTAACACCCAGAGTTTGGAGGTACTTACTCTGACTGGCTGCATAGACACTGTCAGCTGCGATAGGGTCTTCTTTCACAGTCATTGAGCCGGAAGAGAATGCAGGAAGGCAGGGCACAAGGGAGCCCAGCACCAGAACGAAGCACAAGGCTGCCACCTAGTAGTAGACAGAGCAGTCTATTATTAGTCGGATCTGGGGCAGGGCAGGCCTACAAGACTGGCCACTCCCAACTCTCCTCACCCTAAAGCATTGGACGCAAAAGGCTCAGTTTCCCCCAAATGCCTCCCCAGAGCTGGCTGCTCTCTTGGAAGCAGACACAGGCTGTTCAAGTCACCTTTAATCCAATCTAGTGACATGAAAGGGACCAGAGACCAGAGGGCGGGGTTCTGTGTGGTTTCACCTATAGAGAAATCAGGAAAGGAAGAAAGGGGAAGGGGGGAAGGGGAAGGGAGGGTTGCAACTGTGACCAGGGAGAAGGACACATAGCCACATCACCTTCGCAGCCTGAGCCTGAGAAGGAGCCAAGGGCCCCGGGGAGCTCCAGCGAGGCCCTGCCCTTAGAATGTCAGAGGCAACATGTGCTTACCAGGGAGGACAGACTAATGGAAGAGAGCCACTCAGAGGCTGAGCCTGACCTAGGTGTCCCCTCTAGCCTTGGGGACCCTGAGGGGGGCTCCTTTATTTTCTCCCTATCACCCATCCCAAGAAGAATCACACTCCTTGAATCTATAGAAGCCACTTTTCCAAGGACCTGCCTTTCACTAGATTTAGCAGCATCAACCTCACATCTATTAGAACTGGCCTGGACAGGTCACTGGTCCCCTCAGACTCTGCTCACTGTCCTGGAGAGCTAGCCTCAAGAAGAGCTTCCCCCTGCTGCCTTATGCTAAGGAGTAGCACCTACCATGAGGCAGGTGCCGGTCTGCGTGGCTGCCATCTTGTACGGTCTGGAGATCTTGCTGGTGACCAGAGTCTGGAGTTTCTGCAGCTGCTGGAGCAGGGTCCTGAGGAAGGCACAGAAGTCACCATGGGGACTCAGGTACAGCAGCCATGTCTGCATCCTGGCCTCTCCTGAGGAGCCCTGGCTGGCTCCTGACTGGGCCTCTATGCTTTGGTGCCCATTGTAGTCAAGATATAAAAGGTCACCTCCTGGTAGGCTTTCTGCAGCCTGGCTTGGGTCTCGGGGACCTGACTCATGGTGGGAAGCTGGGTCATCCTGTAGAAGCTTAGGGGTGCCTAACTCTTGCTCCTGACTTCTCAGGAGAGGATGGATTTCCTTTTCTTATGCAGCACCAGTCACAGAGATATTGACTCTCCTCCCTTGCACCCCACAGCACCCTGATTCCACAAGAAAGACACTTGACATAGTGTGTAGTGCAGTCAGTAAATGGGCCATTGTTTATGTTCATTTATTGCTGTTTTACCATTATCACAGCACCTGTAGCACATTAGCTTTATTTGGGGAGTTCCATTGTTGTCTCAGTTGCTAACTGAGGGCAAGAACTAGGTGCTGCCCAGCACAGAATCCTGGTTAATACTGCACTTCTCCACCCAGCAGTGTTCATGCAGTTCCTGAAGTGGACAGCAGGTGGCGCAATAGTCTTAAAACAGATTTTTAAGGGCAGAGGTAGCGAGGTGAAGTTTGAAGGCTCCGCCCCTACCCCATTCCTGCCTGAGAAGCTGGGTCTGAGAAAGGAAAGGAGAAAATATGTAGCAAGTTCTCCTGAGGCCTGGGAAACAGAAGGATGCCCAAGTACATAGGAAGTTCATGACTGAGCTACAAAACAGAAAAACCCTGATTTCAAAAATTGAGCACTCAGGTTAGGCTAGGTGGTGCACGCCTGGAAGAAGCCTTGCACTGGGCCAGGCAGCCAGAGGGGAAGGAGGATCAGGAGTCCAAGGACAGCTTCAAGGGCATCATGAGTTTGTGGTCAACCTGGCTACACAAGAACATGTTTCAAAAAGTGACAGGGGTGGTTAAATGGCTCAGCACATACAAGTACTTGCCAGCAAGCCTAATAACCCCAGTCCCGTCCCTGGTACCTATGGGTGGAAGGAGAGAATTGACTACTATAATTTGCCATCTAACCTGCACAGGTAACAGCATGGTGTGCACACACATACTCAAAAAATAAACAAACTAAAAACTTAAAATATGTAAACAGACAAAAACTAAAAACATAGCAAGGGAGCTTAGCGAAGTGGTAAAGTGTTTGTGCGGTGTGTACAAGGTCCTAGGTTCAACTTTCAGCTAGCAAGGAGACAGTGTTAGGATTCTACTAAATACTGTTGCTTGTGTGACTGTTATTACTCCTAGAAAACAGTATGGATTCATAGCCCAGGACACAGAAGGCAGTGTCCTGTGTTAGGATTCTACTAAATACTGTTGCTTGTGTGACTGTAATCACTCCTAGAAAACAGTATGGATTCATAGCTCAGGACACGATCTAGAATCAAGAAGAAAGCACTCTTTAATGCCACAGATCATTTTGGTTTTGGTTGTGTCTTATAGAGTTTCACATCAGTCCCGTTAGCCAGTTGCTGGTGTCACATCACTGTCACCAAGAATACTGAGGCCCAGAGAGGCTCACAAGAAACAGTAGAGTCACAGACAATAGCAGACCAGAGCCAGAACCCAAGGTCCAAATCTGTAGTTTTATGCTACAAGCCAGGTGCCATGCTGGCTTCCTGAGACTCATGCTTCTCAAACCCAATGTAATGGACCCATCCAGGGTACTTGTTAAAGTGCAATTTGAGAGCTGGCTTAGCAGGTACAGTGCTATCACCCAAGCATGAGGATCTGAATTTGTATCCCCAACACCCATGTAAAAAAAGCCAGGCATGAGCCAGTGGCTCACCCCTTTAATCCCAGCACTCAGGACACAGAGGCAATGATCTCTGTGAGTTCGAGGCCACTCTGGTCTACATTAGCAGCTTCCAGGGCAGCCAGAGCTATATAATAATAATAATAATAATAATAATAATAATAATAATCACCTTGTCTCAAATTAAAAAAGAAAAAAAGGAAGGAAGGAAGGAAGAGGTGAAAGGAAGGAAGGAAGGAAGGAAGAAAGGAAGAAAGGGAGAAAGGAAGAAAGAGGGCTAGAGAGATGGCTCAGCGGTTAAGAGCACTGACTGCTCTTCCAGAGGTCCTGAGTTCAATTCCCAGCAACCACATGGTGGCTCACAACCATCTGTAATGGGATCCGATGCCCTCTTCTGGTGTCCCTGAAGACAGCTACAGTGTACTCATATAGATAAAACAAATAAAATCTTAAAAAGTTAAAAAGAAAGAAAAGAAAGGCTGGCTGGGTATGGCTGCCACAGTCCTGGTGTGTTGGGAGGAGGGGGGCAGTGGACACTGGACACAGAGCCAGCTCAGTCAGCCACCCAGTGAGTGTCAGATTCAGAGAAGGATCCTGTTTCAGATGATAAGGTGAAGAACAACCAAAGAGGATGCTGGATGTTGACCTCTGCATACTTACGCACGCATGCACACACGCATGCACGCACATACACACAATGTACATTCTGGCTCAGCAATCTTAGAAAAGTCCTGAAATTCCTGATTTCTCACAAGTTCTCGGGTCACATGGGGAGCTGGCTTTGAGTGGCAAAGGTCTTGGCCATCAGATTTAGTAGTATAGGAATTGCTCTAGGGACATACAAAAGTATTGATTGAAGGGGCTGGCAAGATGGCTCAAGGGTTAAGAGCACTGACCACTCTTCCAGAGGACCTGGGCTCAGTTCCCAGCATCTATATGGCAGCTCCTAATTGTCTGGAACTCTAGTTTCAGAGGATCCAACACCCTCTTGTGGCCTCCATGGGTACTGCATGCACATGCTGCACAGACACACAGTAGGCAAAACACTCATGCACATAAAACAACAAACCACAGCAACACTGGTGGCAGCCAGGTACAGGGACACAAGCTTGAACTCTACTACTTAGGTGGTAGAGGCAGAGAGCTCAGCAAGTCTGGAGCCAGCCTGGATTATATGAGACTCTCTCAAAACAAAATAAAATCTACACAGATCGCTGATCCCTGCCTCTGCAGTAAATGACTCAACAGACTTAGCTCTGGGCCTGAGTATAAGCACTTCTTTCTTTTCCTTTGTTTGTTTGAGACAGAGTCTATCTATGCTTTCCTACCTATCCTGGAACTCTCTAGGTATACCAGGCTGGCCTTGAACTTACACAGATCTGCTTGTCTGTGCCCTCCCAAGTGCTAGGATTACAGGCATGCACAATCATGCCCAGGAAGAGAGAAGAAGCGTTTCTAACAAGCTGAGAGACGATGCTGACGCTGAGAAGCACAGCTGGAAAGTTTCTGCCCTGCACAGTCTCGCTTGAACATCTTACTGGCCTGTCAGAAGTCTAGAGTTATGTGCAGTCAGGGACACCTGGGAAGTCAGGGACTGGCAGGACCTCAGAGCTCCCAGGTAATGGGGTGCATGCTGGGGTATCACCCAGGTCATGGGGTGCATGCTGGGGTATCAACTTGAGCTGGTTCTCTTTCTCTCCTGCCTCCCAGAGCCTTTAGTGGGCAGGTGGGATACAGGGGTGCCACTCACCTGTTGGCAGTCTCTAGGGTTTCCACTTTCTTCCACAGCTCATTGTTCTCTGATGTATATGTCTCCACCCTGGAAGGGTCAAGCAGGCACAGGCTCAGGGTGTTCCCACAGACTCCTCTGTCCCACAGTCATCCCACTGCCTGCAGCCAGGCCTCTGGCTGGTGACACCAGGTTGGGGTCCTGTCCTGAATGTGGCACTTACTTCTTTTCTAGACATTCCACATACTCCTTCTTCTTGCGGCGGCTCTCCTGGGCAGAAATCTGAGGAGGAGGAGGAAGTTCCAAAAGAGGGGTTACCATGGCCTAGTATCCCCTTCCCAGGCAGCCCCTGGTTTCAGAGATGACATCACCGAGGGGCAGAGGCCCACTTCAGTGAAAATGTCCTCACAGTCCTAGGGCAGGGACAGCTCCGGTCTTACCTTGTTCTTAATTTTCCTGCGTACTCTCTTCAAGGCCTTCTCCTCAGCCTTGGTGAGGGGGAGCTTGGTGGGGATAGGGTAACCCTCCGCGATCAAGGTCCGCTTCTCCTCTTCTGTCAAGAGCAGTGGCCCTGATGTCCCCTGCAGTTTCTGAGGAAAGCAGACAATCTGGGGTCAAACTCAAGCACTACTGTGTACTGTCTGCGTATTCAACTCTCCGACTCTCGGTTTCCTCCTTGGAGAAGGGGACGAATCTGAGTTAGGTCCAGTAACACGGATCAAGTGTTTGAATGGTTTTGGGAGGCCCCTTCATCTATCCTACCCTAGAATCCACAGTCTCAAAGCTCATTCGTCTAGGGTCCCCTAAACAGCACCCTCCTCAGGCCCTTTCCCTCAGTTCCAATTAAGAGGAGCCATGACCTCCTCAGGGTTCAAAGTCTCTTCCATTTTGCCCCCCAAAAGTACTTCTTGGAGATAGGCAGGGTCACTCGTTAGGGCTCAGAAACGTCAGAATCTCACCTTGGTTCCATAACTGGTTGCATCCAGGCCCCACCTGACCTTGTCTCTCTATCTTTGATTTCTAGTCATCTTGAGGCAGAACTGGAACATTCCCCTCTTATCTGTTAATCAGGTACCTCCCCCCCAGATCTGATGGGGTAAGTGTCAGACTTGGGGCTCCCTGACCCTCTTCACTGATCAGGGAACTAGGTGAGCCTACTTATCACCTCATCTCCAGGGTCAGCCCATCCCTAGTTGCTTACGTGAGGGGCAGTGAGGAGCGGAGAGGTGGAAATGGCCGTGGAGGAGCGGGCCATGGGCCGGACAGGGCTGGAGGGGGGAAGAGAGCGGGGACTCTGGGAGCCGTCACTGTCACTGCCATGGCTGCTGGGGGGTGTTGGAGGCATCTGTACGAGGTCCTCTGCAAAAAGTAGAGGACTTGGTTAGTAGGACTGCACCCCATCTCTGTGGTAATGTCATGAGAACAGCTGAACCAGCCCTGACTGCAGAAAATGTACCGAGAGGCCCTTGACCCGAGCTGGGTATCAGATGCCCCTAGCAGTGTTAGAAAAGACACTTGGCACCCATGAAGATGATTGCTGAGTGCTACCTCTGTGATGGTTGGTATATGCTCGACCCAGGGGGTGCACTATTAGAAGGTGTGGCCTTGTTGGAGTAGGTGTATCACTGTGGGCATGGGCTTAAGACCCTCATCCTAGCTGCCTGGGAGCCAGTATTCTACTAGCAGCCTTCAGATGAAGACGTAGAACTCTCAGCTCTGCCTGCACCATGCCTGTCTGGATGCTGCCATGCTCCCGCCTTGATGATAATGGACTGAACCTCTGAACCTGTAAGCTAGCCCCAATTAAATGCTGTCCTTATAAGAGTTGCCTTGGTCATGGTGTCTGTTCACAGCAGTAAAATCCTAACTAAGACAACCTATCTCTCTCTGCTGGTGCAGAGGGAGCTCCCTGCTATCTTGGTGAGGAACCCCCTGGGCTGCATGCTTCCTTACCCATAGCTTCACAGGATTCAGGCTTTTAAAGCCCCAGTTCTGTAAGTCCAGAGAGGACTAAGTTCAAACCAGACCAGTGGGGTTCAGGCTGACCAATGTCCTTTCATTTCCTTTCTCTGACTCTAAAACATGGATTCAGTCTCAGGGTAATAGGATGGGTGGTAATCAAATGAACAGATGTGTGAGTGGAGTGAGAGATGGATTCATGGATGGACAGATGGGTGGATGGATGGATAGATGATTGGATGGACAGATGGGTGGGTGGATATATGGATGGACAGATGGGTGGATGGATGGACAGATAGGTAAACAGTTGAGTAGGAGATGGATGGACAGTTATATGGATGGAAAAGAAAATGACTGGTGGCTATAAAATAGTTTTCAGTTATCAAGTGGATGGAAGGAGGCTCAGCAAATGGAGTGAGGTATTCGTAGAGTGATGGTGGTTGAAGATTGGGTAAGGAAGGAATGGAAGGAGAGGGAATATGGATAGACAAGGAGCAAGAGATTGGGAAGGTGAGAACATTTGGGGGAGAAGCAGGAGTTTTGAGGCACAGGGGTGGTCTAGATGGAGGTGGTCTAGACAGATGCCATCTGTCCATGACTAGAAGGAGTCTCTTGTACACACTTACCTGGTGTCACTTTGAGAAACTGGCTCATTTCTGGGGGCTCTGCTTTGATCACTGGCAGCTGAGTCATTTCTCCTGGGGCCTGAGGAAGAGACAGATTCATCTCCATCACCTGCCCCTGGGACAATTCTCATCAAGCCCTTCACTTTCCTCCCTCCCTTTGACTGGAGGTTTGCCCTGCAGAGCTGGAGGAATGGCTGGCCTCAGGAGTTCTGGGCTCAGCCCAGGCTAGTCCTCATGATTAGAAAAGCCGTTTGGCACATTGGACAATGAACAGTGGCTACACACTGTAGGCCAGAACTGAGTCTCAGGAAGGGAGAGTTCCTATGGTATCCGGGGCCAGGCCGCCCTCCAGATAGAGGCTGACCCTTCACTGTGAAAGCCATGTAGACCTTGGTATGTGGTTGCCATGAGCACAGGAGGTCATGTTAGTTCCACTGTAGCTGTTGGATGAATGGGAACAATGGTTCAGGAGGAATTAAGTGGGCAAGGCTGAGAGAAAGCAGCAGGAGCTGAAATGTCTTGTGGATCCTTGGATACAAATGGGAGTAGAGCCCAGTCAAGGAAGCTTGCAGCAGTGAGAACCCTTGGGGGGCTTCAAGTTAGGCGTGGGTGCAATCAGATGTACGCTCTTAAGAAGAATGTGTTCCTATGTATCTAAATTCCAAAGTGACGTTATAGTCAGGGCTTCAGGAAAATGTGTGGTTTTGTACGTGTGCTCATAAGTGGTGGTCTCCGTGAGAAGGTCTTGGCTCTTGGGACTGTCTTTCCCTACTGCATCTGCTGCCTGCCAAGATCACGACACTGTGTGGGAGACAGAGTGCTGGGCATAGGACAACGAGATGTTCAGGCGCTTGGCCGTTCCCTGGTCTCCATCCAGCTTAATGGCAGCACTTCGGATAAGGGGACCTGAGGGGAGTGTGGAGCGGTGCAGCCCGATGGGGGTTCAGATAGTTACAGCCTGGCTCCTGTGTCCTGTGTGGAGTGGAAATGCTCTGCTCTAGGGTCCGACAGGCCAAGCTCAGCTGCATGCTTTAGGGCTTAACTCCTGGGATCTTGTTTCCTTTCCTGCTGCGGCTCATTCTTCCTTCTGATATTGGCTGAGCTAATCCTGGAGACTCTCTGGGGATCAAGCTGGCCATTCGTCCTTGGCCTTGGGGGCAGGGGAAGGTGACCTTTCTTGCTTAGGATGACCTACTTTGAAGAAGTAACCCAGGTGGTCAACAAACTTCTGGCCTAGGGATTAGTGTTTATTTATTTTTATTTTTTATTTCTTATTTATTTAATTTTGAGTGCTCTGCTGCATCTACATCTATATGTCAGAAGAGGGCATCAGATCCCCTTATATAGATGGTTGTGAGTCACCATGTGGTTGCTGGGATTTGAACTCAGGACCTTTGGAAGAGCAGTCAGTGCTCTTAGCCACTGAGCCATCTCTCCAGCCCTAGCATTTATTTATTTAAACTATAGAATTTTAGGCCCTGTGTCTTGTTCCTATTTTACAAAGAAGGAAGCTGAAGAAAAAAGAGAGCCCAGCCTGGAGCACAGCAGGGAACCAAACCTGACCTAGGGAAGCCTCTCCCAGAAGCCAGGAAGGGTCTCAGATTTAAACGGTTACCTATACACTCCAGAAGTGGAGGCAGGCATTCTCGTGAGCGCGGTTTATTAATATACATACACGTTAACCTTTCTTAAATCCTGGAACTTAAAAGGAAAGGAAGTATCCTGGGGTATCCCCCGTTCAGATATCCTTCACTTGGAAACCAACCCTCAGCCCTTCCTGGTACCCTGCAAGCTTTCTCTGATGCAGGGAGGGCCCAGCGTGCTTGGAGGGCACTGGAGGATGCGGAAGTGACGGTGAGTGTGGGAGGTCCAAGTCCCTCAGCTCCCGGGGTTCCCAGTTCATGGACCCTAGGGTGCGGTCCAGGACTTTGGGTGTGACTCCCTTCCCTCCCTCCCTCAGCCCCTGTGCGCAGTTCCCAGCCTTACCTGGTGAGGGATGGGCAGCCGGGGCATGGGGCTGAGGCCCAGCAGTGGTGGGGTGGCCATGGCGGCGGCAGCAGCCATGGCAGAGGAGGCAGCCAGGGGATCTACAGGCAGCTCCGGGCTCTGCTCCTGCTTCACCATGATGGAGCACAGCTTGTTTCCCAGGGCCCACGCTCCGTGTTCCACATCTGGGGTGGGGGTGGGGTGAAGTGGGAAAGGCTCAGATTCGGGGGCTCCCAGAGCACAGAACTCTCTGACCTACTGCCTACCGGGGAGCACCCGGGACTGAGGAGTGATGTCAGAGCACCCATACGGTCTGGCAGCAAACCCAGGCCACTCTTGTGAAGTGAGATAGGTGGGCTGGAACCGGAAGAGGCTAGAGCATCCTTGTATTGAGGCACTGACTGAAAGGCTTGGCCTCTGCATTTAGACTTCTCCTGGCCTGCTGTGTGATCTTAGGCAAGCTGCTTACCCTCTCTGAGTCTCAGCTTCCTCATCTTTAAAATGCGGAAAGTGGGGCTGAGGTGATGGCTTTCTGTGTAAGAATGAGGACCTCAGCTTGGATCCCCAGGACCCGTATAAAAAACTGGGCACAAGAGCATATGACGATCAGTCCAGTGATGAAGGGGTAGACACAGGGTGACCGCCAGGCTTGCTTGCTAGCCAGTGTAGCCAATCAGTGGGGTCCAGGCTCAATGAGAGACCCTGTCTCAAAAAATAATGGAAGTGTGATTGAGGAAGCCACCAGACATCTGTCTTTGGCTGACTCATACATGTGCACACACATGCACATATAAACACACATGGAAAAAAAATAGAGGGAATGAACAGTCAGACCTAATGGGGAGATTTTCAGGATTCCTGGTACAACACTTGTTAACACTTAACACAGTGCCTAGCAAGAAGCGAACGTTCATTAATCAGTAACTAGTGTTAACACGATTATCGTTATTCAGTAAACACTGCCCTGTTTAGCAGCGTGAGAACACCTGGGGCAGGGATGCTGGAGTCAGAAAGGTGAGCAGGTAGCATGGACTTGGGAGCTGCCCTAGGGCTGTACCATGATAGGATTCATAACTTTAGATTTATTTCTATTATGTGAAAGTTAAGAGTGTGCTGGGCTGGAGAGACAGCTCAGTGGTTAAGAGGTTAAGAACTTTAAGAGTGCTCTTCCAGAAGTCCTAAGTTCAATTCCCAGCAACCATGCGGCAGCTCACAACCATCTGTAATGGAATCCAAAGCCCTCTTCTGGTGTGTCTGAAGACAGCTATGGTGTACTCACATAAAATAAAATCTTTACAAAAAAAAAATTACAAGTGTGAGTGCATGCATGCGTGCGTGCAGATGTCTGAGGAGACCAGAAGAAAGCACTGGATCTCCTGAAGTCAAAGACACAGGTGACTGTGAGCCACGGAGAAGGGTGAGATCCAGCTGGGGTCGTCTGCCGGAGCAGCACAGGCTCTCAACCACTCAGCCACCTTCGCAATCCTCGGATTCTGAATTTTGCTCTTTCAACTGCTTCCCAGACACCATGAAGTGAACTGCTCTAGTACACCCCGCCCTTCCTGCTAAGCAGGTCTGAGGGCTGGCTCAGTGGAGCTCCTGTCCTGATGAAGGAGATCCAGGGACTTCAGGACACAGAGGTTTCCTAGCAGTGAGCTGAAACTTACGGTTGTGATTGAAAACCTGTTTGAAAATAAAAACATCACAGCCATCGAGACGGCTCAGTGTGCGGGTCTGGTGACCCAAGTTTGAGCCCTGGAAATCACATATAGGGAGGAGGAAGAGCACACTCCACAAAGTTATCCTGTGACCTCCACAGGCGATCTGTGGTACACATGTGCTCTTCATCCCACACACACACATAATGATAATGATAATGATAATAGTAGTAGTTGATAAAAATTGGAAAAACGTTTAGATGGCTGCAGTTTCTGGAGGTGGTAAGATTCAGAATGTGGCCATGGAAATGGACAGCTGAGGATGCTGTGTTGGAAGACGACTCTCTTGTGTTGTCCTATCTCCTGGAATTGTATGAAGGGCACTACCATCCGTGTACACCCTCAGATTCATAGTTTCATAGACTGGAGCCTCCTTACAGGATGCTCCGTTGCTTGCTGCTTGTCATCTTTAGATTTGAATGTGAGTTGTGAAGCCCATTATATCAAAGGACCGAGCAGACCGGCTCTATGTGGGGGGAAATCACGGTGAGTAGAATAGGGTGGGTGGGAAGGGATGCGTGGGGCGGGGAAGGGGCGGGTAAACAGTGCAGGAGAGAGAAGATGCAGAGCGAGCAAAAGCAGGCAGTGGGAACAGAGAAGAAAGTTGACTTTGTTGGTCTTTTTAAAGAGGTCTCAAGTAGTCCAGGCTGGCCCTGGATTTGCTATGTAGCTGAGGTTCACTTTGTTGGCCTTGATCCTCCGGCCTTATCTCCACTTCCCCATCATCAGGTTTACAGGTCTGTGCTGCTGTGCCCAGTTTATGCTAGTACTGGGGATGGAACCCAAGCCTTTATCTAGACTGGACCACCACGTGTGTGACATTAGAAACAGTTCAAAGGGTGAGTTCTACAAGACTCAGTGATGGGGGCTCACGAAGGTGGAAGGATGCTTAGGTTTTCCCATGGCAGAGTCCACCTCCTAACACGCAATCATGTAGGGTGTAACTTGTAGTCATGTAAGGTGGAGGTCTTTTGGTTACACCTGGGCTTCAGGGCTTGCATGCCTCAGCTCCCGGTAGGCAATGGGCATCCCTCTCTTCCAGGGCAGTGTTGCAGCAGTAAGGCAGGGGAGGTCGGCTTGCAGGGAGTTGGGTGGAGGAGACTCTGAGGCCTGCTAATGGGCATGGAGCCCGAGAACCCAGCCCTGGGCCACAGGCAGCCCCCAAGGTCCAGGAACACCCACAGTCTTCCCAAATTACAGGGCCAAGCTGTGGGCGTTCGGGAAGCTGTCCCCACAAAGGGCCACAGACAAATTGCCTTAAAAATAGACCTGGGGTAGCTGAGAAGTTGCTGAGCCAGTCAGCAGGGTGGACTGAAACTCTTGTCATCCATCTGCCGTCATCATCTGTCACGGGCTGAGAGGGGCCGCGTCACGCGTCACGTCCCTGCTCTTCCCAGGCTAGGGTCTGAGACCTCATAGAGGTCTAGGAACTTGGCAGTTGCGGAAGTGTGGTGAGCAGCTGGGACCTCAGCTGTCACAAGCCACGGGTCCTCCTAAAACTCCAGAAGGTGTCCCTTCCTTCTTGGCAGGGGGGACAAAAACCAGTTTCTACTCTTGTAGAGACTCTGCAGCACAGTTCAGTCTAAGAGCAGAATGCTCGAAGCTAACAGAGATTCCAGGAAGGCACCGTTGTCTCCCCATTTAATAGAGTGGCCAATCAAGAGTTTACACCCAAGGCCAGAGTCCTCTGGAAGGCAAGATGAGCAAATTTCATTCATTGTTCTAACCACTCCTAGAATTAATAGGAATGTATATTCCATGCTGGGCCCAGAACTGAAAACCTTATGGACGGATATGTGTATGTGTGTGTATGTGTATATACGCATATATATATACACACATATATATGTATACACACACATATATGTGTGTATACACACACACACACACACACACATATATATATATTCATTCTTGTCCAGATCTTTCAGGTACATATTTTTTATCTTAAAAAAAAAACTTTTCCCTTAAGTTCTGTGTGTAAGTATTGGGTGTGGGAGTGCAGGTACTCTCAGGGGCACTGGGGCTCCCTGAATCTGGGGTCACAGGCAGTTGTGTACAGACCTGCTCAGGTGCTGGGGACTGAACTCAGGTCCTCCACAAGAGCAGTGTGAACTCCTTACTGTGGAGCCATCTTTCTAGCACCTGTTTTCATCTTATAATTGAGGAAATAGAAGTCCAGAAAGGTTAAAGACTTTACACAGACACCCGTGAGCTGATGGGAATACCAGGATGCACATCTAATCCTCTTGAGATCTCAACCCTTTTGCAGCCCCTGGAGGCTGTAGACAGAAGGGGTGCAGATTAGAATCAGGGGGTGCTGGTTCTAGCTCTCTGTTCTGTTTGCTAGCGTGAACTAGGCAGCTCTCCTTTTGTGAAGTCCTTATTTTTTTGAGACTGGGTTTCTCTGTGTAGCCCTGGCTGTCCTGGAACTCACTCTGTAGACGACCAGGCTGGCCTCGAACTCAGAAATCCACCTGTCTCTGCCTCCCAAGTGCTGGGATTAAAAGCATGAGCCACCACTGCTTGGCTGTGAAGTCTTTTTTATGGGTCAAATAGGGATTATTAAAGTATTTCTACCTTGTCTGGACATTGTGCGGTACAAATAAAACAAGGAAGCCGCTAATTACCATGGAGACAGACGGTGCTTTGCACACCATGAGGCTGCCCCCAAGGGTAGATGAAGATACTGAGGCTTCTCAAGTTTAAGAGACAGATCTGGGGGCTGGGGAGATGACTCAGTGGTTAAGAGAACTAGCTGCTCGTTCAGAGGACACAGGGTTCAATTCCCAGCACCCACACAGCAGTCTGTGACTCCAGTTCCAGAAAATTTATCACCCTGGTTTGCATGTATGTGATTAACATACCTATGTGTAAGCAAAACAACCATAGGCAGAAAATAAAAACAAATCTAAGAGGGACAGGTCTGTGGTCACCCACCCATAAAAAAACGACAAGATCTGGATTACCTGTCTTAGAGGAAAGGACAGAACAGGCAGTGTTTTGGGATGGAGCAGTGTGGGTCTCAGTTGCTGAGTACCCTTGAGGAGCAGTTTGGAGGCAGAGGGCTGCTTGCTTCAAAGATGGGAGATGGGAGAGAGGTTGCCTCGCTAAGCTCCACTTCAGGAGCCAAAATTGAAACAGGGCACCTAAGTGATATTTTGGGGTATGTCAGTATAAGGAGATGGGAGGTTCTAGATACTCTGTAATTTGCCTATATATTGATGATGATGATGATAATTGTTATTGCTATTATTTTGAGGTAGAGTGCATGCTGGAATCCAAAGCTGTCTTGGAGCTTGTTAAGTAACCAGTCCTGGCCTCAAACTCACCATCCTCCCTGCCTCAGTTTTTTTGTTTGGTTAAGACAGGGTTCTCTGTGTAGCCCTGGCTGTCCTGGAATTCGCTATATAGATTAGGCTGTCCTTGAGCTCAGAGATGTGCCAGTCTCTGCCTCCCAAGTGCTGGGATTAAAGGCTGATGCCTCCCCTGCCTATCGACTTTGAACTTTCTATCCTCCTGTCTCAGTGTCCTATGTAACTGCATTCCATTTTTTAAAAAAATATTTATTTGTGTATAAGTGTCCTGTCTGCACCAGAGGAGGACACCTGATCTCACTGCAGATGGTCGTGAGCCACCATGTAGTGCTGGGAATTGAACTCGGGACCTCTGGAAGAGCAGCCAGTGTTCTTTCCTTTCCTTTCCTTTCCTTTCCTTTCCTTTCCTTTCCTTTCCTTTCCCTTTCCTGTTTCTTTTTAAAGATTTATTTATTATTGTATCTAAGTACACTGTAGCTGTCTTCAGACATACCAGAAGAGGGTATCAGATCTCATTACAGATGGTTGTGAGCCACCATGTAGTTGCTGGGACTTGGTCCCATGATCTTCAGAAGAGCAGTCAGTGCTCTTAACCGCTGAGCCATCTCTCCAGCCTGCAGCTAGTGTTCTTAACTACTGAGCCATCTCTCCAGCCCTCATTTGTTGTTTTGTAGTTTGTGTGTCTGGAGACAAGGTCTCACCATGTAGTCCAGGTTAACCCCAGACTTAGCACCATCTACCCAGCACCCTGAGTGCTGTTACCAACACTCACCTCCATGCTGGGTTGGCTGCAGCTTTGCATTGATTATTGTTGTTGTTTATTTTACTTATTTGATTTTAAAGACAGCGTTTCTCTGTGTAGCTCTAGCTGTCCTGGAACTCACTGTGTAGCCCAGGTTGGCCTCTAACTCACAGAGATCTGACTGTCTCTGACTCCTGAGTGCTGGGATGAAAGGTATTAACCACCATACCTGGCTCTTATTTTATTTTATGTGTGTGGATGTGTATGGGAGGGTTCAGATGTGTGGGTGCATGTTCATGTGTGTTTGTGCCTGTGTAGGGCAAAGGTGGGTGGATATTATATGTCTGGCTCTGTCACTCTCCAAATTATTATTTGAGGCAACGTCTCTCACTGAACCTGAAGTTCCCTGTTTCAGTTAAGTTGTCTGGCTAGCAAGCCTCTAGGAGCTACTTGTCTCTGGGTTTATTCTTCTCCTCTATGCACCTACCCCATGATTATGGGACCACCACTATCTAGCCAGAGGTTCAAACTCAGGTCCTCAGACTTGAGTGGCAGGCACACTGACCTCTAAGCCACCTCCAGCAGCTCCGCAAAAGGCACTGCATTTGTCACAGGCTGTCAGTGACACTGTTGTCTAAGGACCACTCTTTGTGAACTGCTTGTTGCCATGGGTTTGATTTCAGGGGGAACCCGGCGCTGTACCCTGCTGTAAGGGGCTTGTGGGCAGATGCTCTGGGAGTCTTGGGCTGCAGATGCCCCCTCCCCATGTCCAGGAGCGTCTTTCTTCCTCTTGAGCACTTTCCCATCTTACCTTGAGTGGTGTCCTCCATCTTGACAGGCACAAGGGGGCTCTGGGGTGCAGAATCCCCACTCAGGGAGTAGCTGTGCTCAGCCTGGATGCCTGGAGCGGGGGAGTCCAGTTCCATGTCCAGCAGAGCACTCTTCTCGTCCAGCACAGGGTCATCAAAGAAACTGCTGAACAGGTCATTGGAGAAGTCCTCCATGTTCTCCACAAAGTGGTCCAGGTGCTCCGGGAAGTGCTGGGGAGGGAAGGGAACCTCAGTGAGGCTTGGAGAGGGGGGACAGGTGCTGCTGTGATGGGCACCTCTTCATTCTTTTCTTCCTACCACTCATACTATATGACACCATATCATGACACTACTACCCTCCCCATGACCAGTGTACCAGGACACTGTCACCCACCCGGTGACCAACATCACTCATCACTGGCTTTAACTTTTCTTTCTTTCTTTCTTTCTTTCTTTCTTTCTTTCTTTCTTTCTTTCTTTCTTTCTTTCTTCCTTCCTTCCTTCCTTCCTTCCTTCCTTCCTTCCTTCCTTCCTTCCTTTCTCTCTCTCTCTCTCTCTCTCTCTCTCTCTCTCTCTCTCTCTCTCTTTATTTATTTTAATGTATGAGTGCTCTGCTGCATATATATCTGCCTGCCTGAAGAGGCCACCAGATCCCCCTATAGATGGTTGTGAACCACCTTTTGGTTGCTGGGAACGGAACTCATGACCTCTGGAAGAGGAGCCAGTGCTCTTAGCTGCTGAGCCATCTTTCTTTCTTTTTATTTAAACATTTTTGTTGTTGTTGTTGCTGGGCATGTGGCCTTTGCCTTTAATTCCAGCACTCAGGAGGCAGAAGCAAGTGGATCTCTGTGAGTTTGAGGCCAGCCCAGTCTATATAGTGAGTTTCAGGACAGCCAGGGCTATGTAGAAAGACCCTGTCTCAAAAAACCTTTTTGTTATTATCATCATTATCATTATAATGTGTGTGTATGTGTATCTGTGTGAATGTGTGTGTGAATGTGTGTGAATGTGTGTGTGTGTGTGTACATGCATGCCACTGCCTATGTATAAATGTCAGAGGATAACTTTGTGGGTTGTTTCTATCTTTCCATCTTTAAGTGGGGTTGGAGGATCTAATTCAGGCTGCTAGGCACATGAGACAGGTGCCTTCACTCACTGAACAATCTCACAAACTTCCTCACCTTTAAATTTTTTATTTATTAAAAAAAAACTAGCATCTGGAGAGATGGTTGAGCAGTTAAGACCACTGGCTGCTCTTGCAGAGGACCCATCTTAGCTTTAGTTCCCAGTACCCACACAGTGGCTAACAACTATTTTGTAGGTAGCTCCAGGTGATCTGATGCCTCCTCCTGACCCTCCACTGGCACCAAGAGCACATATAGTGCACATACAAACATGCAAGCAAAACACTCATACTTATTAAATAAGTAGAAACACATCTTATTTAGCATACAAAATGTATGGAACTGGAGAAACCAGGTGACCTCTGGCCTACACACACACACACACACACACACACACACACACACAGACAGAGAGAGAGACAGAGAGAGAGACAGAGAGAGAGAGAGACAGAGAGGGAGATGCAGATAGACATACAGGGCAAAAGTCACAAATACTATCTATGAAGAACATAGGGTTCAGTAAATGCAATGTAGCCCAGGAAACCTTGTAATTCTGTGGTTCCACACACCTTGATTTTTTTTGGGGGGGGGGGAGAAAGCTATTTATTTTTATTTTAGACATCTGAGTGTTTTGTCTGCATGTATGACTATGCACCTTGTGTATGCCTGTTGTCTGTGGAAGTCTGAAGTGGGCATTGGATCCCTTGGAACTGGAGTTACAGATAATTGTGAGCCCACATATGAGCACGGGGAACCAAACCTGTCCTCTGCAAGAACAGCCAGCAGTCTTAACTTCTGAGCCATTTCTCCAGCCTTTCCTACCAATGGGATCTTTGATACCGTCCTGGAAGTCACTAAGTAGGGATAGGCTAGTTAGCTCTGCTGGAATCCACCTGTCTCTGCCTCCCCATTTGGAGGTTATAGGCAGGCTCGACCATGCTCTTTTAAGTGAGCTAAAGGGCGCTAAGGCAGGTCCTTATGAATTTTACTGACTGAAGTAGGGAATGACAGAAGCCCTGAGTAGGAAGTCCTAGTGAATGTGTGTTGGCATGAGCACAGCCACAGCAAGGCCTTCAGGACCTCAGACCCCTGGGACAATTGACAAAGCCTCATGAGAAATGGCAAAGCTTTGCTTGGGAGCCCAAGTATGTGAGCTCATGAGTTATTGATCAGTGCGTGCAAAGACTGGCAACTGCAGCACCCTTCTGAGATTGCTCATGTCCAGAGTCTTCCCATTCAGACTAGAAGCCCTCCCACTGTGCTGTAGCTAATTACCGAGATTTCAGGTTACAGCAGGATACCATGGTAACAGAACCCAACTGGACCCCACCCAGCCTGTATGTGTGTCTGTATCTGTCATTTCTTCATTCTTCAATGTCCCTAGTTGGAGTTTTGGGGCCCAAGTCTGAGCTATGTCCCAACCCAGTACCTGTCTGCTTTTCTTTTTATTTTATGCAAATTACTATTTTATTTTATGTGTATGAGTGCTTTGCCTGAGGATATGTATGTTCACTCCATGTGTGCCTTGTGCCCTTGAAGAGTGAGCCAGAGACGACTTTGGATCCCCTGGAACTGGGGTTACAGATGACTGATAGATTTTATGTGGGTACTGAAAACTGGACTTGGATCCTCTGCAACAAGTGCTCTTAATGGCTGAGCCATCTCTCTAGCCCTCGTGTCTGCTTCTTTGAGACAGGGTGTTGTTAAGTAGTCTAGGCTGGCTTCAAACTCATGATCCTCCTGCCTGAGGCTTCTGAGTGCTGGAGTTTCAGGAGTCTACTGCGCCCCTCTCAGGCTGTTCTCTATCCTGAGGCATCAGGCTGTGGGGCCGCCTCACGGAGGCTTGCGTCCTGGCCTCAATCATTCCAGCTGTTGACTCAGTCTGTGTAAGCAGCAAGTGGTGACTCACTAATGTGTTATGAAATCGATTCAGTGGGTCGTGACCAGAACTTAAAAAAATATACTTAGAAAATTTTTCCTTGACACACAATAACTGTACATATCTATGGGGCAGACTTGGACATTTCATTACATGTGCCAATGCACAATGCCCAGACCAGGTCAAGGGGGCATAGCCATCAGCTTAAACACATATACTTCTTTTGTGGGGCACTGAAATGCTGTCTCCTAGCTATTTTGATATATATAATTAATCATTGTTGACCACAACTTCCCTACTGCAAAGCATTAGAACCAACCCCTTTGCCAGCGTATCCCTGACCCCACTGCCCCCTCTCCCCAGCCCCCATTTTCTCTGCCATTCCTAGCCCCTAGGAACCACTTTTGTGCTTTCTCATTTTACCACATACAGGTAAAAGTATGTTTTTTATTTTCATCTGGGGCCTTGTGTATGCCAAGCAAGTGCTTTATAAAGTCTAAGTTAAATAAACTGGCCCCATGTCCATGTGGGCATTTATAGCCAGATTTTAAGAAAAAATAGCACAAAACAAAATACAAAATAAGTAGAAAATATCAGAATCCATCAAACATACTGAAGTAAAAACCCTGGCAAACTATTAATCTCAGCTATATGTATACTTGGTACAGATGTCAATTTTCTTTTTCAGAAATAAACAGACAAAAGCTTTGACCATGATTGTGGGAAAGCTAATTAACCCATGTTTTAACCTCCTCTGTGCATAGTGGGGCTAATTATAGTTTCCATTGCTAAGACTATTGTGGGGAATAAGCCAATCCATATGAGTAAAGGTTTAGGATAGTCCCTTGTACAGTCATAAGTCAAGAAAAGTCATATCATCAATAAAACACTCCAGGGCCAACACATAGTAGGTGCTTTTTTTTCCTCTTGAAGAGTCATTGATGTGCAACACAGTGTTACTGTTGTTCATGTGCACTAGCTGGTTGGTTGAATGAGATTGGGCCAGGGTTGCTCCAGGCTCTGTATTCCACCTGGAGACTGTGAAGGGGATTGGCTCCAGGACCAGTCATTGGCTTTCTGCGTCCTGAACTATTAGGACACAGGCAGGGATGAGCAGTGCCTTCTGCTTCAGGATAAGGCTCAGCAATGGATGTGTGGTTTTTCAGGAGCAGGGAAGGCGCAAGAGTCTGGAACCATAGAGACCTGTTCTCAACTCTTCCACTACTTGCTGACTTTTAAAAACTTCTCTATAGCTCCTACTCCACAGCATTGCTATGGGGATCAAATGTTGGTTAGACTCCTGGTACCCACCTCATATGATTATGAGGATGCTATGGTTGAGTGCACGAAGCACTCAAAACAGCATGTGGTAGGTAGTATGTATGAAACACTTGGTAGTTAATAGCAGCCCCTAAACTCAGGCATGAGCTTGGACTCTATAGAGGGAGGTGGTTTGAGGTTCCCCTCTGAGCAAGTGTGACAAGAAACTCCAGGGCAAAACGAATCCAGAGACACCATTGGTATACTCTGGGCTCCCATTTCTCTTCTTCCGGGATGCTTCGTCATTATTTTATATTTTTCTTTTTACTTAAATTTCCCCAAGTGCTTTCATGTATTCCAACTTCTCCATACCCTACGGTGGGCGACCTTGAATTTCTGATCCTCTTGCCTTCACGAGGTACTGGGATGGAACTCAAGGCCTTGTGCATTCTAGGCAGTAGCCCTTACCTACTGAGCCACGCCCCCAGCCCTTGCACCCGTTTATTACACCCCAAGGAGCAAAGGCATTGCTTTACATTTGATGGGCAGGGCAAACAGAGCCAGACAAAGCCAGAACGTGCCCATGGTCCCTCAATACCCAGACCTTCCCCTGCCACCACACCACACACCTCTCTGTTTGGGACTCGCCTGGCTGATGCCAGACTATATTCCTGGAGACAAGTCTATGCTTTGTTCACCTGCTAGCCACTCATTCAGTAGCGGTGCAGGGGTAGGGCCTTGCATCTCAGAGTAAGGCCACTAGTGTTTTAGCTGTTCAGTAGAGTCTGGGCAGTGCCGTACAAAGAGCTCAGGGTCTGAACAAGTCTCTAGAACAACTGAGAACCTAGACAGAAACGCTTTAGGGATGTATGATCCATTCTAACGACCATCATCCCAGGCCATGATTGAGAGGTTCACATCCGCAGCAGAACCAGGCCATCCCACCTGGGGGCGCTTCCTTCCAGCCGAACTCGGGGATTGGGATGCGGTGATGGTGGTGGTGGGGCGCTCTCCAAGGCTGCGGTGGGGCCCAGGGGAGGGGGTTGCACAGAGCTGGAAGAGCCATGAGTCAGCGGCCACGGTATTTCTCCAGCAGCTGCTCCGCAGGCGATAAGAGTTTGCCAACCCCCTTCCCGGGGGCCTGGGAGAGAAGAGCCAGCCCCCTCCAGCCTGGGTTAGGGGTCCCTGAAGGTTTTCCAGTTTTAGGAAAATAAGCGAGGACCCTCTTTGGGGGTGCCCGAATGAACTTGCTAGGGGGCCTCAAATGGCCGGGTGTTGTGAGACACCCCCCACCCCACCTGCTAGAAACAACAGCCAACGCTCAGCAGGCTGGGAGCGGTGGGAGCCAAGTGGAAGAAGAGGGCGGCCAAGGGGCAGGCAGGGTGGGGTAGAGGAGCTCCCGCGCTCATTCCTCCCTGTCCCAGGTTCCTGGAGTGCTGGGTGGATGGTGGTCCTGTCACATAGCACCTAGACGCATCAGCCTCTCATGGGAGCATTGCCACCAGTAGCTGCTCACTGAATAATGTAGCCTACTTCCATCTGATGTCTGGCATTGAGCCGGCATCTCAGTTATGCTGTGAGACAGCAGGAACCCGAGAAAGTCAGTGGTCTATGCCCCTCAACTCATTTGCTAACAAGAAAGCTAAAATCCAGAAAGAGCAAGCCATTTACCCACAGTCACAAGGCGTGTCACTAGTATTTCGGATGGGGTTCTCCGCAGCTCTGGGATTGAACTGAGGGTAAGGAGGTTTCCCTTATGTTCTATACCCACCTCCCTCCATCCCCGTAAAGCTCACTCTAGAGATTTCAAACCTCCCCATCTCTGGCCCTGGTCGCTCTCGCCCGCTATAGAGCCTTCCTCCAGCTCACACAGACACACAAGAATCATATTTAGGCTGTCTGATGGAAATAGGGGGTGGCGCTGGGGGGCGGGGGAGGGGGGAGGAAGGCCGGTGGCCAGGAGTTCACAGAAGGCTCACGCCAGCGTTTGAGGGGGCGGGGTGTTCTGTTAGGGTGGGCAGTCTTGGGGGGGGTGCCATTCCGTACAGGCAACGGGGGTGGGAAGCCAGAGAAGGAGGCACTGGAGATATTTCCCTCCTCCTTAAAGACTTTTTCCTACACTTGTGCCAATATCAGCTCTTTCTCGGCCGCCACGGGCAACAGGCGCCGGTTCCACTCCCTGGAAGGAGAGGTCCCCAGACCTCCGGCTCTCAGGCCGGCACCCTGCCTCCCCGGCTGCTGCTTCTCTCCTTGGCGCTACAGCTCAGCCGCCCGCCCTTTAAATTTTAGGGGTGGAGGGAGCCCTGCTCGCTCAGTGCTGCAGTTACGTGGCTTAATCGGCCTCTTGGGCCCCGCCCCTCCCAGGAATCCCGCTTGCCATTGGTGAGAGCAGAGAAGCTCCTGGCCAATGATAGGAGGCTGCGAGCCACCGCCCGCCTGACCAGGAACGCGGTTGCGCAGAGTAGGATCCTAGACCTGGAAGCTTGCTACACGGGGGAGGGGGGATATAATCAGTTCTTAGTTTGTGTCTGGGGCAGAGCTGAGATGGCAATTCCACGACCCTAATCAGTCGTGTGGCCACTCGCGATGATAGGCGAACGGAGAGAGAGCAACTCACTTCCAGCTCTGCCCCTCCGCTCCTTCCAGTAATCTTACCATGGGGTGGCACGAATGGAGCCCCAGCCAGCCCCTCGTGTGAGAGGAGACGTTCCCAGGGTTGTACAGACTGAGCTCTTTCTTTCCTTAACCCTTGCAAAGGGGTCACTGCAGACAGTGAAAATATCTGGACGCAGCGGTCAGCTGTGGTATACGTACAAGCAGCCACTGTGCATCTCTTTCCCCTAGACCTGGACCTGGTTCTCTGATGCCTGCACTGGTGCTCTGGTTTCTGCACCAAACCCTGATCCAGAGAGATTCAGCCCGTGCTGCGTGGGAGAGACCTAAGTTGGTCCAGACTGAGATGTGGGATCAGGGGTGGGGGAAATCCCCTGCGAACTTTCCTTCTGAGAAAATAAGCTCTGGGAAGAGATGGGAGGGGAATCCTCTCACATTTCCCTCGTTCTTTTCCCAGGGAGGGCAGCAGACGCCTCTTGTCCCCTAACACACTGACCCACACATTCCCGGACGGTTACTTGCCTAGTGATCACTAGATAATTGCCTCCATTTCAAGCCCAAAGGCCACTGCTGTGAGTCACTGCTGTGTCCAGTGTGGGTGGGAGTTGGGTGAGGGAAACTTAAGACTGCCCAGAGATATGGGCTTCTGGGTCCCCAGTTGTCAGTAGATCTCCTTGTCCTTAAACATCACCATCCAGGTATTTGGGGGCCCTAAGAGACTAAGAACTTGTCTTCTAGAGACAGGCTCTTGGCTGCCTGACGAAAGGGCATAGATACTGAACCAGAACTCAGGAGGCCCCAGATGGAGAGCCCTACTTGGCTCTGCTCTGAGGTCCAGGCATGGTCAGGTGGTGTGCCCAGGTTTCTCCTGGGTTACTGTTTGTGTTCCCCCTGAATTGAGCGGTCAGGGTCAGAAGTCAGCTCCTTCTTTGTTTAGCCTTTCTGGACCTAGAAGGGATAAAGTCTTCCTAGAGCCCTCCTGGCAGGTGTGGGAGTTACAGGGAGTCTGCTGCTCTAACCTCCTATCAGGCCCTCTTCCTACAGGCCAAGGAAGGGCTGGTGCTGGGTTGACCTGTTTTTCCCTTATTCAACGATTAACCATGAAACCTAAATCCAAATACACAGGGCTGCTTCTGTGAGTGCACATGTGTACACTGCATCTCAGAGCTGGGATGGGAGGGACCTTCCACCCAGGGAATCTCCATTTCTCTGACATGACACAATGAGAGATACAAACCACCCCTACCCCCACAACTGATACATTGAGATTTGTCTTGCACAGGGTCTATCATATGTATATTAGTACTCCACCCATAGCACCCCAGTTTACATAGAGGGACACTACCAGACAGTAACACAAGCCCAATGAGAAACTCATCAGATAGGGTCAGATGGACACCAATTCAAAGAATGTCGCTCAGAGGTTAGAGCACATGCTATGTATGCATGAGGCCCTGGCTTCTATCACCAGTACCATAACCCCACCAAAGGCCAGGTCTGGTGATGCATACCTCTAATCCCAGCACTTGGGAGGCAGAAGTTGGTGGATCTCTATGAGTTTGGAGCCAGCCTGGACTACACAGAGAGACCTAGCTCAAAAACCAAAACAAGAAAAACACAACAGGAGAAAGACAGTCACGGCCACCACACTCACCATCTCACACCCTCCCAGGCCTAAAAGATGAGCAAGCTAAGCCCGAGAGTCATGTGAGCCCCAGCAAGAGAAGGTTTGGGAGTCCTAGCTTGTTTGACACTGGGACAGTCACAGCTGGATTTGAGGATTGGCTGTCACGGAGACTGGAGCGGGGTTTGTGCCAGCATATGCTGGAAAAATAAGCTGGCACCCACTGCAGGCTTCTTCTAAGCCAAGGAAGGTCCTGAGAGGGCATATACCACCTCCGCAATCCCTGCTTGGTAGTCTAACCACCTACTTTTTCCTGGGTAGGCTAAAGGTCCCCCACGTTCCTGGCCAACCCCTGCCATCTTCTAACCAGGCGGCTCCTATGCTGTGGCCCAACTCTGAGGCAGGCGCCAGGCACTGTCTGGACAGGAGGAAGCTATGGCAGTGAGTGGCACTGCCCAGGGTTCAGATTAGCTGTGACTGGCACCACTGAGGGATGGCAGCTCATGGTCTGGCCGCTGAGGAGGCTGGTCCATATGCAGTTGCCAGAGAATGCCTTCGGGACAGCTCAGGACACTGAAAACCAAGAGTTAGAAGTGGCCCTGGGGACCTCTGGAGAATAAGCAGGCAGTCACCCCCATTACCCATCACGTACCCACTCATCCGGCCTTTACTGTTCATCTACTTTCAGTAAGAGTTCGTAGTAAAAGCTCATTTTTCTATGTTCAGCTCTGCAGAATGAGAGATGAGCAAGCAGGCCTGTATCCCATTCTAGAAAGACTTTCTGATATTTGGAAGTGTGATCATTTTTTAGAGCTGTGATCTACTAAATCCTAAAACAACTATGCCATTCCCAAATTTACCCATGACTCGCAAGCGCCCTGGACTAGTCTGAGCTCCATAGGGTAGCTTGGAATGATCATGTCGCCTCTGACTAGCTGTGCCGAATCCTGCCCTCAACCCCTTTTCAGACCAAGTCCTGCTGATTCGTCCAGGATGACCTCAAACTCGTAATCCTCCTGCCTTAGTCTCCCCAGTGTCGGGATTATAGGCATGGAGCCTGCCAGGCTCAGCTCTCATGGGTATAGCCAATGCATTGCATGCTCATGTAGAACACAGGCGTTTGGAGACTGGCTGAGCAGGTGAATGAAGGCACGTGTTAATCAGCTAATGGACGGAGGCTGCTCCTTCCGTAGTAGAGCGTCCAGGAATGAGTGTCCTGAATTCTGCTCTGCTGCCAGCCTGCTCCTGCTCTAGGCAGAGTTTCCACTGGCTTGGACTCCCTCCCTGGGTTCCTCCCTGGGGAGAGGGGGATATGCTATACCCATTTTTCACATTGGTCTGGCCTGAAGACTTTTTGTGTTTAAGCCAAGACAGACCGGTTCTGTAGGGTCCAGAGCCCCCACTCAGTGTTGGAGAAGCCCAGGCCAGGTCTTTGAGTATACATGGGGCCTGCTGGGCAGCTAGCTGGCTGGATCCCCTCTCTTTTGGGTCCTGACCAGCTGGAAGTCCTGCTAGGCTGGAGCCTAGCGCTTGGCTCTTGCTGCAGTTCTGCTGGCCTCTCCCCTCTCCTCGGCACAGTCACCGCTCAGTTTCTGGCTTCCTCAAGGCCCAGCCTGTCTGAATCGTCCTCAGGTTTTATTTTTGGAACAACTGGCATTTTCTCTCCTTATATCCTCCCTTCCTTCTGGGAAGGTGTAGGACCCTTGGGTTCCACTGGGGATCAGGCTATGGCTTCAGTGCCTGGATTCTGGTTCCCTCTAGAACTTCAAAGGGAAACTCCTAACCCAGCAGATGCACCCAAGCCAGATGTTCTGCCTTCTTTCCCCACCCAGTGTGTGACTAATGCCTACCCTTGTCCTTCTTGAAGAGCATAGCTCTAGCCAAAAGAAAACATAATTTGAAGCACCTTAAGGCCCACCTCCTATCGTTGTGGGGAGTGGTGTAGTCACGATCATAAACAGAGAGACAGACAGGTCTGATTCCAACCTTGGTCTGCTATGTGCTGTGTAGCCTGTGCCAGGCAGTTAACCTCTCTGAGCTTGAGTCTCAGTTATGAAGCAGGGGGACTTCTATCTACAGCCTCAGGCTGCTAGGAAAAGGGAACAAGAAAACATCTGTAAAGTGCGTCAATAGTGCAGGGCACACAGAAGGTGCTAGTTCAGTGTTAGCCATGGCAGGTGAAGAAAATGGAGGGCCAGGGATGGAGTGGACTTGCCAAGGGTCATATCACTCACAGCAAGCTGCCTTGAGAGCATTATGCATCTCTCTCTAGCTTCCTTTCAAGGAAGAGACTGGCAGGAGCTCTAGGAAGGACGCTCTTGAATCAGTCAGAGAAGCGAGCCCTCAACCTTCCAGGATGGCTCCCTAGTACCCTAGTCAGGCCCTCTCCAGTCGGCCATTCTTTCCTCTATTGCAACATTGTTTGTTTTGTTTTTCTCTCTGGGTGCCTGGAACTCAGGTTGCAGGGGCCTCAGAACTCAGTCCCATGGACTCCAGGCCAGTAGGACTCTGCGAGGGGTGGGGGAGCACTAGGTCCTGCCTGACATCAGAGTAGAGAAACTGGAGCAACTCTCAGGCCAGCTGGGGCTCTTCCAGCTCAGCCAGATGTCTCAGGAATGTGCTGAGCTGGGGACTACCTCTCATCCTCCCTCACCACACCCCACCCTTACGCTGCATCTGCTTGCTCTGGCTAGGCCTCAGCCCCACCCCCCTGCCCTTTCTCATCCTATTCTGGAGAGCCTGGCAGTTCCTCTCACCACAGTCCAGCCCCCCAGTCTTCTGGAGGGGGTGTCAAAGGCAAAGGTTCTTTGCTCCGCAGACCCCTGCGGGTTGGGTTGACCTTGCGGGAGCCCAGGCTGTCTGGGAGGGGAGAGTTCTGAGTGCCAGACCCCAAATGTGGAACTGATTTGCAGTGCTGGAGAGAGAGGGGTGAGGGCTTTGGGGCGGCAGAGGGTAGGGCTGGGCGTCCACTCTGGGAGAAGATCTCAGGCATCTTGTCCCAGCTGAGGGCTGGGAGAGCCAAGGGGTGCTGTGCCAGGCTGGGCTTGGCTGAAGTGTGGGATTCAGAATCTTCCAGTCCCCCGGACTTCACAGGGACATGCTTTGTCTAGCATCGGAGGGGTCTGAGTTCCTGGATGGGATAGGGGAATCCCATTAGAGTCCTGAGCTTGGGCCATGAGACAGGGCATTGGTTGGGAGAGACCCCAGCTCTAAGTAGAGACCACTTATCCTCCTGCAAGGGTGGAGTTGCCTTGGATTCTGGTGTCATGATGAAAGGGCCTGGGGACTGCTGCTTCTGACTGGGGGTAGGGGTGGGGGAGGAGGTGTGAGGTGGGGACAGAGTCACACCAGGTCATGGGGTCAGTGGATGGGGGGCTGTGATTACAAGGCAGGAGGAGAAGGTCCTGACTCACTGCTGTCTCGTGCTACCTTGGGCTTCCAGAAAACTGTTTCCTCTTGAGGAAAGCCCCTAATCATTCAGACAGACAGAGATCTAAGAAGTCCTAATGAATTCTAGATCTCCTAGTACCAAGACAGGTCACAGTTACTGGGGCCACCACCTGTCCAGGCCAGAAGTATCACGGGCTCCCTGCTTTCTGTTGAAAAAAATCTGCACTTCCTAGAATGGGATCAAAGGTGTGAGATAACGGATTTCACAGGAGAGTTAGCCCCTCTTCCCCTCTCTCCAGCTTGTAAGATTGTCACTTCCTTTGCTTATACCCTGTGCCTGGAATGTTCTTTTATCTTCTCATCCTACCCCTCCCATCCTCCAAGATTCACCTCACAGGCTGCTTCCTCCAGGAAGCCTGTCCAGATCATTCAGCTCCAAGAATTCTTTCTCCTGTGCAACCATAGTGTGCAGGCTGCTGGCTACCGGTTAATGCCGTGCATAACTCTATACACAATGGGACCCAACTCTCCTTTTAAATGGGAACACTGAGCACGGAACCAGTTAGAAGTCCTCACAGTACAGCTGACAGTAATAATAATGGCGAACATGCGGGTGACGGCCCCTCCTCTGCTTCTTTGCCTTCAGAGTCTCATTTAGGCTTCAGAAAATAAAGTAGATACTATCAGAGCCATTGCCTTACAAACCAGGAAACCAGGGCGCACAGAGGGAAATCCTGCCCAGCGTTGTGCTGCTTGTAGTTGGTCAAACCACAGTTGAACCCAGTTTTGACACTAGAAATTGTACTTTAGTGTCTGTGACATCACAGAATGGAGGTGGGTTCCTGTTAGTACAGTGCTGTGTACAAAGTATGGGCCCCTGCTCCAGGCATGGAGTCTACACCCAGGGCCCAGCTCTGTTCCTTCCCTGGCTTTCCAGATCCCTAGAAGCACAGAGCTCTGAGGCCTGGGAGCTTAACCCAAAGAAAGGGGCTTCTATCCAGGTATGGTGTTGCAGGCTTGTAATCCTAACTATGCAGGAGACTGAGGCAGGAGGATTACAAATTCAAGGGCCTGCCCAGACTACAGAGTAAGTTCAAGGCCAAGTCTGGGCAACTTTGATCTTGTCTTAAGATTTAAAAAGGGAAAAGAGGGCTGGATCCAGCTGAGTGGCAGAGCACTTGTCTAGCATGAACAAGGCCCCGGGGTCCATCCTCAGTACACATATGAAAGCTTCTACCTAGATCTGGAGAAGGTGATTTGTCTCCCCAAGGGCAGTGGTGCCCAAATGTTGACATCTTTCTTCTCAGACCATGACAGCATCAGATTGAAAGCAGCGGCAGCAACTGTGTCCTGCAGAGGGCACTGTGCACGGCTCTGCACAGGGCCCTCTTCAAGAATTCCTAGTTAGGGGCCAATAAGATGGCTAAGCTGGTAAGGGTCCTTGACCCCACAGTGCACGTGCACACACACACACACACACACACACACACACACACACACACGCAGACCTTCATATGTATCCCACAGTGTGCACACACATGCACTTGCAGACTTTTACATGTGCTCCACGGCATACACACATGTATACTTGAGACAAAGGTGTGTGTGTGTGGGGGAGATTCTAGTTGACTTTTCATGAGAACCCTACTTTGACCATTTTTCCTACTATAAGCATGAAGAAAAGAAGTCTGAGCTGGGCATGGTGGCCCACGCCCTTAATCCCAGTACTCAGGGGGCAGAGGCAGGAGGATCTCTGCCAGCCTGGTTTGCAGTGCAAGTTCCAGAGCAGTCAGGGCTGTTACACAGAGAAACCCTGTTCCAAAACACCAGAAAACAAGAGAAGGAAAGAGGGAAAGAAAAGAGGAAGAGGAAGAAGAGGAGGAAGAGGAAAAGGAAGAGGAGGAAGAGGAGGAAGAGGAAAAGGAAGAGGAGGAAGAAGAGGAAGAGGAAAAGGAAGAGGAGGAAGAGGAGGAAGAGGAGGAAGAGGAAAAGGAAGAGGAGGAAGAGGAGGAGGAGGAGGAGAAGGAAGAGGAGGAGGAGGAGGAGGAAGAGGAGGAGGAGGCATAGTCCAGCTGCCCAAGGCCTGCCAGCCCTGTCACCTGTTTTGGACCTGAAGTCTATATAGTTTGGGCCTCATTCCCAGCCCTGTTTGAAGGCATTTGGGGTTTGAATCTCTCCACAGTGAGTGGACTCGAGAGCTATGCTTCCTTCTCACCCAAACCCATTCTATTTAGAACACTGTCTGTTTCTAATAGTGTCTGGTGAATTCCCAGATAGCTATTTTTATTTATATAGAGTCCACAGGCATGCATTATTGTATTCTTAATATTTCACATTAGAAAAGTCATCATGGGAGCTGGATCAAACTGGGAGCTGGATAGCTCTGTGGATCAAACACTTGCTGCACAAGTGTGAAGAGCAGAGTTGAGAGCCCCAACAGTCGCATGAGGGTAGGCATGGTGGCCAGCCTGTAACCATAGCACTCCAGAGGTGGAGACAAACTTGCTAGCTTAGCTAGGTGCCTGGTGAACTCTGGGTTTAGAGATAGATCATGCTTCAGTAGCTAAAGTGGACAGAGGTTGAGGGAGACACTCTATGTCAATCTTTGATCGCTATACACACATCGTGTGCATGTATACCCATACAAATGTGAACATGCATGTACTGTGCACATGCACACACACACACACACACATACACAAAGGTCATCATGATAAAGTGGACAGCTGAGGTGAGACATGACTCTGCACTTGAATGAATGAATGCATGCACACATAAATGGATGAATCGAAAATACTTTTAGAAGAAAGAACACCAAAATTGGGAGTTTAAGAGTGTGTTTGCTTCATTATCCTCTGCAGACTGATTCCCCCTCCACTTCCTCCCTACCCAACTCTTCTTTGCACCCATTTTTCCTCCCACCACCCACACATCCATTCCCTCCTCTTCCCAATAATCTTTCCTCTTTTCTTTCCATCTTCTCCTCATCCATCCACCCATCCAACTATCTATCCACTCTTTCTCTCCATTCATCCATGCAAACACCTACCTACATATCCCTCTATCAGCCTGTATTGTAAATAAATACCTCCTGAGCATTACAGCTATGATTAGAGAATGGCTGAAATTAATGAATGATCCTCTGCCTTCAGGGAACCCTGAGTGTTTAGTCAAGGCCCAGAGAGGGAAAGGGCTTTGCCTGAGATCACACGGTAAGCTGAGGAATGAGGTGACTGAGGGATAAAGACGGTCCAGGTCCAGGCAGAGCAGAGCCCACAGGAGCAGGCTGAGTCTGGCTTCTGGCTAGTAGCGCCCTACAGTCACTGCCTGAGAACTGCCTCCCGGCTCTCCAGGAGGGCCTTAAGGGCCTGCCTCTTGTCTCTGCTGCTTTCATTTTTGTTATTCTTTTGGAAGGGGAAGGAGGAAGCGGCTGCTGCTGTCCAGCTGCTCTGTTGGACCACACATCCCTGCTTAGATGTGTCAGCCTCTTTGTGAAGGGTGAAATGGTTTCTGGGCCAACAGCCAAGGGCCAAGGAAGCATCATTGAATTCTCTGTCCCTGGAGAGCTGGGGGAGGAGCAGACTGAGCCTGGCCACTCAACTCAGTCAAGTCAAACTCATTGATGATATGGTATGTCCAGTTCTCAGGGATCAAGGACTTGAACTTTGCAGGGAAACCAATATCCATGACACACTCCCTTTGAGGGTCAAGGTTCTGGGTCATATTCTATTCCTCCCAGCTTCTGAGCCAGACTTTCCAACCTCCACATTTTTCCTGCTCCTGGCTTAGGGTCCTGTCACTGACTGTGACTTCCCTGGGTCTGCTCAAGGGGGGTTACACAGACTTCCAGCCAAAGCAATGCTCACAGTCTTCACTCAACTCCACCCAAATCTTCCTCCTCCATCCTGCCCCCCTGGAGTGGTGAGACTTCCAGAAGAACAGCCTGTTCTCCAACATCTGGAACTGGTTTCTCCAGAGAGGTTCAAGGGCAAACCAGGTCCCTGATAGATGCTCTGAAGGTCCCGAGTATAGAGATTGCAGGAGGTGGAGAGGACCCAGTTGGGAGGAATTCCTTGTGGTCCTATAGAGAACAGAACCCAGCATGGACATAAATAGGGGGCAAGAGGCCTGTCCAGGGACTCCAGCTGTGTACCTAAAACTCCAGGTATCCATGATGCCCTAAGGACGGCAACCTGGAGAATGCAGGCAGAGCCCTTCGGATGCAACCAAAACAAGAAAGCATGCAAAGGAGTTAGTCTCTAGCTATTTCTCTCTGTTCTCAGATTCCCTGGAGCATTCTCAATTTGGAGAGAATTGTGTACCCTCTCTGAGTCTCCTTTTCTCATCTGCACAAGGAATGGGATGCTGGTTGGATGCTCAGGCAGGAGAAGACGGATGGTGCTACCCGCTCTGTATTGATGGTGCTACCCGCTCTGTATTGCTTCTCAATGGAGCCTTCACCATCAGGTGTGGAAGACACTGGGGAGGGCATGCAAGGTCACCTTGGAGAAACCTTGCAAGACCTCTAACTTGTCTTCAGGCCCTACAAGGTGTCTGCTCTGTCATGGTGTCAACGAGTGTCCCCATATAGGAAGCAAGAGAAGTCCTGGGTGAGTGTGTATTGTTATCATGGGTATGGCCATGACAAGGACTCGAATGCCTTAGCATCATGGGAGTGACAAAAGCTTCTCCAGGTGAATCTCAGAGGGATGGCAAAGCCTCCCTCAGGAAGATCAGAGTGTCACTGTTGATAGTGTGCGCAGAAAACTGTAGCTTACTCTCCCCTAGTTGGTCGCAGCCTGAAGACTGCTCCCCTACAAGAATATTAACTAAGCCTGCCTCCTGCTCAGCTGTGTATAATAACCCTGGCTCCTAGTTCAGCTGTATGTAATAAGCTGCTCTCCTTGTTTATCTGTATGCAATGACTCTGCCTCTCTGCTCAACTGTAGATAATAAACATGCTGAGTTTCCAGGACACTGCTGCTTCTCCATTAGAGAGCTAAGCCATTGAATCCCAGCTTTTCTGTATCTGCATGGACACATGTACCAATCATTTCTTAATTTCTTGACTGCTGCACTTAGATCACATCTAGGGAGCTATGCAGAGCACGGCATCCATTCTCTCTGTTTTCTGGTTTCTCATTTATTGATGGGTAGTGATTTAGACCTGGGTGGGTCTCCTTCACGAAGGAACCCTGGGATCTGCCAACATGCCTCTCTAATGCTAAGCCATTGTGGGGATGGACATGTATATAGTGAATGAGAAATAGACTTTCTGGCAGATGCAGGATGCCTTAGGGGCAGGCGAGGCTTCTCTGGGCACCCCCAGCACACTCAGGGTTGGCCAGGTCAGGACCTTGAGGCTCCAGGGCCCCTTCTGGAATTTCCTGCATGGCCCTTGAGCTCTTAGCTCTGGTTCATTCTCATTGTTTCTAAACAGCTTTACCTTAAAAGAACTTTCTTTGCAAACACAGTAAATCCTTGACTAGATAGAGCAAAGTCCTCTGTAGTGTGAAGAAACCTGTGTCTCTGCCTCATCTCCAGGCTCAGTCTTAGATAAAGTGGGCAGATCTCTGTGCCTGTGGGGCTCAGAAACAGGTACCCCCATCTCCTGTGGGTCTGCCTCAGTCTGCCGTGTAGCCTTTACTCTTGCTGCGTGGGACGACAGGTCCATCTGCCTGAAATGTATCCCTTTTCACTGACTCTACAAACATATAGCTCAGTGTTTTATATAATTTGGAAGTGGGATTTTGCATTATTGTAGAATTTTACTATGGCCAGTGCCTATTTTGCGTCACAATACTATGCGGAGGGTTTATGGCAATGTATAAAATTGATATGGTCTCTGCTTTTATGGGAGTTCTTCATGGCGGAAATATATAAAAAGTCAATAAAACAGCTGCAGACTGGGATTCGGGCCATGAAGAAACCAGAAGGAAGGGCACAGAACACAGCAGGGTCCCGGGCATCTGAGCTGAGGGTGGGAGGCGGAGGTGGGATGAGAAGGTGGGAGGACTTGAGGCTGAGCATTGCAGATGGCAGGAGAGGCTTGGGGAAAGGCCTGAGGCAGTAGTACTGCAAAAGGACCACAGCCTTAGGGAGCTGAATGTAGGTCTAAGAGACCTAGAAGTACCTGAGAAAGAAGGAACAGAAGACGACCCAGGCTCAAAGTCTGGCTCAAGAGCCACAGGTTCAAATTCCCTATGGTCCAACCAACTCTAGGCTGTACGAGACTAGGGCCTGAGGGGCCTCGGGCAGATTATGGCAATGCCTCCTAGCAGTGCCTACTCTTTGGAAACCATGGTGATGTTCTTTGTAAAGCCCAGAAGCAACACCCACTGCAGGACTCTGATGGCTGGGAGCAGGTGAATTTAGCACCTTTGACTTTTCTCCCTAAAACGTATAGAGGCTAAGGGAGCTGGGGAGCTGGCTCAGTCAGTAAAGTCTTTGCCACATAAGCATGAGGACCTGAGTTCGATTCCCAGAACCCACCCAGGAGTGTACACTTGTAATCAGAGTGCTAGGGAGGTGGAGACAGGCAGGTTCCTGGGGCTGGCCAGCCAGTCTAGCCTACTTAGTGAGCCCCAGGCCAGGGAGAGACAGTCTCAAGAGTTAGGTGGTTCCGAGAAGGGAGTCCTCTCACCTCCATACACCCGAGCACACACCTGCATACCCCACCACATAACATAGTTGGAGTCTGACCTGAACCTCGTTCATTCATTTACGCATCTGTCAATGGTTGACCTACACCTTGTACGGAGTTCTGTCGGGCACTGGGATAATGGAGGCAGATGAAGCCCCTGGCTCTCAGGAACTTGTTTCCTCAAAAGTCAGGGAAGGAAAAAAAAAAAGTAAAAATAAGCAAACCATGGACTCCAAACTCAAGTGTTTGAGAAGCCCTCACTATTGAATCAGAGCTCTGAGATTTTGATTTCCCAATGAGGTTTTTTTTTTATTATTATTCATTTTTTCCTCGTGCCTTGGCCCTTCTTTTGGTCAGACTACACACACACACACACACACACACACACACACACACACACACTGCACACTGTCGAAGGCTACAGAAAGCCCACCCACACAGGCACATCCAAACACACATACTTCTCTAATCTCCCCAGATCCTCTAAAGGCTGGGGGGTGGGGGCCTGTTGACTTTCCACTTCAGCATTAGTGCAAAAGTCAGGCTGGGAATCTGGGGAGCAGTGATCGGCCTGACCTCCCTCCAAACCCCTCCTCTGGGCTAGTCCTGGGGTCCCCTCATCTCCACACCTGGCTTTCCCAGCTGCTGAGAGGTACATGGGTGTGTTGAGCAAACATCCTTGCAACTTCCTGCTGCTCCCCTCTGAGACAACAGAACCCCCCTCTCCCTGCTCCCCCTCTTCCTCCTTCCCACACCTCCCAGCTGGGGTTTCTCTGGAATCCTGAGTCAGTTCCCTGGAGAGAAACCAGAGATATCCCTTTCTTCTGGCCAGAGGAGAGAGATAAGACACGCACAGACCCTCTCTCTTTCTGTTCTTCCATGCCAGTTATCTGAGTCCAGACTCTTTATTGCACGCACAGGGCTGAAAGGACCATAGGGTGCTGCAAGAGAGCTGAAGAACAGTCACTTGGGAGCTGTGGGAGGACAGAGAGGCTGGAGGAGAAGCCCTGCACCTCTGGGGAGAAGGACCACTGTTCTG
Source organism: Mus musculus (assembly GCF_000001635.26). NCBI lineage: Eukaryota > Metazoa > Chordata > Mammalia > Rodentia > Muridae > Mus > Mus musculus. The sequence goes on from NC_000068.7 coordinate 92,021,415, forward strand.
TTCTAAGGGGGCCTCTAAAGTTGCATAGGACTCATCTCAATAATAGGAAGAAGGCCTCAGAGGTAGGCCAGCACTGGTTACCTGCAGGCTGCCTGCTAGACTCCCTGGGTTCTGTCTTCTCAGTTACAGCCAGGAGAAACTGGCTTTCCCTTTTTGGTTTTAGTGCAGTGGGGGTGGGGTGGGGCACATGGAGTCCCCATGTAGCTTTAATGGCCCACATTAGGGATTTTTAAGGACACTGAAGACACAAATTTCCATCTTCCAAGTAGACACATCCTTCCTATCCTGAAGACCCAGGGAAGGAACAGGACTCACTCAAAGTCACCCAGCAACTCCCAGCTGAGCGTTTTGTCTCCTTCATTCAGTGCATGGAAGAAGTCAGGTCTCTTCCTTGGCAGGCCTTAATCTACATCATCTTTATGTTAATTAATTAATTAATTAATTAATTAATTTTGGGGGGTTTTTCAAGACAGGGTTTCTCTGTGTAACCCTGGCTGTCCTGGAACTCACTCTGTAGACCAGGCTAGCCTCGAACTTAGAAATCCCCCTGCCTCTGCCTCCCCAGTGCTGGGATTAAAAGTGTGTGCTACCACCACCTGGCTATGTTAATCTTCTAACCAAGTCCTTACAATAATGCTACAGGGAAAGATGCTCTCCCATTACAGATAAGGGAATCAAAGCCCTGAAGAGCATAAGTCTATGTGAACAGCTCCATTAGCTGGTGGCAGAAGCAGAGGCAGATGTAGAATTTCCATGTTCTAGCCAGGAGAGGAGCCCTCTCCTCCTGGAAACCTCTTCGCCATGACTATCCAACCCTGGTCCAGATGAGGGCTGTGGCCCCAGCTGGCCATTCCCTTCTGGTGTCCCACTGCGCATCAGGAATTCTTTCCTGCACTGGAGCAAGGCCAGAAGAGCAGCTACAGAGCAGAGCAGGCTGCAGCGTTCATTGAGAAGAAAGCCCAGCTCAGTCGGTCCCCAGCTGCACTGTCCCTGGAGCCTGGGCCCCAACAAACCTCTTTCCCTCTGAGCAGAATCTTTTACCTGCTCCAAGAGGGCTATGTGGTCCCTCAGGAAGCTGTTGTTTTACTCCTGGGAAGCATCTAGAACCATCCTTAGGAAGCACTGGCCCGGTTTCCCTCCATTTTACAGATCAGGTAATGGAGGCCTGAGGGGGAAAGAGAGACACGCATGGCCCAGGCTCACAAGGGAAACAGAGGCAGGATGAGGGTGTTGCCACTTCTCCTAAGACTAAGCATCTCTCCTAGTTCCTTCCATCTGATGTAGAAGACTAAGACTTGAACAACCTCCCTCAGACAGCAAGGCCGGGACATGCTGCTTGAGAATGCCTGGGAGATCTGTCACCCCATGACTCCCTAACTGATGGAGACGCGAAATCAAGCTGAGCAGGACACTCAATGACATCTAAGGCCTTTGTCTGCTTAAGTTTTGTTAGAGCAAGAGGTAGAGACAAACAGGTGGGGAGCCATGTGTTTGGTCTCTGGTGTGTGTGGGGTGGAGGGGTGTGCAAATGTGGCTCATTCCATGGTGGGGGTGGGTTCCCAGAAGATTCTCCAAACAGCCCACGTTTCTTCAGGATGAGCCCCTGAATCCTGCCCCCCCCCCCCCCCACCGCGTGTGCGTGTGCGTGTGCGTGTGTGTGTGTGTGTGTGTGTGTGTATCTGTCTGTCAGCCATGCTCCTCCTCCATCAAGTCTTAGGGCTGAGCCCGAGTGAAAGAGAGTGAAAGGAAATAAGAGAGAGCCACGTTTCCTTAGAAAAGAAGGGGAAAGGAGTGAGAAGGAGGATAACTTCACAGCTAGGAGCAGTCATGAAGCCACAGGGAGAGACAAAGTTAGCAGAACCACAGGGAACTTAGGGACAAGAAGTACAGTGGCCAAGAGACTGATAGGAAAAAAAAAGGGTCTTCTGAGACGTCACCCGGTGCTTCCCTGTCCCACCACCCCCTACTGCCTTCCCGGGAGGGAGGCCAGAGCAGGGTTCTTCAGTTTCTGGGTCTGGCTCTGTATCTGGGTCTGCCTCTGACCCCCTAGAAGCTTCGGGCGTCTGGCCTGGGAAAGCACCCCTGTGCGCCCCCAGGCGGAGATACAGCCCCAGAGCCACCGAGGCCCTAAAGAGGGCGCAGGAAAGAGCTCCTCTACTTTGCGCCCAGTCTGGTTCCAGAACCTTGGGGTGGGTGGAGGGCGGATGGAAGACTATGGCTGACTATGCCGCGCGCGGGCTGTGGGGTTTGGGGTGAGGATTGGTGTCTCGTTAGTTCATGTCGAGATTCAGAGGCCCCTTACGCCTCCTTGTCCCCTTCCTCTAGAAGCCAGAGGCCAACGTGTTCTTGGATTGAGTCCCCAGGAGTGGTGTGGGGCGAGAGCTGCGAGCCTACTCTCTAGGCTCCTGGTCTAAGAGGGGCGTCCAAGGAACTAGTTGCCCCATCTTAAAACCCTAGCACGTGTCCATCCAAGGGACCCTGTGCTGAACCCCCTCCTTGGCTCTTGCGGGTCTTTGCAGGGTTCCAGGCGCTCTGCGGAGAGGGGTGAGAGTTGTGTGCAAAGGGGAACCGAGACCCTTTCGTTCTTACCGCATTGTTGAGGAAATCCGACTCATTCAGGTCTCCCAAGTCCAGGAAGCTGGATCCCGGGAACAGCCTGTCGGCCGGGAAAGGTTCCAAGACGGCGTCCATCGCGCCGGGTTCCAGGGGACCCCTTCGGGCTGCGCTTTCCTCACTCCAGGGCGGCGGCGAACCCCGCACCGGGCTGCGGCTGGGCGCGGGCAGGCGGCCCGGGGGGCAGGTCCGGGCGAGCCCCGGGGGAGGAGCGGTGGGGGTGGCGCGGGTCGGGGGCGCTGGGGGGCCTTAGGGCAGCGGCGCCGAAAGCACCGTGGGCTTTCAGCCGACTCCTCCTCCTGCTCCTCCCGGGGCGCAGCTGGCTTCCATGGGGAGCCCGGGGGTGGGGCCGATGCTGGAGGAGCCCCCCAGGCCGGGCGGGAGCCAGGGGCGGGGGAGCTCAATGCTCCCCCGAGGATGGGTGGCTGCCGAGTCGCAGAGATCTCTCTGGGTCTCTTCCTCTGCGCGGCTTCTGTCACTTTCCGGAGTCTGAAACTGGGAACCCGGGGCTGGTTAACCCAGCTGGCCCGGGCGCCACGCCCCCACATCAATATTCACGATAACTCAATATTAATGAGTAGAGGGCGTGGCTGGGGCTTCGTCGCCTCTCCTTTAAAGAGACGTGTGTCTGTTAGGTTTCCTTGGCTGGCTCAGCTCTCTGAGTGCTCAAATAAGGGGGATAAAGGCAAAATTATCCTGGAAACTGTAGGCTTCGTGAAACCTGGACGGCTTGTGATGGCTTTACAAGCCACGATTCTGTAAACTGAGGACTGACTAGGAAGCCAAATTCGCCTAATTCTCCTTCTTCTTCTTCTTCTTCTTCTTCTTCTTCTTCTTCTTCTTCTTCTTCTTCTTCTTCTTCTTCTTCTTCTTCTTCTTCCTTCTTCTTCTTCTTCTTCTTCTTCTTCTTCTTCTTCTTCTTCTTCTTCTTCTTCTTCTTCTTCTTTCTTCTTTCTTCTTCTCCTCCTCCTCCTCCTCCTCCTCCTTCTCCCCCTTCTTCCTCCTCCTCCTCCCCCTTCTTCTTCCTCCTCCTCCTCTTCCTTCTTCTTCTTCTTCTTCTTCTTTCTTCTTTCTTCTTCTCCTCCTCCTCCTCCTCCTCCTCCTCCTCCCCCTTCTTCCTCCTCCTCCTCCCCTTCTTCTTCCTCCTCCTCCTCTTCCTTCTTCTTCTTCTTCTTCTTCTTCTTCATCTTCTCTCTCTCTCTCTCCTTTTTTTTTTTTTTTTTTTTTTAAATAGGGTGTCTATGTAGGTCCGGCTGGCCTGGAACACTCTCTGTAGACCAAGTTGCCCTCAAACTTAGTTTCCCCCTTGCTTCAGTCAGGTGCACCACAGTGTCAGGCTTTTTTCAGTTTGATATTAAACCCTGGATTAAACCAAAGTCAGGGAATTCTATCCTCCCTGGGTTGGGGAGATGACGCAAGAGTCTGTTCTTCCAGACTCAGAAAATACCTTTCCACAATGGTGTGTGTGTGTGTGTGTGTGTGTGTGTGTGTGTGTGTGTGTATGTGTGTGTGTATGTGTTCACATGGGGAGGGGCAGGGTCTCATGTAGTGTTTTTGTTGCTATCTATCTATCTATCTATCTATCAATTATCTATTCGTTTTTTGAGACAGATTTCTCTGTGTAGTTAGCCCTCACTGTCCTGGAACTCGCTCTGTAGACCAGGCTGATCTCAGACTCACAGAGATCAACCTGCCTCTGCCTCCGGAGTGCTGAGATTAAAGTCATGCACTGCTGCCTGGCATCACACCCAGCTTTTGGTAGTGCTGGAGATCACACCTGGGGCCTTCTGCCTCTCGGCCAATTGAGCCACATCTCAGTTCTTGACTTGCAGCTTCTTTATTTAGTCTTTATCACTGAGCTCTCTCACTCTTGGCTTCTGTGTCTCCTCCCCTGGGAAGCCTTCCTGGAAGGCCCAGATGGGAGCACTCGCCATCCCTGCACAGACTCCGGGCACAGGTGCTCAGCACCAGTTCCATGCCTTTCAGCCTTTGTTTGCACAGTTGACCATGACCTTGCTGGACTCCAAAACCCATCAGGACAACACGCAATCCAGCTCTCCTGCAGGCAGAGGCGTGAGTGGAGCCCCCCATTCTCTCATCAACCATTAAGCCTCTAGATGTTCTTCAGAGCAGGATGTGGGAGGATGTAAGTGTGGTGAGCCACAGTGCTGTCCAGTCACCTGACACGCCTAGGCCCCTTGGACTCATTACTTAAGGAGCCTGCTGCTTCGACAACTTAATCTCTTAAAAGGGCTGATAAACAATCTCTCAGCACCCAGACAAGGGAAAGTGCCTCAGAACGGTACTCCTTAGAGGGCTGGGTCCACTGTTTCCTGCTCAGAGTTATGCATGGGATTAAGTGTGTCCTCCTTGCTTGAGTATTTAGCTCAGGACCTTTAAGAAGTAAAGATATCATCATCACAGCTCAGTCGTATCCATTGCTGAAAATCATCACCTGAGACCAAAGCTGTTTGCTAGCCAAGAGTCAGTGAGCAGGCAGGCGGCTTTGCTATACTCCCAGCTCATGGCCTAGATGGCAGAGTTCTGGACCCTCTAGTCTATCACATGACCATTGGCGCCAAGGCTTCCTCCAGAGTTTGCACCTGAGAAACTAGCATGGGGCCTAGTGTTCTAGAGCCTACTGATGAGCAATGCCACCCTGAAGAGTTAGGCTGAACCTGAAAGACATCAGTTCTATCCACAATGGTAGATAGAACTAAGTGAGGTCATGGGTCAGTTGAGGGTTATTAAAACAGGAGAGTCACTGACCCTTCTCTCAGGAAAAGGGCCGTGGCTCTGCCCCGGTGGGTGGACAAGACTGTCTCTCATGGGCGAGTCTGTGGCAGCAGGTGTCTGGAGTCCTGGCTCCTGAGCCAGAGTGCCTGTGGGCTCCCAGGAGGAGCAGAAGTGTCCCTCTGCCTGAGGTTGGCTGGAAATTGTGCCAGTGTGCCCCCCACCCCCAGGTCTCTCTGTAATTAGAGACATAGGTACCATTTAAGTGATTGGGGAAGATTATATAGTTTAGGATAAGTAGGATTAAAGTGCTCTGTGTCTCCTTATTCTTATCCAGGTGAACACCCCAGGAAAACATTGAAAGTAATCCTGGGGAGGTTTTTTAGTTCCGGTACCTCCTGTGGAGTCTGAGAAGCAAGGTCTCCCAAGAGAAATCCTGGTGGCAAAGGTGGGTGGGGGTTGGGAAGGGCTAAGAAGGAAAAGCAGGCAAGCAGAGCCTGGAACAAGGGATAAGCAGAACTTCCTGGAATAAATGGAATGGCAGAGTCCAGCCAAGATAAGGATGCCTGGCCACTTCTGCTCACATAAGTGTTACCTGCTACTAGCATCCCCGAGTCTAGGTACTTGAGATTAGTTGGGATGGGTTCTTAAAAGACATCGCAAAGAGCTATGAAGAAATAAAACAGTTTGATATAACTGTGTGGGTGAGGAAGGCCTCTTTGAGCAGGGTAAACTCAGAGCCAAATCATGAATTTAGATCATCTGGAGGTAAAATGGAGGGAAGAGTATTTCAGGCAATGGGAGAACAGGGTGTGGCAGAGAAAGAAAGGCTTGGTGGGATGGGGTAGTGGGGTGTGCTACAGTTGTAAGGAATGTGGAGCCCTGATGTGGACACGAGCTTGCTCTCATTACGCAGAGGCAGAGGCTCTAGTCTACAAAAACACTGGTAAGGAACTTGTATCAGAACCTTCTCCTCTCCCTTTCCCCAGTCCAGGGAGGAGGTGGTCAGAAACACATCCCTTTTATCCTGAGTGGACCCCGGGGGCCTTGTGAGTGCTAGGTGAACTTGTTCTCACCGAGCTCAGCTCCTCCTGCAAAGGGGCCTGGTGACACACATGACTGCTGCTCTGTAGCAGTGGCAGCTTCAGCTGTGAAGCAAAAAGCCTCCCGCATAATGACATCTCCACACAGTTAGTGTCAGTGACGCACAGGAAGAAAAGGGCAAAGATAAGCCTCCTGTCTGTCCTGGGCCTGAAGGTCAGGTGGAGAGTCAGGCGCTTGCTGGCGTGCAATGCATTGTGGGATGTGTGTGTGTGTGTGTGTGTGTGTGTGTGTGTGTGTGTGTGGTCATACAGACAATCTGGTGTGTCACCACTCTTCTCTAAGCCACGTGTAAGATGGGGCATGAGGTAGTGACCCTTCCTAGGGTCCCTTCTTTAACAAATATCTTCCAAATGAGGAGTTGGGAACCCAGAGTGCTAGACCAAGTCTGGCACTCGGATGACCAGGTACTCAGGCTTTTTAGACTCCTACCAGGAGCTACCTGGAGGGTGGCAGGTGGGTGTTTCTTGTGGCTGGCAGGCCCCGGGTGGTGGTGGGAAGGTCACCCAAAGTAAACCTGCCTTGTTTGCCTGCCTCGTAAAGGAAAAAACGTTTTGGCACACTTGAGCAGGAACTTGTGGGGAATGAAAACACATTCATCCTGGAGATCAGACTGACTTCCGGGGTGCAGGTGGGGGCCCTTTGTTCTCTGTGCTTCTCTAGAATGGGTTGCAGGGCTGTTTTTCCTCTGTCTCCCTTTTGGGGCTTAACTTGAATCTTTGGAGTGGCATCCTGCCAGGAAAGGAGGGTGGTTTCTAACTCTGGCTGTCACACATCTTAGTGTCCCCTTCTCCACACCCTTGGCCTGTGTCCGCCCTCTCTCCACCCTGACATTTACTGAGGTCTTGCATTGTGCCTCGCACTAAGTTTTTTAGCTGTGTTATTTGGTTCAATTCTTTTTTTTTTTTTTTTTTGTTTTTTTGTTTTTTTTTTGTTTTTTCGAGACAGGGTTTCTCTGTGTAGCCTTGGCTGTCCTGTAACTCACTCTGTAGACCAGGCTGGCCTCGAACTCAGAAATCCACCTGCCTCTGCCTCCCAAGTGCTGGGATTAAAGGCATTCGCCACCACCATTTGGTTCAATTCTTGAGACAACGTTGCACTACAAGTTCTGGGCTTTTCTGACTCTGTTTCTTTTCTGACCTCTGTTTCTTTTCTGACCTGCTTCTTTGCACACAGGTCAACACCACTGAAGTCACGTGTGTAACTGATGATGTCACAGTTCAGTGGACAGTGGATGCCCCGGCTATGTGTTAAAGGTAATGGTGTTTCATATCACAGGTGCCATCTTAGATTCAGGGAAATGATATTGTCACTATGTCCAGTCTATAGATGAAGAAATCTTTCTTTTATAGGTAACTGGGGCCTAGGACCATGGCTGGCTTGCCCTAGCCTCAGGAGGCAGAGCTAGGACTGTTAACCTGTGACCCTTTCCGCTCATCCCAGAAGAACTGAATTTGCTCACTGGGGAAAGGGCTAAGTTTAGAGAAGAGCCTTCTAGCGTCTTGGGCAGCCAGTGAGTCACAGGTGCTCTTCCTTTGAATGGCTTTAAAGACAGATCTTTTCTCCTCTTTAAATTCTCTGAAGACTGAAGTTCTTTGAGAACTAAGAAAACATTTGCCTCCGGTCCAGTGCCCTTTCCTGGTAACCGGTTTCACTTTTTTTCCCCTGGATTTCGCTCTACTGTCCTGGACTGGAGGCAAGTCCGCCTCCTTGGCCCTCTGTCTGCTGGGGAACAGCTCCACCCGCTTCCTCTTTGGTCTCCAGCTTTAAATTCACAGCCCTCTGCACCTCCGGGAGTCACCTGCACACAGCCCCTCTCCTTCTAGATGCTTGCCTAGCCCACACCACTCAGCTCCATCTCTCAAGGACATCCACTCCAGCCTCCTGGTTCTTCCCGCCGCTTTAGTCTCTTTAAGTCTAAATTGTGGAGAGAAAAATCAACAGAGCCAGTTATTTCCTCCTGTCCCATAAGGGACACTCCCCTGAAATCCTGCCCCACCTAGGGCTGGCAGAGCAATAACTGTGGGGCTGAGAGGAAAGGCAAGAGTAAAGAAAGCTGGAGGCTTGCTTCTGCTGTGAGTGCTAGCGCTGACCAGGCCTAAGTTTCCCAACCTCTGGTGAGACTGAAGTGGCTTATTATGGAGAAACTTCGAGACACTCTCAGGCTTTCAGGTCAAAGACTTTGCTAAAATCTTAGCCTGTTCAGAGTCAGCACAACAGGGACAGTGGGCAGGGGAGGTGAAGCTGGCCAGCTCTTGCCATAGTCTCCCTGCAAAATGCCTGTATAATACTGGACAATCCTGGTTCCTCCCCTTGACTGAGACAATGCTAACTTTGCCTCCCTCTCTTCAGAGTACAGATATGACCCTGTGTCTAAGGAGTCCTATGTGCTGTGATTATCTGGAAGCTAGCATGCAGCCCGTGGTGCACACATGGGTGAAGAATAGCCGTGGTCAGAAAGGTGTGGCCCTAGGCTAAATGAGGGGCTTATACTGATTGTGTGCTACCAACATGTGTGGACACATGTCTCTGTGTGTGTGTGTATATGTGTGTGTGTGTGTATGTATGTATGTATGTGTGTCTGTGTATATGCCTGTGTGTGTGTGTATGTATGTGTGTCTGTGTGTCTGTGTATATGTCTGTGTGTGTGTATGTATGTGTGTCTGTGTGTGTGTCTCTGTGTGTGTATGTATGTATGTGTGTCTGTGCATGTTTGTGTGTGTGTGTGTGTGTGTCTGTATGTGTATGTGTGCGCGCATGAGAGCACATGAACACTCATGCGTTTGCACATGCCTATGAAGGAGAAAGCACCAGCTCTCACCTCTGTACGCATGCTACTGCCAGCGTGTGCAGCTGCAGATCTGGTTTCCATCTTCTCCCAGCATGCAGCGGGGCTGGGGAGACTGAGTGGAATATTAATTGTGCTTTTGCACGTGGCTGGGTTCCATGAGTGTGGTGGTCGGAGGGAGCAGCCTGGAGCTATGTAGGGTATAAGGGGAAGCCACAGCTCAAGCTCCTGGGATTGATGTCTGTTCTGAGGTGGAGACTAAGCCCAGGTGGCTGGTAGGTGGGTGGGGGCTTCTTGGGACCTAAGATCAGGGGACATCGAAGTTTACAAAGATTCCCACATTGAATCACAGGTGATAACATGGAACCAAACCAGAGGAGACAGTCTGGCTGCACAACGAGTAATGGAATCCTTATTTGCCTGTGAGATCTCACAGAAATCCTTTAAGAGCTGTGGTTCTCAACCTGCGGGTCATGACCCATTTGGGGGCCCGAATGGCCCTTTCACAGAGGTCCCTAAGGCCATCGGAAACACTGACATTTACATTATGATGCACAGTAACGAAATTACAGTTATGAAGTAGTAACCCAAGTAATTTCATGATGGGGTGGGTCACCACAACATAAAGAACTCTATCAAAGAATCACTGTGTGAGGAAGGCTGAGAGCCACTGCTCTAGGGAGAAGATAGCATCAGCAGAAGGAAAGAGGGAGGAAGGGAGAAATAAGTAGGCACATATTAGCACTAACTGTATGCTAGCTACTCTGATGGTCACTGTCAAGCACTTTAACTCATAAACTCCCAAAGAACAGAGAAGATGGCTTGTACTCTGAGGGTGCCCCCTCCACTTCTGTAACATCCATCCCACCTTGTAACTTATCTGAACTTAAGAAGGCCCAGGCAAGTTTTTTCTCCTTCTGCTGCTGAGCCTATGTTAAATCAAGTGGATTTTGAAGCCCCAGCGTCTCCCTCCTTTTTGACTTGGCTGTGTGGATGCTCAGAGCTGAATTTGTTGAGGTTCACCTTGTGTGATGGAATCTCATGCAAGTGCATGCCACTCGCTGTGCTCTGCCTTGGTCTGATACTCTTATCTCCTCTTTTCCATATTATTTTCTACTAAAAACCATCCAAGGCTAAAAAGAGTATGTATGCTCTTGCAAAGGACCCACAGAGGGCAGCTCAAATTTGCCTGTTCCAGGTGCTCCAATGGCATCTTCCGGCCTCCTGGGGCACCTGCACATATAGGTATACATACGACCCCACATATGAATAATCAAAAATAATAAAAATAGATCTTTTAAACAACAACATGCTTCATCAGTGCCATCGTGAGCAGCACTTCTCCAAGGCAGCAGTGAGGCTGAGAGGCACAAATGTTTTTACTTCATAAAGAAAGTGAGACTCCGGGAGGTTATATCTGTCCAAGGCCACCCAGATGTTAAACAACAGAGTTGGAAATTTGATTTTAATGTCATTTTTCAACTGCATTATTGGCCTTTGGGACTGGACCAAGCACAGATAATCAGGGGTCTTCCTGGCCTGCTGGGGGCGGGGAGGGGGCAAGACCTTGGCAGACGTAGTCTTTACCTCTCCCCAGTGTTTGCTAGGTGGAAACACTGGATAAGCGGGTCCAGGTGGAGGTTTCTCTGATACCGTGTGCATCAGATCCCAGGGGTCTTGGGCATACTCCCTTTTAGGGATTAGCCCTAACCTCAGTGGCTGAGTAGAGCAAACAGAGACCCAGCCGTCTTGGCCGTGGCAATCACCATAAAGGGAAATATACACTGCAAAGTCAGGTATGAGCTGAGCACCCAAGAGGATTAGTAGTTCAAGGACTGCCTTGGCTATGTAGTGAGTTTGAGGTCAGGCTGGGCTACATGGGACCCTGTCTACGAAATCCTGAACCAACTACCACCACCACCACCACCAGCAGCAGCAGCAGCATCTCAAGAGCACATGTACTTTCCAGATGTTTATGAAAACTCAGAACTGAGGGCACCAATTCCTTAGGGAACGTGGATGGAATGGATGCATTTGTCTGTGGCTGTGTGGCAAGAAAGCAACATGTGTTCAAAGATCAAGGTAGGGTGCCCATGTGTGCATTCTGAAACTCAATCTTGAGCCATCCTGTTAGGCCCACCCACCTGGAGCCTCTTTCTGGCTGGCCCACCCATCTGGAACCTCTATTTGGCTGGAAGAGGACCAGGGCTCCCCAGGGAGGCCTTCCATGTGCTTATGAAATGGAATGTACCCCCACCCCATTTCTCTCTCTTTATCTGTCTGTCTGTCTGTTTGTTCTGTTTGTCTACTTAAAATATATAGCTGTGAGCCAGGCATACTGGCTTTAATTCCAGCATTCAGAGGCTGAGGTAGGCCTGTGAACTCTACATAGTGAGTTCCAGGATAGTCAGAGCTACATAGAGAGACCTTGTCTCAAAAACAAACAAACAAAAATGAACAAGCAAACAAAAAATCCAATATAGATAGATATAGATGCAGGTGTAGATATCTATGTAGCTGAAGTCACCTCAATGCACACATGGGACTTTGAGAATGGCCCCAAGTCATCAGTCTCCTGCCTCAGCTTCTTAAGTCCCAGGATCATATGCACATACCACCAGGCCCAGCCAATTTCTCACAGGGACTGGCTCCTTGTAGGCGGCCCCCAGTCTGAGGATCCAAGAGAAGACAATGAGAGAATGCTTCCAGAGCAGATGCGAGGGGCAGTTATCTGAAGGAGCTTAGGGCACCACTGAGAATGTCAATCTCTGATCATCCTGGGGACAATGGGGAGACTCAGTATCAGTGAGCAATGACTTCTGGGGGCCTGTCCTGGTGAGCTTCAGGTCTTCAGTACACAATGCAATCAGACATCAACAAGCATGGTGTGGTGTTTTTATTTTTTGTTGTAAGAAGAATTTTCATAAACCTCCCTTTACCGTGGCCCTGCTTCCTTCTGGTGGGTGCTTTCCCAATGTACAGTGCATGCCTCAATCTCCTCCATCGCTAAGGAGCTCCTGTAATCAGTAAGACAAACATCAGCAATCCAACACCAGGGGGCAAGGAACGCAAACATGGAGTTGGGTGTTCTGGGGTCTGGTTAACCTATGCAAGCTAATACTGAGATTATTCACTGTTGTCTTGAGGCTCAGAGAGATACATCATCCTGTCTGGATCACAGCATCTTTAGTCTGATTTCCTAGTCTGTGCTCTTGAGTTTGCCATTTACTGGAATCTAGGGTCTCCAGGAAACTTAACCGAACAAGGGAGGGAAAAACCACACACAGGCAACCCCGTGAGGGAGAACAGACAGAACTCTGGGCTGTTTGGGGTGTTTTATTTTTGTTCTATTGTCTTTTAAATGTTGGTTTGGTTTGGTTTTTGTTTTATTTTGAAACAGGCTCTCATTATGTACTTCATGCTGGCCTGGAACTCACTACATAGACCAGGCTGGCCTCAAACTCAGAGATCTGCCTGCCTTTGCCTCCTAAGTGCCAGGATTAAAGGTGTGCACCTCCATGCCTGGCTGTCCTTTACATTTTGTTGAGGAGATAAACAAGTTGAGATACCTCAGATGTAGAAAGGGAATTTAATGAAACATGTCTGCATCCCACATCTTACGGCCGTCTGCAAAGATCTCAGCCGCCCACTAAGATATAATCAGTTTTACGACTTTCTAGGTCTCGTTCTTTGCTGTTCATGTGATCGTGTAGACGAAGTGGGACTCCCCCTGTGTCCCCAGTGTGTTAAGCACATTGCAGTTTTGCTGGTTTTCCTTAATCTGTCCTGGAGATTTTCCTGCATTAGCACACAGAGAACTTCCTCATTCCTCTCCCCAGTGCTGCCCGGCCACCCATTGTGTGACTGTGCCATAGTGTACTAACCTGGTCCTGGAAAATGGACATTTGGATAGTTTCCAGTTTTTCACTTTAAGAGACAATGCTGCAGTGATAGACTTGTCTGAGTCCTGCTTGTTTATAGGATGGGTTTCCGGAAGCCAAACGGCAGACTCAAAGAGAACCTGCATAGGGGTTGAAAGGTGTTCCTGGATAGCAAGTACCCTGGCCCACAGTTCACACCCCACAGGCAATGGATGGAGTTGCTGGTCTATCTAGTCTCTCAAACAGAAAGGCATCAGAACTTTATATTTTTCCAGATTAGGAAGTATCTTCTACTGTTTTTTGTTTGTTTGTTTGTTTGTTTGTTTGGTTTTGTTATTTGGTTTTTATTTTGTTTTTGAAACAGGTTTTCATTCTGTAGAACAGACTGGCCTTGAACTCACAGAGACCCACCTGCCTTTGCCTCCTAAGTGCGGGGATTAAAAGGCATTTTCCACCACACCTAGCTTCAGTGTGTGTGTGTGTGTTTTTAAAGATTTATTTATTTATTTTATGTATATGAGTACACTGTACAGATGGTTGTGAGCCACCATGTGGTTGCTGGGAATTGAACTCAGGACCTCTGCTCACTCCAGTCCAACTTGCTCTAGCCCAAAGATTTATTTATTGTTATATGTACTGTAGATGTCTTCAGACACACCAGAAGAGGGTGTCAAATGTCATTACGGATGGTTGTGAGCCACCATGTGGTTGCTGGGAATTGAACTTAGGATGTTCAGAAGAGCAGTCAGTGCTCTTAACCACTGAGCCATCTATCTCTCCAGCCCTTCAAATGGGGTTTTAAAAAAATGTTTTATTTGGGAGTTAAAGACATGGACCAGTGCTTAAACATACTGGCTGCTTTACCAGAAGACCCAGGTTCAAGTCCCAGCACCCACATGGTCTCTTTAGGACCACGCAAGAAAACACCTAGACACATAAGAAATGAACTAATGACTTAAATATTTTAGAATTTCATTTGCTATTATTATTATTGGTGGTGATGGTGGCGTTGGTGTGTGTGTGTGTATGTGTGTGAGTGTCTGTGTGTGTGGGTGTGAATGTGTGTGTGTGTGAATGTGTATGTGTGTGTGTGTGAACATGGGTGCCAAGTGCCATGACATACGTGGAGGTCAGAGGACAGCTGTCTGGAGTTAGTTCTCTCCCTCCATTGTAAGATCTGAGGGCTAAAGCCAGGCTCTCAGGTCTGCATGGCAAAGTGCTTTTATTCACTGAGCCATCTCACTAACCTGACCAGCATACTTTAAACTTACATTTCTCTTCAGTAGAACTGAGCATTCTTTTAGATGCCTTAGAAGAATTTGTTCCCTGGTTTGTAGACTCTACACACACACACACACACACACACACACACACACACACGGTGCTTTGGCCTTGTCTTATGTGATTTCTAGAAGCTGTTGGGCAGATTTTGATGTGTTTTTCAAGGTCCTGGTGCCACACTCTGAATACATTCTTGGAAAGGTTGTAGAGTATATTCTTTTATTGAGGCCTGACTTTATTTAATGGACACTTTTTTTTTTTAAAGGCAGAGTCTCATGTAGCCTATGTTGGCCTCAAATTCCCTATGTAGCCAAGTATGACCTCTGGTACAGATCCTGAATGCTTAAATTACATGCGTGTGCCACTTGATTCATGTGATACTGAGATAAAACCTTGGGCTTTGTGTATGATAGGTAAACCCTCTGCCCACTGAGTGACAGCCCCAGGTTCAATGAGCATAAATTGAGCACCTTTTGTGTACCGGCGTAATACCGATGCACCCAAGAGTATCGATGAGGAGACACCATAGTTGTTCACGTTCCAGTGGATACCAGACAGGTTGTAGTCTACGGGGAGATGAAGTATAGTGATGGGAGCAAGTCCCTCGGGGACATGACAGGGAAGCGGGACTTCACCTTTTTGTCAGTAAGGTTCTATCTGTCTCAGGGCAGGCTTCTCTCACCTCCTCTCTCCCTGGGATTTCAGCATCCTACCCAGGTTGCAGTGAACTCTGCCCCAGGAAGGTGACTCCTGCAGGCTATATTTACCACATCCTATCCTCCATGGGGGCATCCTGCACTCGTGGCTTCCATGCAGCTCTCCTCCTTGCATGCAATGGTCCTCACCATCTGACTGGTCCTCTCCTGCACTGGATCATTTGCCAGTGGCCTCTGGCATGCGCCTTCTTTCTTGGAATTGGACTCTTCTTGCTGGAGAGATTTACCTTCAGCTCAGTGAAGGCTTGCAAGATTGATGGGGAGATGTTTGGGAAGTCCCCACGGAAGTGTAGGGACATCAAGGGTTGCACAGACTACGCCTAAGGATGGATGGTATGCCAAGCTGAAATCTCAGCACTAAGGCCCAACCAGGGAAGGGTTAAGCTTGCCAGAGTTTTGTATATGAATTGGCACCAGGAAAAAAAAAAGTGCAGACTAGCAATTGAGCCCTGTCTCATCCTGGTTCAAATGACATTGTCTGAGCTTCCTCAGCCTGGCCTCCTGCGCTAATTACAGACCTTCCCTGAGGAGGAAGGCTGGGGCCAAGAGTTCCTCATTACAGGCTCCCGAGCTGGAGGGCACAAACCCCAATGACCAAACGCAATGACGAAATAAGATCTCTGCAAGAGTGACCCAGAGTTTGGCCACTGAGCCTCCTGGCTGCTGCCTGACTGGGAAAGGATAAAGGAGTAACTATGGCCTGGGAGAAAAGGCAGACATAGAATAATGTGAGTCCAGGTCCACTCAAGTCACCTCTCCTTGGTTCCCCTTTCTTGGGTCCAAAATCTGGATACCTCACTCTTGCTCTTCAAGACGGGTACAGCCAGGGCTGTCAGAGCCTCCCCTCTGTGGCCACTTGTGGGCTGCCTCTCCCTGTGGCCTGTGGAGACCAAGTCTTTTTTAATCTTTCATTTATCTAGAGGCCTCGCCCCTCTGAGAGTAGCTTTGATGTGGGGCCTGCTCTAGGGGGTAATCACTGGGTTTCTGAAGCCTTGTCTGGGTTCTACCCACGGCCCCTTGCCCAGACCTGGACTGGAGGTCTCCTGACCATTAGATACAGATCCTGAGAGTGACCTTGTCAGCAAGGACAAAAGCTTGCTGCCCAGCTCATGGAGAGATGGAGGGGTTGCTGCTTGAACCCCAAAGTAGAGTAAAGGGCCGGAGAGTAGAGGCTTGAGCATCATATGATGTCATTTATCCATTTTTCCGTCCATCCATCCATGCATCCATCCATCCATCCACTCATCTGCAGTGCTGAGAACTGAACTTGAGCCTTGTGTTTATTAGGCAAACACTCTAACACTACACTGTATCCCTGGCTGAGGCATTTGGTCTCAAACTTATCTTTTCATGAGACAATTAGCACAAACTAAAGGTGACAACAATAGCCACAGTGTCGGCAACTTGCTTGCAGTGTCCTGTAGTGGCTAAGCTTTAAATACCAAGCCGAGCATCTTCTGTATTTATTTAATCTTTAAATTATTAGTTATTATTATTGTAGGTATTGTTATGCATGTGTGTGTGTTAGTGAGTGAGTGTGTGTGTGTGTGTGTGTGTGTTTGTGTATGTGTGTGCATGTGTGTGTTTGAGACAGAGTTTTTCTGTGTAGCCCAGGCTGGCCCCAAACTCAGATCCTTCTGCCTTAGCCTCTTAAGCAACTGAGGTTACAGGTAGGCACCACAATGCCCAGTTTAACTTCCTTTTAAAAAATGTCATTGAATCTTTAAAGATGCATGGCTGTAGGTACCATTTTAAACATATTTATCTTTTATATGTGTGAGTGTTTTGATCACATGTATTGTCTGTGCACCTCATGAGTGCCTGGTGCCTAAGATCAGAAGAGAGCATCCAGTCTACTGGAATTGGAATCATGAATGGTTGTAAGCAGTCATGTGGGTGCTGAGAACTGAACCAAGGTCCTCCGCAAGGGCGAACAATGCACTTAACCACTAGAAAGACATCTTCTAGCCCTTGTAGGTATTATTTTTCATTTATTTATTTATTTATTTTTCATTTATTTATTTATTTATTCACTTTACATCTTTACTGCCGCCCACTCCCTCCATGTAGGTATTATTTTAAAAATAGTTTTTAAATATTTTAAAACTATTTTTAAAAAAGGCATTATTTTAAAAAGAATGACACATTCATTCATGTCCCAAGAAGACACTGAGTTTCTCTTACGTGGTAAGTGCTCTTCTCTGCCTTGTGAATATATAGCAACAAACAAACAAACAAACAGCCGTGTTTCTACTGTCATGTTCTAGTATGAGGGACTCACCATGAACAGATGTCAGATGTACATAATATATCATGTCATAACTCCTAACAGCCTCCCTAGAACTGTTATGACCGCATCACATCCAGAAGGCCAGCTCTCAATACCACCTTGAAGATTCAGTATATGATTCTTTGCAGAGAGGTGGTATGTATGTATGTATGTATGTATGTATGTATGTATGTATGTGTATATGTATATTTCTGACATAAACCATGAATATATGTTTCTCTATGTAGACCAGACTGGCCTCTAACTCAGAGAGTCACCTGCCTCTGCCTCCCAGCCTGTCATATTATATAGACAAAGGGCAAGTTGGGGGTGGGGGGCCACTGGTAACCCCAGTGGCAGGATATTGCTCAGGAAAAGGAAGAGAAGGGTAAAGGCAGGATGGAGGACTTTGCTTTCATCCAGGCACCTCTAGAAGACCCATACATGGAGGTCAAGGATGGAGACGAGCAGAGAGAAGTAGGCCGAGTAAGGGAGCAAGGGCTGGGTTGGATGCGGCTCTGCTACAGAGCTGGGGTTGACTCTGGGCCTATAGGAGCTTTTGGAAGGTCTGAGTGGGAGCCTGGCTTGATGAAGATGATGTATGAGCTCTCGAACTCTGTAGAAGAGGCAAAGCTTAGAGCAGATAGTTCAGACCCACTGCTCATCTGTGGGAAGCCAGATGTGAACAAAGAAACTGCTATTGACATTAGGTTAGGGGCAGGAAACAGTGTTCAGCGCATCTGTGGGACCTGGTGAGGTTCAGGTGAGGCCTAGTCTGAGGGTCATGTGGCGTGCTGTGTCAGGCAGGGGTGGTTCTGACTTCACGGCCCTAGTCTATGCAATAGCTCTTGGCCTGATGGCTTGGAGGCTCAGACGTTTCCTGTGCTCATCTGTCCTAACCTGTGGGGCAAGGTATGGTTACATCATCTGTCTTGTGTGTGTTCTGTTTTGACAACACAGATAGCACAGCCTGGGAATTGACCTCAGGAGACTGAGGAGAGGATTGGAGATACAGAACTAGTTTCTTAGGGCTGCTGTAACCAAATACTAGGGATTGGGTGGCTTCTAAACACAGAAGTTTATTAAGATAAGAACCCAATCCGTTCAAAGGGGTGGCTTTCTGTCTCAGGGATGATTGACTTCTTATTGAGCCTGTAAGGGGGAGGGGGTTCCCCTCAGATCTCAAAAGTCCCTCAAACTCACAAGACAGAACGGGGACAGACCCCACTCCTAACAGCTTCCCTAGAACTGTTATGACCTCATCACATCCAGAAGGCCAGCTCTCAATACCACCTTGAAGATTCAGTATATGATTCTTTGCAGAGGGGTGGTATGCTTTTTGAGACAGGGTCTTATCAACTGAGGCTGGCCTAGAACTTGCTATGTAGCAGAAGATGGGCTTTCGAGCCTCCTGCCTCTGCCTCTCAGGTTATGGGAGTATGGATTTTCGCACCATGACTGGTTACCATGTGAATTTTAATGGAGGTAGGATGGAATCCAGACTTTGGTCTCTTTCCACTCATGTTCTGTTAGAAGCTCTGGAATCCCTGAGGCTCTTTCTACAGCTTGTGGTGAAAGGTATGGGAGTCCATGTGCCTGCCATCCTGGACTCCTGAGGGTTGTAACTCCTTTATGCCCCAGAGCACATATCTAGCCTTCAGGGGTAAATTACTCACCTGTAAATGGGGCTTTGTCTTTTTTTTTTTTTTTTTTTTTTTTTTTTGGTCACAGCCAACTCTGAATGGAATGGTAGCCTGGCATGTCCCAGGGCAGCAAAGATTAGTTAGACTTAACACTCGTCTTAAGATCTGAGAAGGGGGCTGGAGAGATGGCTCAGTGGTTAAGAGCACCAACTGCTCTTCCGAAGGTCCTGAGTTCAAATCCCAGCAACCACATGGTGGCTCACAACCATCCGTAATGAGATCTGACGCCCTCTTCTGGTGCATCTGAAGACAGCTACAGTGTACTTAGATATAATAATAAATAAATCTTTAAAAAAAAAAAAAAAAAAGATCTGAGAAGGGAGCTGGCAGTGACGGCTTAGCCAGAAAAGCATTTCTTTTGCAACACAAAGTCCAAACTTGATTCTCAAAATCCATGTACAATCGCCAGGTGTGGTAATGCACAGCTGTATTCCCAGCTCTGGGAAGGCAGAGGCAGGAGGATTCCTGGGGCTCACTGGCCAGACAGTCTAGCCTAGTTGCCTGAGCCTCAAGCCAATGAGAGGCAGGAGGTAGATGGTACCTGCAGTTGTTCTCTGGCCTTCATATCTGTGCACACACATATGCATGTAAACACGCAAACACACACTTGTATGCACACACATATGCCCATATATACACACATGGATAAAGAAGAAAAAAGAAAAAAAAAACCTAACAAACTGAAAAGGGTTCTCAACGCAGGCTGCAGCTGTTTGGGCATTAAGAGGTCATTGTCATTGTCTTTATTTCTTTACTGACGGCCAAGGTAGTTCTGAGCAAGATGTGGTTTGGTCTACACTTCAGAGGAAGTTTCAAAAGGTTGAGGTAATTTTAAAAAATCACATTTAAATTTTATTTTATTCCTTTAGTTTATGTGTGTGGGTGCTGTCTGTGCGCTGTGTGCATGCTTACTGCCCACTGAGACCGGAAGGAGTCATATCCCGGAGACTGTCGTCACAGCAGTTGTGAGTCTCTGTGTGAGGGCTGGCGGTGGGCTAGGGATCTCTAACCAGGTCTTCTGAAAGAACAGCAAGTGCTCTACCCTGAACAGTTTCTCCAGCTACAGGGCGAGGTTCGTGATGCTGTCTTCAAGGATGAGCAGGTGTCCCTTCAACTGATAAAAACAGAAAGGGTAATCTCATCCAAAGGAAGTGCGCGCACGCACACGCACACACGGTGTACACACACCCCAAAACCAAACAGATACCACTCCACCCCCGAAGAGACAGCTGAAGTTTGCTCAGGTGGAGAGGGTGGGAGACTACACGACTGGAGTGAGCAGCCAATCCATAGGTCTCATGGAACCTTGCGGGGGTGGGGGGGGGGTGGGGTGGGGGCGGGCACTCTGAGCGAACTGTGCTGGCTAGTGATAGGTCAACTTGGAACAAACTCTAGTCGTCTGAGAGGAGGGAGCCCCGACTGAGAAAATGCCTCCGTAAGATCAGGATATAGGTAAGCCTTTAAGACTTCTTCCCAATTAGTGACTGGTGGCAGAGGTGCTAGCCCACTGTGGGCGGTGCCATCCCTTGCATCTATAAGAAGCAAGCTGACTGAGCAAGCCAGAGGAGCAGGCCAGGAAACAGCACTCACTCCTCCATGGCCTCTGCCTCCAGGTTCCTGCCATGTTTGAGCTCCTGTCCTGACTTCCTTCAGGGATGAACAGTGATGTGGAAGTGTAAACCAAATAATCCCTTTCCTCCCCAACTTGCTCTTTGGTCACGGTGTTTCATCACAGCAATAGAAACCCTAACCAGAACAGAAACATGGGCGCCATCCTGAACGAAGGCAAATGGGAAGAGTAACTAGTGATGACTTCAGGGGACAGCACCATACCGGACTTTGTCCTACCTTTGAGATGAGGTCCTACTCTATAGTCCTGGCTGGCCCAGAACATGTGAGGCTCCTCTTGATTCTGCCTCCAGGGTGAGTCACTGTGTCTAGAGGGGGATTTGGATTTTAGATAAACCTCTTTACTGAGACAGGGCTTTTAAAATCCTGCTCACCTCTCCCTTCTGGGAATGGGGCCCCAGGCACATAGCCAGTAAGTGGCAGAAAGAGCTTAAACCCAGCATCCTGTCTTCAACACTCATGGGTTTAATCACTGTGCTTGTCTTCTGTCAGTAAGTCAGAGGGTGGGGAGAGTCAGAGCTGGTGGGAGGCGAGCCCACCCCAACATCAGAGGGGAAGGGAGAGATAAAATCCTCCCATTCAGTCTCTGGGATCAACAGTGAACCCAGACAAATGAGCAGGTTTTCTGTCCCTTCTGCTACAGATCTAGGCTCCTGGGACCTGTTCCAAGTTAAGGAAAGGATTCTTGTGTCACTGGCACTGTGACAATGGCCCTTCCCAGGAGGTGATAGGCAAGGTGGATGTCATTGAAAGTGCCCATGGAAGCTGGAGTCCTCATTGCCTTATTCTTCCTCTGCAGGAGCTCTGAGAAAAGGGCCCATCCCGTGCAGTAAGGCCCTGGGAGAAACTTCCTTGTGGTCTCTCTTGTTTTACCAGGGTTCTGTCCCTCTCAGAGGAATCATTGGATTCAGCCTGAACGGAGAGGACACTCCAACGGTGTCACACATGGATGGGACAGCCCAGCCCTGGTTGGCCTGTGACAGTTTCCTTGGGGGCTGGAGGACTCACATCTGGGAAGGGCAGAGTCCCCAAGGGCAGAGCTGAGAAATGGACCTGTTTCCTGCCACCCAATTTCCACTCGGCAGTGTGATTTCTCTTTGTGTTTTCCATAGTCTACCATTTACACTGCTGCCACACCATCCACATTTTGGTAAACGTTTCTCGTGACCAGCTGACGTCAGGAGACCCCAGAACTGTGCGTAACACAACTGATTCATCTCCCCTGGCAGCGGACATCTTGACCTGCCTCCGGAGCTTTGCTTTGTCTTCCGTAGGTCAAGGCGTTGGTTCTCTCTCTCTCTTTTTTTTTAATAAATAAAGTGGAACCTGACTCACGACTCACGAGACGCTATGACTTGCTCAGTACCTTCAGGGTCTCCATGGCAACGGAGCCATCCGTGAGTACTTGAAAATGTCATCATCAACAGAGACCTGGCTTATCCCTTCTCACCTCACAGCAACAGCCTTGGGGTCTCCACAGCTTTCTGACCCTTGAGGTGGGTAAATGACCCAGGCCTGGGCTATCCCTCCCTCTCCCTACCTCACCCACCTTCCCAAAAAGCAGTAAGGTGAAACTGCCCATCTTTGTCCAACCTGCCGGACAAGGGAATGTTCATGGAAGGAGTGAGAGGTGGGAATCTCTTTCATGCTGGGTCAGGCACTAAGAGTGGGTATGAAGCTGACACTCTGGATCCTCTGAGTCTATGGTTGTCGTTTCTAAAGTTGAATGGTGAATAGACCATTCAGCGTTGCTCCTGAGGCCTAGGACCCAAATAACGTACAGAAGCTGACGGTGACAATGACAGCGGTGACTGACTTCACAAGCTGGAATGTAGCATTCTGTATGTCTTATTTTCAGGGCCTCACTGTGACTGCTTTACCTAGTGACAATTTGAATGAGTTAGTTTCAGTTCATTTAGTAATGGTGATATGTAATGTACATGGCTTGCCAGACACTCTATCAAGCACATTAATGTTTAATTTCAAGCAGAACATATATGATTACCCTTGTTTTACAGATAACAGACTGGGATTAATAGAGGTGAAGGAACTGCCCAAGGTCACTTATTGAGGGTGGAGCTGAGCTGCAGATTCAGATTGTGTGTGAGACTCACATACCTGTTGTTTTGTGGCTGCCTCAGGCTCAGTCGAGGGCCAAGTTAGAGCTCAATAGTTAGAGCTTCCAGGATCACCTCATGTAAATGTCCTCCAGGAGCCTGGACTGACATTTCTTCCCCAAAATGGTCCCTGGTGGCCCTCAGCAAGGTGACCTGAGCAGACTGAATGATTCTAGTGCACTAGCACCAACGGCTTCAGATTTAGAGGTGCGGCCCCCGGACTGTAGGCTAACAGGAAAGGGCTAACAATTGGGAACCTATAGTCAACTGAACTCCCAAGGGTGGGAACCATTTCTTCTTTGAGACACATTCAGAGCCTAGAAAGGATGTTGCCCAAGTTAGGGACTTGATGGCGTTTGTTGAACTCAAATGAAGAATGAATGGTCACCCAAGTCCTGCACACTCCACATCCCTCTGCTGCCTCAGTGTGGTGGCTTGTCTGCCAGGCCCTGCCCACTCCTGTAACTTGCCCTGCTATGGGCAAAGCAGGGCACTAGTTGCTAACGGAGTGTATTTTGACAGCAGGAAGGAACTCAGTCCCTAATCAGGTTTTCTGGATAATGGCTAGACCAATGTGCAGTGAGATTTTCTCATAATCTCAGCTCTCAAGAGATCGAGAAGGAGGACTGAGAGTTGAAAGCCAGCCTGAGCTATATAGTGAGAGCCTGCCAAAGTCTACAAAGGAATGAAGAAAGAGAGGAAGGCATGCAGGTGGGAGAAAGGAAAAGAGATACTTCTGGGTCAAGGTCTTGGGTGAGAGCTCACGGAGCAGCGTGGGCACAGCTTGGGGATCCCACAGTGCAGGGGGCAGCTTCGGATTTCTTTAGATTTCTTCTTCAGAGAAGCGAGGAGTGTTTGCCTCTAATAATAGCAGTAGTAACGGTGCTTTTTTTTTTTCTTTTTTGAGAGAAATTCTCACAGTGTGGCTAGCCTTGGCTGACTTTGCACTCACAGACACTCATCTGCTTCTGTCTTCTGAGATCTGAGATTAAAGTTATTAATTATCATTCTTGTGTGTATGTGTTCATGATATATGTATGTAGGTAGTTGTGCCTACAGCCCACACATAGAGGTCAGAGGAAAACTTTGTGAGTTGGTTGTCTCTTTTTACCTCTATGTGAGCTCCAGGGAGAGAACTCAGGGGCCAGTCTTGCCTGGCAGGCACTCTATGCATTAAGCCATCTTGCTGGACCCCAATTTCATTTTTAAATGTATTTAAAAGGTGAATAGAAGTGCTAAACACTGGGGCTGGAGAGATGGCTCAGTGGTTAAGAGCACTGACTGCTCTTCCAGAGGTTCTGAGTTCAAATTCCCAGCAACCATATGGTGGCTCACAACCATATGTAATAGGATCTGACGCCCTCTTCTGGTGTGTGAAATATATCTTTAAAAAAATTAAAAAGAAATGCTAAACACCAAAAATGTCAGCAGGTGGTTCTTCCTGAACATAAGGCTGTAGGGCTGTGTGTGCTCTTTTGTTTATCTCTATTTTCTAGTTTTCCAACAACAAATGTAGAGTGTATTACTTTTTTAAAAAAAAGTATTTATTTATTTACTTTATGTATATGAATACACTATTGTTCTCTTCAGACACACCAGAAGAGGGCGTCAGCTCTCATTACGGATGGTTGTGAGCCACCATGTGGTTGGTGGGATTTGAACTCAGGACCTCTGCAAGAGCAGTCAGTGCTCTTAACCACTGAGCCATCTCTCCAGCTCAAACGTATTACTTTCTAAGTAGAAAAAAAAAAAACCAAAAAACAAAAACCAATACACAGTATGTCTTGTGATTTTACTATGATCTACCTGAATCTCAGTCATAAAAATACCTTATCAGTGAGACTGGGAGGGTGGCCTGTCACCCAGACACGAGGACCTGAGTTCAGTTCCTATTTCCCACATAAAAAGCCAGATATGGTGGTGTGCACATGTAATTCCAGTACAGGGAATGCAGAGTCAGGTGGATCCCCAGGCCTCGCACACAACCCCAGACACTTTAGCCTAAGGGCAGCAAAAGATTCTAGTGAAAAAACTCTATCTCATGAAAATAATGTGGAAGGCACCTGAGGGATAACACCCGATTCTAATGTCCTGCTTCCACATACATGTTCTCACACGCATGCTCTTGTATCATTGTACACACACACCTACCCATGTGTGATCATGCACACCCCTCTCCACAAACGTGTGTTTATAAAACTTGTAAGTTGGTCATTCCGGTCTTTGGCAAGATAAGGTATGAAAACTGAGAGTTTGAGGTCAGTATGGGCTTTGAAGACCCTGTTTCCAATAGAGAACCAGATGGGTAGACAGATGGACAGATGGACAGATGGATGGATGGATGAGTGAATCAGAACCTTAGGATTACACCAGAAAAAATCCCTTAGCAGATGCACACTTAAGTCAATACGGGCCCAAGGAACTGTTCAAAATAGATTGTGAAGGACAAATGGTTTTGCAATCATGAATCCTTTTCAATTTTTATTTATTTTGTGTTTCAGCATATGTATGTGTGCCTGTCAGAGTTTATGTGCACTGGGATCATGCAGGAGTCCAAAGAAGCCAGAAAAGGGTGTCAGATCCATTGGATATGGAGTTATGGGTGGTTGTGGGCCAAACATGGTGCTAGGAACTGAATTCCAGTCTTTTAACAACAACCACAAAAAAACAAAAACAAAAACAAACCCCAAAAACAACAACAACAAAAAAACCAAAAACCCAAAAACAAACAAACAAACAAACAAAAAACCCCAAAAGTCCGAGTGCTCTTAACTGCCAGCTGTCTCTCCAGCTCTGTGGTTCATTCATTCCTCACACAAAAAGAATAACATGATATAAATATACACAGAAGACAATATGTTCATATACCAATGATCTGTTTCTAGAGGAGAGGTCCTTTGTGTGTCTTATAGTTCCCATTCTATGCGTCAACGTTTGCAAATCTTACTCCCAGTAAAACCATGCTGGTCTCATTGTATGTTAGTGTGGAGGAGCTCAGAGTACCACTTGTCCTAGACTTGTGGTTTGCCTTTCATCTCAACTCCCAGTCCCTTATTCTTTATTCTTATTTATTTAGTATTTATTTACGTAAAGACATTTTAACAGTACAGAAAAACACTTCATAAACAATAATAAAACATATATTCTTTACCCTCCAAAGTTGAAACTATTAATATTTTACTATATGTAATTACAGTTTGTATTTTAAAGAAATAAGCAAACTCCATTTATGGCAGTAATATATATAATCATTGAAACTATTTCAATTAGAGAGACATGACTCATGGGGACAGTCCAGCATGGTTGCTCCTAACCAGGCCCAGAAAGCCATGGTTAGGAATTTTTAACTTCCGTCCACCTTTAGCAAGAGAGACTTGGCTCTTAGTGACTATTTCCAGGATGGAGGCAGCCTGGGGCCAGGGCATCAGCTTAGCCTGGCACTTCCTTTGGAACCTCGGTGGCGGGCTGGGAGAGGCAGGGAGCAGCCAAGCACTTCCCTCCTGAGGTCAGCTGGTGCCTAACTAGTGTTTACACACAGGGTGGGGCCTGTGTCTCCACTTCGGAGCCCTTTGCTCTCAGGGGAGCTGGTCCTGGGCAGGCCACAGGCAAGGGATGGTGAAACCGCTGTCTCCTGCATGCCTGAGGCCACAGTGTGGGGAGGATTCTGGGAAAGAGTACCCCCACCTCCACAGGTGGTCAGATGGTCAGGGAAGGCAGTGAGGACCCAGAAGGGGGGAAGGGGTGGACTCTGTCACTTTTATCAGACACCTACCCATAGGATCCAGAGTCTCAGAAGGACAAACCAAGGCACTTCTCAGTGGCCCCCTGGCTCCAGTCATCCAGGCTGAAGGAGATACTGAGTCCAGGGCTGCTGTTTTTGATATCACACCAGATGATGGCGTCTGGTGCCATCATGAGAGACTCAGCTTGCAGCAAGACTGGGGACATTTGTAGATGGCTTTCTAGGATGTAGGTGTCTGGGTGTGTCTTTTCCCGAGTTTACAGAGAACAAGGGCTTTAGAGTCCATAGTCTGCTGTCCAGGAAAATATTTCCCAGGGACTGAGAAGGAAGGTGAGCAACCGACACACTGACGAGCCCGTCTGACCTGCCAAATCTGCAGACCTGGGAGCACCTGTGGCAAAAGACTCCTCAGGGCCGACCTCTTTTTGGATTGCCCTCCTCAAGCCTCTCCCTTGCTTTCACATCTGGCATGCATCCCAGAGAAAGCCCAGGCCTCACCGAGGCAGGCTGGCTCTGACAGTGATTCACAGGGTCTCAGCTCCTTGACTCAAATGCCAGAACCCATGGACCCTTCATGACAGAGTCACAGGCAGAGACTCACACTAACTCTCCCAGGGAGGCCTGCGTGGCCTGCATCTTTCGTCATATAAGACTAGCTAGAATTCTGACTCTGCTACTTTCAGGCTGTGTGACTTTAGGGAGGTTCCTTAACATCCCCAAGGCTCGGCACCTTTATAAAACTAGGATGCAGCTAGTAACCATGGCGGCAGAGGCTCATCTTTCTTCCAGAGACTGGAGGGTTAACACGATAACGTGCCATGTGACCATGCCTTCTGCATTCACCAGGAGAGCAGCAACAGGAGGTGAGAGGCTAGACTCTCCTCAGGAGTCCTCCTGACTCAGATCCAGGCTTTGGTCTCAGCCACAAGCCTCTGTCTCCTGCCGCTGATGGGAACATGGCAGATGATGATAAGGAACAAGAGGGGAGGGAGGAGTGTAGCTGAGTCTGAGATGCCAAGGGAAATGGTGCCAGTCACTGGGGCAGAGAGGTCAACACGTGGACCCCAAATCTTGCCATTGTAACTTTGATAACTTTGGGCTCCCTTTTCTCCCTTGTCCCTGCTTCCTGAATATTCTCAGAAGTACGCTACTGATCCCTCTCATGCTGCCAAGGCTGGTCTCCTCCTCCTCCTCTTCCTCCTCCTCCTCCTCCACCTCCTCCTCCTTCTCCTCCTCCTCCACCATCATCACTATCATCTTCATCTCCATCATCATCAACAGTGGTGGGTGGTCCTCGTGAAAATCACTGACTATATAATTCATACCAGCCACTGTGCCTAGTGTTTGGTGTCCCTCATGGCAACCTCTCTACAGTCTGGTGAAGACCCTGAAGTACAAGAGGTTATGTGATTTTCTGAAGTCACAGATATGAAGTGGCCCTCCTGGGATTCTTACTAATGTAAGAGGATGTGAGTAGCAGTAAATTCCAATGGACAAGAAAGCACATCAGATGCATCTATCGACAAGATAGATGTATGCGACACAGTGGGGCCCTGCAGCCACCAGCGCGACCACCTGACTTGGCATCCATGTGTACCATGGTAGCCTCGTTACAGAAGTAGGTCCTAATCACTCTCGTATATGAATGGGATTTTCCTGTCACTTTGCCCAGTGAGGTTATGCTCAAATCTTAGAAACAACCCTCCTGCTGATTCTCCTTCCAATCTAGGCCAGGCAGGGTCCTGTTGAGGCACCAGAGTCCAGAGTCAATGAAAGAAATAGTTGGAAAGTTAAAAGGAAGTGAAGGCATGAGGGGGTGGGCAGGCAGGCTGGGAATAGCTGTGAAGGTCTCCTCTAGTCCCCCCTCCCCCTGCACAAGCAAAGGGAAGAGTTGGTAGGCAGCCCCAGAGCGCAGTGATTGGGGTTGCCACAGAGAGAGCAGTTATGGCCAGAGATGCTGCAGGTTGGGGAAAACACCAGGCTGCTCGCCTTCATGCTGCCATCTTCCTCTAGCAACGTCCACGGGGCAACTCTTGACAGAAACCAGTGGGAGCTCTAAGGCATGGCATTTGCCTCCAGGATGTTGAGCAGAAGAGAAAGTCAGGAGATGAGCTGACCAACCAAGCAAGTGACCCAGACTCTCTATGGCCACCTCCTGTTCCTGTGGCTACTCCTATCCGCCACAGGGCTTCTCTTGGGTAAAACCCTAGTAGGCAGGCTCCCACTGCCTATGACCATTCTTCTCCTAGGAAAAGAACTTCTGCCTGTTCCTGGACCATGCCTGCTCAGTTCTGCTGCCCCAGCTTCCTCTGTGTCTCTGCGTGTAGTTCTGTCCTTGGGCCGGGAGCAGTTTCCAGGGTCAACAGGGAGAGAAAGGAGGTCGGGTGTGTTCCATGGAGCTCTCTCATAAACACAAGAACACTCTTCCTAGAAAGTCTCTCCTCTCTTTCCATCTGTCTATTGGCCTAACTAGCTCACATTCTTAGCCCTGAGCCGGTTCCTGGGAGCTGGAAGACCAGGTGTTTTGTAGAGTATTGGCAAAGCTGCCTCTGAACACAGGGATGCAAACAAAACAGAAATGATGTCTACCACATGTAAGGGTTTAGATCAAAACTACCCAAGACGGATGGAGGCTTAGCTGTCATCAGCGCAAGGTTTCTCTCTTTAGCTCTGAGGAGACTGATTGACTCTGTCTCCTCCCAGTCAGAGCGAAAGACAAGCCAGGGGTTAGGGAAGCATCATACATTCCCTTCGAGGGCACAGCTTAGAAACGATATTATTATTTCCACTCTCTGTACATTAGTGAGAACTTAGACTCAGCTGCAAGGGAAACTGGGAAATGTGGTCTTCGGCAAAGCAGCCATCTTGCTCAGTCAAAATCAGCTTTATTCCTTTTTAAATTTGATTTTATGTGCATGTATGGTGTGTGTGTGTGTGTGTGTGTGTGTGTGTGTGTGTGTGTGTATACCTCTTGTGTCAGAAGAGGGTGTCATATTCCCTAGAACTGGATCTTAACTGGTTTGTGAGAATTTCACAAATGGTTGGTTGGGAAGGGCATCTAGATAAAGAGAGCAGAAAACTGTGGTGGTGTGGAGGCTTTCAGGGTATGGCTAGTGGTCCTGTGCAGCCAGCGTGAGGCAAGTCAGAGGGGCTGTTGGGATCCGTCAAGGAAGGGCACCTGCGAGCCTAGGGAAGGCAGCAAGATGTCTGAAGTCTCAGAGGGTTAAGATGGGAGATGCTCTAAAGATCTGTCTGTCTGTGAGGTGGGGACTGGAGAATGACTCTTAGGAAGCTACTTCACAAATCTGTGTGAGCAAGAGGATATCCTGCATCACACCAGGGGTTGAGGTGGGGGAGATGGAGGCTGCGAGACAGTTTGCATTCTGGCCCATGGTAGAATGACAAGCCTTGGTAACTGGTTGACTGAGGAGGGTTGACTCAGGACGAGGGTGGTGGTTGAAAGATGGTTAAATATGATCCCAAGTTTACATGCCTGTGCTAGGAACACAGAAAAATGAGGACAGGAAGTGCGAGCTTAGGGGATGAGAGATGCCTTCCCACTGTCCTGAGCCTGATGCAGCATGGCAGATTTCTTTGGGTTCCTTAAATGTACAGCAGTCTCTTAAGGTGTTGGGACACTGCCTGTGTTCCTCAGAGCCCCTCCCCCTCCAGTCTCTACCTGACTAAGGCCTCATTTTCTCCAAGAGCCTCCTTGGACTCTCATAATCTGGGTCAGAACCCTCTTCTAGATTCTTGTCTTTCTTTTCCATCTCTCTCACTGAAGGCTCTTGAGCGTCTCCTGTCCCAGAAAGCCGGTCATTGCCCCCAAGAGCAGGAGTCATATCTGTTGTGTGTCCTGCTCTATTTTCAGTACTGAGGACAGAGCCTGGCACACAGTAGGTACTCACAGTAGGTTTGGGGCATCCAAGCTGTACTTGGAAAGAAGAGTTCATCAATAGTTTAGATACAGGTCCACTAGACGAGTGGTTTTGAACCACTGACATACTGGCCATCTGGGGACATCTTTGATTCTTATGACTGAGAGTGTGCACGCTACTGGCATTAAGGAAGGAGAGACCAGATATGCTCCCGACTATCCTTCCAGGCAGTTCCCCATAGACTATTATCCAGCCCAATGTGTCAATGGTGCTGAAGCTGAGAAAGCTGGCTGGAAAGATAGGCAAGTCAGCTGGCACAGTTAGGTGCCAATGTGGCCCCCAGTGAGTGAGAGCAGAACCATAGTGACTGTCATAAGAAATACGGACTTGTGATGTGCAGCCAGGAACCACCTTGGACTGGGCCTCAGTCAAAGGGTCCAACACCTTGGGCGGTTTCCCCTTAACTGAACTCCAGGCCCTCAGCCCAGCCGGCCCAGCCTGGCGCTTGCTTCTCTCTGACTCACCCCGTTTGGATTTCTCCCACTGTTTAGTGGAAGGGCACCACTCTCTTCCCACCCCATCTGCCTCGCTGATTATTTTCAGCTTGGCTCACAGAGGCTCAACGCTGCAATTACTCACCAACCTCAATGGCTCCTTCTGAAAATAACATTTGGGTGGAAGGAAACCTCAGTCTGGTGGGCTGGATTTTATACGAAATGGTTAAAGCATGGGGGTGGGGATGGGGGTGGGGACGAAGGCAAGGGAGGGGCTCAGTGGTACAGTTAAGTGAAGAATCTGGAAGAAAGAAAGTGGAGAGATGGACGGGTTGGCAGTGGTAAGGACCCTCCTGGACAGGGGTCCTTCTTCTTCCTGAAGCTGCGTGCCGAGTCTTCATGCATGCTTCTAATTGACGGTTCTGTTTGCTGTAATAACTTGTCCCCTCCCCTGATCTCTGAGGCCTGGGACATCCACATCTGCCTGGGGCCAGAAGAATTAAGTCTATGGACATACCAATCTTTATCCAAGCTAGTGACCAGATTTTCCAACCCCAAAATAGGAGACACATGGCTGACATAGGATTTTTGTTCTCTTTCCAGGAGAGGATGGCATTCTGGGATATGTAGTTTCCTGTTGGAGGCACAGAGGTCCTTGTACTCACAAAGAAGCACGCAGAGAACCAGGAATGTTAATCTTGCAGGGGTGTCTTCTCAATGGAGGAGATAAAAGTCAAATACCTGCCTTCCATCCAGAGAGCTGAAAGTGGATTTTGTTAACAACCTGGTGACCTTTCTGCTCTCTGTGGGGGCAGACTTCACCCTCCTTTTGCTGTCGAAGCAGACCTTATCCAAATGCCCCAGCACAGTTATCTCAGACTCTTTCCCCTCCCCAAACCCCCAGATCCTTACCCGTCCTTAGAAGAGATGTCACAAGAACTTTGTGGCCTGCTGACCTCTACGCTATTGTTCCGAGACTGCACTAGATTTGAGGCCCTTTAGCTATCTAGCCCACGCGCATGGTCACACGTAAGTTGCAAGGGAGACTATGCAGTCACACCTTAAGCTTGATTGTGCACCTGGGATTGGACTGCTTGGACTGCTTGTTGCCTAGAAACCTCCCCCCTCCCCCCCCCCAGCTAGTATGTGTTTTAAATATGCTGACCAACCACCTGGCATCAGACTTCCCAAAGTCTGATCCAGGTTGAAAAGTCAATCTGCACCTCATTTTCCTTCTTATCTCTTCATGAATTTCTAAGTGATTCTGTAGCCAATAGAGGAGAGGAGAGGAGAGGAGAGGAAAGGAGAGGAGAGGAGAGGAGAGGAGAGGAGAGGAGAGGAGAGGAGAGGAGAGGAGAGGAGAGGAGAGGAGAGGAGAGGAGAGGAGAGGAGAGGAGAGGAGGATTGGAAGATCGCTCACTGGGTAAAGGGCTTGCTGTGTAGACATGGAGATCTGAGTTTGGACCTCTAGCACCTACATACAAACCTGGATGTGGTAGCATGCATTTGTGACACCCCAGAACTAGGGGGTAGAAGCAGGCAGATCCTGGGGGCTTGCCATTCTAGCCAAATGCCAAGCTCCAGGTTCAATGAGAGACTGGGGGGAGGGAGAGAGAGAGAGAGAGAGAGAGAGAGAGAGAGAGAGAGAGAGAGAACAATTGAGCTACTGAGGCAGACACCTGATGTCAATATGTGTGCATATTACACACACACACACACGCACACACACACACACACACACACACACACACACACACAGAGGATTCTTGGAGAAATCATATATTTATGGGTTACTTTGGTTCAGAGAGGAAAATGAAAAAGCAAAGATGGATAGCCATGTCCCAACCCTTGCCAGGTAAAGGGGAGGTGTAGGCAGTAAGGCATGGATTAACTGGAAGCACCTATGGGATTTCCAAGCAGTCAGGGACCAGGGAGAAGGCTGTGTGAGGCGAATTTTGGAAAGAATTGTGGGAACAGTTCTAAAGATAAGTTAAAGGTGTATTTCTGGAGTTTAATTCCAAATGATTTAAACGCCTGGGTGGTCATCCAGCGGCAGCTTATCCTCGTCTGGGACAGACATACATACAGACAACACACACACCAAAAATAAACTAAATTGTGTGAAGGTATGATTGATTAGATAACTAATCTTTTAAAAAGAAAGAAAGAAAATTCTGCTGTGGACGATTCCTCGGTTAAGGCAACAAAAGGCCCAAGCTCTTAACAGCAGAATCAGTACAGAACCTTGGTTGGGCTAACCCCCTCCGTCCTATGCCACTATTCCCTTGACAATAGATTTTTGGAGGTCTTCATCCAGACCCTGACATTTGTGCCTGTTTTAAAAAGAGGGGTGGGATTGGGAGAAATCTTTGGGTCCTTCTTGCATTGGGCTTTTGAAAGGAGGTTTTAGAATCATCAGGCTAGTGGACTTCGTCTCTAGTTTTGTGATCTCAAGCAAATTGCTTAACTTCTCTGGGCTTCCCAGAGAACATCCACTTCCTTGGGCATCAGGAGACCGTAGAAGGTGTACAATGCTTCGAGTAGTTCTGCTAACATTGACAAACCTTAGCACAATGGCTATTATTACCTCCAGACACCCCCAATGCGGTAGATAAGACAACTTTAGCTAACAACAACAAACATTTTTATTTGAATAGTTCTGAGCTTATTTTCAGGCTATGGTTTCTCTAATGTTATCTCTTGAGGCAAGGGTACATAAAAAGAGAATCGATTTAAAGTTAATTTAGAGAAACAGTTAATAAAATAGAAGTCAGTTACAATCTATAATACCGGAGGAATGTGTATATGGAAGACAATCGTCTTCATCTGGATCGTCAGACATCTGAAAGGCAGAACATATTGATGTGACATGTTCCCTCCTGCAAAGAAAATGTTCAGGGCAGGATAGGTGGGACAGCAGCAGAAATCCGGAGGCTCGGGAAGGGAGGTCGACTCAAAAGCCAGCTAGCTCTTTAACTTCTCTCTCCAGGCTCCTTTGGGGTGATTTTTTTTGGATCACTGGGTCAGTCAGCCAATGCCTGCGAAGAACTCTAATTCGGCTCAGATCGCAAGCGCGATCTGCCAAAAGGTCTTCGCGCCTCCGGCCCCGCCTCCATCCCCGCCCCGCACATCTGGTGAAAAGATTCCCGCCGCGGGGCGGGGCAGGACACAGCCGGCGCATGCGCGTCAGCGGCCCGAGTGCCGCACCACAGGCCTCCACTCCCAGAACCGCGTTGCAAACTGTTGCATCAGACAGCAAGCAGCGGGCCGCGCCGCCAAGGTTTCTAGGAAGATAGCGCAGTTTTGAGCTCCTTCTTGGTGGTTTAGGCGCATTGGTTGCCCCTCCCTATGTCTACCCGCCTGCAACACAAGCTCCTAAAATCTCAAGCTTGTGAGCCAGATAGCTCTGTTGCTCCTGTCCCCATGCACCGCTGGCCACAGACTGATCTGTATTCGACTTACTTTCTTAACCGCAAGGACCCTGAAGGAAAGAGCTGGGTTTGATTTCTCTTTCCGAGTACAAGAATGCCCCTGAGGAATTTCACACTCTGTGAAAGTGCAAAACTCATTTCCCCAGACTAAGCGTTGCAGACGTTTCCCCAATGGGCTTGGCGAGCTCCCAGCAGGAATGCACCGGGAGAGTTTCCAGCTCTGTACCCCGAGCAGCTGAACATGCAGAAGACCCTGAGCTAGGGAGGAGGCCCTCTGGATGGAAACATCTCTGTAGGACGATATATCGGTCTTAGGGCATACCGCAGTGTGCTGGAGATTTGGGCCTCAAACAGAATGCAGGACCGCACATTCACACCTAGGCGGCGCCCATATATAGTGTCCTTGACTCGACTGGCTATAGCATGTGTGAGCTGCAGAAAAATTTGTTTTTCGCTTCTCCCTCACTCTTCCAGGTCTAGTTCCGCTGCCTTCCTCAAAGGGAAGGAAATGGTGTTCATCTAGAAGGGTTGGGGCAGTCTCGGGGGTGGAATTTTAAGAACACTCAGAGGTCTGGGGATGTAGTAGCTCAGGAGCATCGCTGGCGCGTGCACATCTCTGGCTGCCAATCCCAGCACAGATTAGGAATCCACCCGTTTTCAGAGACAGTCTCATTCTTACCTTCAATTCTTTTCATTTTTTAAAATAGGTCAAGGCCAAGATCATTCAATGTTAATGGATTTTCCAGAAAAGTGGGGGGGGGGGGACCTGG
This sequence comes from Mus musculus, assembly GCF_000001635.26. Classification (NCBI taxonomy): domain Eukaryota; kingdom Metazoa; phylum Chordata; class Mammalia; order Rodentia; family Muridae; genus Mus; species Mus musculus. The sequence continues at coordinate 92,056,561 of NC_000068.7, forward strand.
CATTTTACCTTACATATTCTGTCTTTTTTAGGGTGTGGATGGTGAAAGTCTGTTTTGATTGAACAATCTTGAGAGTTAACAAAAACCCTGTCTTCTTTCTTCCCCTGATTATTGTGACTCACTTAATTCTAAGATGCATATTTTTTAAAAATGAATTTAGGAAGCGTGTCCCAGCAGTCAATGCTGTTTAAAGTAGCATTTTCCTGTCAGCAGCGGAGTACTGTGTCAGTTTGGGATTTTCATTGTAAGTCGTGCTTCATAAATATGGCCCGATCTGTTTCGGTCTGGGTAGCAGTGCTTTTATGAGCCAAAGGAATGGGAGTTAGGAGCCAGCTGGAGAAGAAAGTTATTAATATCATGGAGCGCGGCAGGAAAGTTGAAACCATGCGCCTTGGGCTCACGTTGGGGTCTCTGCTATATCGATAGCTGATGTATGTTTCGGGTTGTCGTCACATGTTTGTGGACTGAATGCTCTGACAGAAGGAAAGGCGTTACCCAGAAGGACAAAGAGGCCCACTATTTTGCAGGAGGCAGCCGAGGACAGCCTGAGTTCTCTTGTGTTGAGTGAAGAGGGCTAATTCTTCTGGCTCAAAGACAGTGCAACAGAGACAGCTATTAGGTGACAAGTCTCCTGAGATCTGTTCACTGGCTTCCCTGTCTGGAAAAGCCACCAGCTGCTAATGCTATAGTCAAGGAGTCCTTCTACTTAACCACGCCTAAGGTTGTGATTATTGACGGTCACACCTGGATTGAATTTCCAAACAAACTTCTGGAAAAGTAAGACGACTGAGAGACAGATCCAGGGGGCAGGGCCCCACCCCACCCCTGAATCTTACACCCAGATGATCAGAGATGCAGGCGTATTCAAAAAGGAAGATTCAACCTCTTCATTGGGGGCACTCCCATTTAGACACAAGACCCAGACCCAGCCCCAGCCCCAGACAACACTCCTGTTACAAGAGCCGTGATCTAAATTCCTCGTGGAAAGTCTGTCTGAATTAGACACCTCATTTTAATTCCCATTTCCTTTTTAAGTCCGGTCCCTCCTTCTTGAGAACCACATTTAAAGCTGCGAGCTGGCCTTCCTTCTGTTTTTGCTATTTGTGTGCCAATTTCAAGGGTGGGGAGAGCCACGTTAATTTAAAAATATAGCACAAATAGCAAAATGAGGCTTAGTTTAAAGTAAAAGCCACAGAAAGAGTTTTCCCCTTCCCTTCCATGCGTTTCAGATTTTCCTAGATCCACCTTTATGTCTTCAGAGCCCAGACATAGGAAGTGACTGAGCCTCACTGGATATTCTTCCAAGCCTGAGCAAAAAGCCTCCAGCTCATGCTCTCAGGCCACCTTTATATTTTATTTTTCTGTTTTAGAGATTTGAGTTCGGGGTGGGGGGGGGGAGCTCAGAAAGCTGGCCAAGTCCCCGATTCCATGGTAGGGTTCTAAGCACCGGTAGATTTGGGATTATAACCAATATCTTCCAATCAGTTGTGTCTGCTTGTGCATTCTGGGTATTGGGAATGTAACTGTTAATTAAGGGAGTTCCTAGATTAAATCCAGGTGTCATTATTTACTAGTTTTTTGACTTTACATCAAACAGGAATCATGATCCCCACGGTACAGGCCATACTGTATCAAGGTCTAAAAAGGGCCTGGTGCGACCAATAGGCGGCGGCTGTTATGAAAATAGACCCTCTCGTCTGTGGGCTCTCTCTTTAGTCATCATCTGCCATTTTGGAAAAGGAAAGAATATTTGTAATCTACTTCAAGTGGAGGGTCTACCTCCATTTTAAATCACCCTCGGGCTCACTAGAAGGGAAGACCTGACCAGACCGAGCTGAATTTGCAAACACCTAGGCCTTTTAACCGAGTGGAATCTCTGCCGTTGCCCCCTTATACAAAACAAGATCGAAGCGGCTGGGACTTGGGAAGCCTTGAACGAATGTCAATCGGTCTAAAGAAGCCGGTCTAAATGCGGCGTGGGCTCAGTCACCTGGAGAAGGAAAGCCACTGCAGGCGGCTGTAGGCAGAGGGGACGGAAACTCCATGCGCGAGCGGCAGCGCCCTCTGCTGGTTATATGGTGCAAATCCGGAGCCTAGACCCGCCGCTGGTCAAATGGGACTCGGGATTCCTTCCGCTGCCTCCGCCCCCGCTCCGTCCCTTCTCGGGATCGCCGAGCCTAGTCTGGGTCTGGATTCCAGGAGAGGCGTCCCCATCCTACGCTTGAAGGCAGAGCAAGGACGCTGCTCCAAAACACCCGGTTCATCAGCTGAGCGGAAGCTGCAGGAATCTACCCAAATCCACCAGCGGCTGCTTTTGCCTCCCAGAAGCCGGGGCTATCCGAGGTGGTTTGGAAATGGCATCGCCTATGGCCAAGATCGAGGGTTCTGCGGACAGAGAGGAGCCCTGGGTTCGCTTTCTGCCTCATCCAGCTAGGTGACCTTGGGCAAGGTACTTAAATTTCCATGTGCCTTGTTTTCCTCATCTTTAAGATGGAGAGAATGCTCCCGACCTTGACGGATTGGCTCGAGGATTACACTAGAACAGGCAGCCTAGGTTGGGATTCTGGCATTGACATCAGCTAGTTGTGTGCCCTGGGGCAGGTTACTTAACCTCTCTGCCCTAGTTTCCTGAAAAATAGGGAGCATAACGGTACTTACCTCCGAGGGTTGTTGCCTGCAAAGCGCTTAACACTGCGATGGAAGAGTAAGCGCTTAATAAACTGTGGCTATTATGACTGTTGTCATTATTGTCCTTAAGAGCACTGAGCACAGGAGCAGAGGTCTATCGGGCTGGTTATTATTATTATGTTTCTCGAGTATGGTTATTTCTTTCCCGGAATTGTTAAAATTATTATTATTATTATTCACAAACTCGAGTCCTTATCAGTAGCTGAAGGACAAACAGTCTTCCCGAATTAGAATCCCGGGAGGAGGGCCAAGGACGCGGCGGCGGGCTGCAAGGACCGGGACCTGCGGGGAGGAAACCCGCGCCCGGGTTAGCGCGCGTCAGAGCCTCGGTGACGTCTCTAGGCCCTCGGGCTAGGGAGGCGCGGCCTGCGCACGCCAGGCGTCTGCAGTGGCCCGGGACGGCCGGGTGGTACTCCAGCTACGTGGATGCCCGGCTGGGAAAAGCCTCCCTGGGTCAGACCCTGCGCCTGCCGCTGCGGGGTGCACCCGAGGCTCCGACCGCAGCCTGGCCGGGAGGACGGAGGTGCCAACCCCTGCTCCGGTGTCCGGGCTCCGCCCAGCCTGGCGCACCGCTACCCGCGCGGAGGCTGCTCTGCATCAACATAATGCTCCCCATCCCTGCATCCTCCCGGAACCCATTCCTCATCATCCCTCAGGGCCTCAGCTCAGATTCTCCTCCCTTGGTGCTCGCTCTGACAGACTCCTCCTCTGTCTCTGGCGCCTCCCACTCGCCCGCAGCGCCCGGAGCACGCCCCGCAAGTCCACTTGGTTTGCTACGCACGCATCTCCAACTCGCTGCATCTTGTCCCCGTTACTCTCCGTCGCAGTGAAGGTGACACCACCCACCCGATCACTCGCGATGCGTCCTGGATGCTTCTACCTGCAGTGGTTACTACAGTCTACGCTACTCCCTCTGTGACCTTGTGAATTACCCTCACTCCGTTGGGTATTAACATCTTCCTCTCCAAGGTCTCCCGAGTACATCCTCCTGTATTTCGAGCCCCGTACACCCCTATTGCCCAAGCCTCGCAGCTTCTGTGGAGAAGCCTGGCGCTCCAGGCCCTCCCCATCTTCCTGAGCAAGCAGGTCTGCCATTTTCTAACACCTCATAAACTAATCCCAGTTTAGACCCTGCCTGAGTAGCACTATTTAAGTTGTTCAGTGTTTACTCCCTCTCCGATTACCTTTCCTTATTCTGCTGAACTCCAGAGGGAGTCTCTTCTTCAAGGGTGTCCCATCCCCCGTTCTACTATCTGGCGGTGTGAAATGTTTCTGGACTACAGGACCTTTCTAGGTGGCCAAAGGTCTGTGCCCCGCCCCCTTCTGCTCCCTTCTTCCCATAGCTGGGTTCCTTCTACCTAGAACACCTTTTTTCTTTCCCTCATCCCTCCTCCACCCTAAGGACCCCCAGCCTTCCCGATGTACCCAACCCAACCCAACCTCGACTCAATCAAATATTCCTTTGAAAGGTTAAAGGCCAATTTAAGAAATCTGAACCTTACAAAAACTGCATTTAAAAAAATTGCATTTAAAAATCTGAAGCTTACAAAAACTGCTTGTCTGTATCACATGCTCTCTTTCCTTACTTAAGGTTTCCTCTACTCAATCCAGAGTTTCTTAAAAGGGCACGGATCCTTTGGATCTGGGTGGAATTCTTTGAACCAATTTCTATCCCTTCCCAGAGGAATCACGTTGGGAAGCACGTTGGGGCTTCTTCATTCCCAGCACACGCTTTTATGTTTTTACTCCATATCTTGGTGCCTATAGACACTTAATGGAATCATCTAAAATTACTTTAAACGTTGAAGAGACGCTATTAGACTGAATATATAATCGTGTAACTTGATTTTTTTTAAAAACTAGGCAGCATGAACCCACATTAATGTACGTATTTCTTGATCATACTTTTTCAGTGCTGACGGGGGACCCGTTATGAATTCAGCACATTTTATTTTTCCCGTCTTCTAGAAGATATTTAGCTCATTTTCACTTTGTTTTTCTGTTAGAAACAATGCTATAATAGCTTTTTTAAAAATCTCATTCCCGAGTTTGAAAGCAGAGTTTGGGTAGATACTTGGGTGCAGAATTGCGGGACTCAGGACGCAGAACCTGGCAGCGTTGTTGGGCATGGCTGAATGGGTTTTAAGTGGTTGTACTAATTCACAGTTCCATTCGTTATGTGAGAGTTCCCCGTGTTCTACATCCCCAGCACTTGCTAATGTCAAACTTTAAAATTGTTGCCAAACCCATGAGTGTGAAATGGCATTTCAATGTTTTAATTTGCAGTTCCCTGCTTACAAGTGAGAGAGATAGGAACATACTCTCTTTGTTTATTGGCCATTTGCCTCTCCTCCTTTTTAAATTGGCCATTGGTTTATTTGACAGTGCATCTTTTGGTCATGTCCTATGTGTGGGAGTTCTTTATATATTCTGGATACTAATCCTTTGTCAGTCTGTGGCCCATCTGGTGTCTTTTATTCCACTCAATTGCAATTCTAAATTGATACGATTATTTGGTGAATGTCTGATTTTCCTCTTAAGCAATAAGTCCATGAGAAGACGACTGTCCCTTGTAATAAGTGCAATATTTAATACGTACCAGGAAGTTAATAAATACTACTGACTGAAATGTGTTGATAATTGACATTATTATTTTTAATTATTGAGTTTTCTCTCCTTCAAGCTTTTTTTTCTCAACTTCTCGAGAGTAGGAATCTGGTGATATTTTATTTCTTCACGTCTCCAGTGCGGATTGCACCACAATGCTTTGATCATAGAGCATGTGCCCAATGATTGTTAAGTTCCTTTGTGGGTTTTCTTTTTATTCCCCCCTCTCATTCTTTTCAGGTCACCCTCTATCTCTGAGCTCAATTTAGCTCTGCAAATGGAATAGATAATAAAGAATCTGCTGCTGCACATTTGAGAGAATTGTCTGAACTGCGCATAAATGGAGCACTTAACACTCAGCACTCACTTAACATTCAGCACTCAGCCATCAATAAGTGGTGACTTTCCGTGGCCCCACAACAATCATTTTGGTCACTAAAGATATATATACTATCATTAATCTTAACAGAAAGTTCTTTCAAATACAGAATAAAAGTGATCCTTCTAAAGATGTGGTGACCGAGTTTTTTTTTTCTTTTCTCTTTTTCTTTTTCTTTCCTTTTATTGGCATTTGACCCACAATGCAAGGCTTGGTCCCGACGCAAACTCTGAAAAACATCAAATATCATTCTTTTTCCTTTCTTTTCTAAATTCCAGATATATCAAAGTGTGTGAACGGTACATAGAATTCAGTCCTTTAAGAGGAGACATAAAAACCAATCCTATATCTTTGGCCAGAAGTCAGAGAGCAGAAAGGAGGTCTGTCAGCGACGCTAGAGCCAGTTTGAGGCGGCTACAGCCCAGACAAAAGCAGAATTCTTACATGTTTCTGTATCTGCATTGATTGCATGACCTTTGATCTATTTATAAAATGAAGGCAACAAGCCTTGCTTTTTATGGAGCAAGGATTTTATGGTTGAAATTTGCTAATTATTCCCTGAAAAGTCTGGAGATCCCTCCCAGGGAAAGGCTGTTTGCATTTCTTTCAACAGAGCTTCCCAAAGGTAAATGGCCTTGCAGTACCATCTGACCCAGTAACAGTAAAGTCTGTCTGTGCCACAGGCTCGCAGCTGTGCAGTTTTGCCAGAACTGGAGGCCCAGGAGAATGTATCTAGTTCCCTACTACACCTACAGACCAGGGAACTCAGGCTACATCCCCCCTCCCTGCTCCCCCTCATCACCTCATCACCCCCAGCCCACCCCTGCCCCTGCCCCTGCCCCTGCCCCTGCCCCTGCCCCTGCCCGCAGCCTGGAGTTTCTCAGCAGCTGTGTTTGATCTCCATGGACATCCTAGGAGGCCTTCATCTCTGCAGGAGGAAAGCAGGTGTCTACACTGGGCTCCCAGAATGAGCAGTTAGCCACGGGGACTCCTGGTCTAAATGCTCTCCAGAAAGGCCTGGGAGGTGGGCCAGGAGAAGGTGGACAGGACCCAAAGAGCCCCAGTAGAAGTTCAACATTTTTCTCACAAAGACATCTGGGAAAGGGATCCAAAGGGCACTGGGACACTGCAGGGCTATCTCACGTGTCAGTATTCGGCCTTTGCCTCTGCTGCTCCTGGGATGCGGCAGCCATGGAGTATGTGGGAAAACTGGGAACCACCTAGTCAGATCTCACGGCTCTAAAACCCCACAGATCACCAAACCTCACTGAGACTCCAGGCCTCAGCTGTGGGTCAGGATAATCTTAACACCAATCTGTCAGGGTGAGCAGGGACCTCACAGCCAATGTTTATAAGCTGTAGACAACAAAACTCCACTTAAGACTGAGCACATTTTGCTCCCTTTAATTAAATTTAAAAAATATATATTGATGGTACTGGGGCTTGAGCCCATGACCTTGAACTTGGCTAGACCAACATTTTATTGCTAAGCACTACTAGCCGCCTCTGCTTACCTGTCACTTTTTGATTGTTTGTTTTTAGAGACAGAGTTTCTCTGTATAGCCCTGGCTGTCCTGGAACTCACTCTGTAGCCCTGGCTGGCCTCGTATTCAGAAATCTGCCTGCCTCTGCCTCCCGAGTGCTGGGATCAAAGGCGTGCGCCACTGCTGCCCTGCAGTGTTTTGTTTTGTTTTGTTTTTTTAAAGTACAGGGCTTCTACCAATCATGCACATGCGCACACACTAAAAATAAAATGAGAAAAAAATGAAAGTGAAAATTGACTCTTTTTTTTTTTTTAATTATTTTTTAGAATCAGGATCACCATGAACATGATACTTGGTGAGAATAGACATCTTTCCAGTGGTATACCATCCTATTAAAAAGTCAGGCCACGCCTTCATCTTAATTGACGCAGACTGCTCTGTCAGTTCGTGAGTGTCAGGTGGTGCCCTTCCTGTACACTCAGCACCTGGGCAATGCTAATCTACTGTGTTCTCACTCATAGAGCTGGGATTTCTCTCTGGTAGCCAATTGCATAGCAGGAAGATACTATTTTTTTTTAATCAATGTATTTTTTTAATGTAACTACTCATCTTAGTTTCCTGATAATGGATAGCAAATTATTTATCTATTGCTTCTCAGCTCACCATCTTGGGTTAGTTTGTAGTTATAAAACCAATGGTAATTTTCCTTTCCTCTTTTCTGTTTACATGCTTTTTGTTTGTTTGTTTGTCTGGAGAGAGGGTTTCACCCTGTAGCCCATGCTGGCTGGGAACACCCTAGGAGCTGTAGTCTGGATGTGAATCACTACCCCAGCTGCATGTGTATTTCTGTGTCTGCTGTGTCTCTGTAGAGGCCCCTCTTTCGAGCAGAATGGTGCTGGTGTTTGTGGCTGCCTGTATTTTGTTTGGGCCTCTCAGAGACACTCCAACCTTTAGACTTGGTGGATTCGGGGGCATCTTCAGAGCCTCTTCAGAGTCTGCTGTGTTCTTTCCCTGTCTGGTCTCCTGCGGTGTCATGGTGTCGTGCTGGCTTCATAAAAGAGAGCCTGGGAGTTTCTCGGCATTTTCTTTGCAGGTGGAGTCTGCCCATGGAAGTGTCTGCTTCGATGTATTTTTTTAGTGTAATCCTTCCAACGCAGTCTTTATTCAGTCTGCTGAAATTGCTGCTTTCCCCCTCTATGTATGGAAAAAACAAAAACAAAAACAAAAACAAAAAAATCCCCAAACCTCGTCTGGAATTCATTGCAATATTTTCTATTTTCCTGGAAAGCCACCTATTCATTGGTGTTTACATAGTGCTTGACTATTTTTACCTCTGTTGGTGAAGGTGAAAAGGCCTGTGGTTCTCTCTCCTGATGAGCTGGTCTACGGTTACTTTGCAGCTTTTATTACTTATGTCATATTTCTGTCGTTTCTGAGTTTTTGCATTTTTAATTAAAACCATTTTTTTTTTTGAGATAGTCTTACTATGTTGTCTAGGCTGGCCTTGAACTCAGAGAGATCTGCCTGCCTCTGCTACCCAATGCTGGACTTGAAAATATGCACCACCTTGGTGGTAGTTGATCTTCTCTGCTTGGTTTTTTTAGTCTCTGTAGACCTGGCTGGCCTCGAACTGTCTGGATTTGATCTTTTGAAAGGGGCGTTGGGGTTTCCCTCAATGCGAGATGGGCTTCACTCCTGCTCTGTAAGCGACTTCAGTTGTGACTCACTGTTCGGTACTTGCCCGGCTCTGTACTTCCTTTTCTGATTTAATTCCCATAAGATCTTGGCCAAGGAGGAAGCTGAGACTCAGAGTTAAAGCAGCTTACTCCCCGGAGGCCACACAGCTAATGGCTGGCAGAGCTGGCATTCAGACCTGACCTGTCTGCCTACCTCTGGCCCCATTCTAGGCACATGGCGTCCCATCTGCCCTTTCTACACCTGCCCTGTCCTCCATTGTCCTCCTCCCACTGTTGGTAGGTTTTTAACTCAGCCTGCTTTCTGTGGGTCACAGTCCATCTACCTCCCATCACTGGGAGCTATAGTAGTAGTACTGAGAAGACAGCTGTGTCCCTGAGCCCTGCTATGTGACAGCTTTTATAATCCAGCAAAATGGAATTACCTGGGTCACCAGCTATGTTAAGATTCTCACTTAAGAGCTAGAGACACAATTTAGAGGTAGGATGCTTGCTAAACATTCATGGGGTCCCAAATTCAACCCCCAGATCCCTAGTCACACACACAGAGACTCATACACAGACACACACACACAGACACACAGACACACAGACACACAGACACACACAGCAAATGGGGTGGAGCTCGGGGAGAAACTCTCATTGAGATAGCATAGCAATTGACAAAAGCAAAAATCACACAAACCCACTGCAGTGCCGTGAGGTGTAGCTGTAGAGAGTTCATGACCCGTCTCAGTCAACCACAGCGACCTCTGGACAACTACGTGACTAAGGCATGTGTCTGTCTCTCTGACACCACATCTACAGATTCTCAACAAATTTATACACTTTACTCAGGGCCTGGGAGTGCACTTCACACTCGCTGGTGTCTGGGAAGCACACTAGGGAGTGTTAGTGTCTCTGGCTGCTGGCTGTCCTATTCAATCATGGGGGGTGGGGGTGAGGCACAGAAGGGAAAGGGTTGGGTGAAAAGCCAGTTTAGATTCAGGAATGGAATCTAGAGGCTGCCCTGACTCCCTAGCCCATGATCATAGGAAGCACCCCCCTCCGCCTCCCCCCTCAGTGCTAAAGCCTGGTGTAGTGGAGCACAGCCTGGTGTAGTGGAGCACAGCCTGGTGTAGTGGAGCACAGCCTGGTGTTGTGGAGCACAGCCTGGTGTAGTGGAGCACAGCCTGGTGTAGTGGAGCACAGCCTGGTGTAGTGGAGCACAGCCATTACTTCTGGACCGCAAGGCAGAAGCAGGTGGGGTCTCTGTCTGTTCAAGGCCAGCCTGGTCTCTACAGAGTTTAGGTCAGTTGAGAGTTACAGTGAAACACTCCCTCCCTTCTTCCCTCCCTTCCTCTTTTTGCCTATCACTCCCCCCCCCCCCCACCCTCTTCTCAGATTTAGTTTTACTTAAGAAATTTCCAGGTCAGGAAACTCCTGTCCTGCTTGTCACATGTTGTGTATTGAACTTGGTTCAGAAAGACTGGGGGCATCAGCTTCCCCCTTCCCTAGAAGTTTCTGGCTTTTGTTTGTTTGTTTGGCTTTTGTTGTTGTTGTTTTGCCAATCTTGCCAAAGGACACTTCCCTCCTGAGGAAATTAAGGAAACACAGACCCCAGGTCTTGGGACACACCCTGTGGATTGGATTCTCTGGTTGCAGGAGTGCCCAACTATGCACTGAGGAGTGTATCACCAGCTGTCAGGGAGGAGACTTGCTTGTTGCGAGTGCTGAGTCACATACAACAGCAAGGCTAGAAAAAGGCTGTTGAAATGTCTACAGTGAACACTATTAATATGGAATGTTTTAAACTGTTTCATGAGACAGGAGGCCTGTCCAGGGCTGAGGGATGTCTTTACAATATTCTGTGCAGTGGTTGGAGGACATCAGCTTTTCAATGCTTCCGTTGTTTCGCTGTCCTGTGACAGCTGACTCTCGGGACAATGTGAGATATGTAATATTTAGAATTTGAAGTAACTTTTAGAAAATACTCACAATGTAATAAAAAATTGCAAAATATTAAACTATAGTTCAGTTTGATCTTGAGTAGTTTGAAAATTCATGTATGCATTAGAAAAGACACTAGAAAGAATTTTACCAAAATGTTAGCTGACTCTCTAGGTAAAATGAGATGCATAATTATCTTTTATTTTTATTTTTTTTATACTTTTTGAGGCTTTTTGAATTTTCCACAACGAAAATGCATTACAATCAGAAAAACAATTTTTGGTAGTTACAATTTTTTTCCTTACTACAAAAGTAATTTTTACTCATTATAGAAAAAAAAATCACATATAAAGTACAAGGAACGAAAAGAAACATGCAAATTCCACCCACCCAGAAACAGTCACTGGGTCCTTCCAGATCTTTCTCTGCATACATAAACATTTGTATTTTTATCACAAAACAGGATCGCTCTGTGCATAGCACTGTTTTGAAACCTGCTTTCCCCTCCCAGTGCATACTGAGAACGTTGGAGAGTGTCAACAGTGCACTTCTGGGAGATGGTTTTTAATGGCAGCACACTCCCAGGCTTTGAGGAAAACCATCCTCTACTTAATGTCTAATATTAGACACTTATGTTGCTTCCAGATTTTTTTTTTTTTTGAGACAGGGTTTCTCTGTGTATCCCTGGCTGTCCTGGAACTCACTCTGTAGACCAGGCTGGCTTTGAATTCAGAAACCCACCTGTCTCTGCCTCCTGGGTGCTGGGATTAAATATGTGTGCCACCATCACCTGGGATTTTCTGATACTTTCTATTCCATGTAATGTCAGAATGAAAGTGCTTGAGAGTCTTCATGTTCATCAGGAGACTGGGGAATGGCACATAACAAATATTTTCACAAAGGTATTTATTTATCATTTCATTGATTTATTGTGTGTGTGTGTGTGTGCACTCACCTGTGTAAGCCAGAAGTCCATTTCATCTCCACTGTCTTCCTTCATCACCGTCCACCTTATTTGTTGAGACAGGCTCTGTCACTGAACCTAGAGCTTGCTGATGGCCGCCCAGGAGCCCAGGGATCCTCCTGTGTCCTCCTTCTCCTCCCTGGGCTGGGATTATGGGTATATGCCTCATTTTTTCCACCCCCTTTTTTTCCCATGAGAGCTAGTGGTGAATCTTGGGCCTTCACGTTTCCTGACAAGCATTTTGTGTACCAAGCCATGACTCTGTCCACAGATGTTTGTTTTTGAATGATGCCAGACTCTGAGGATGGAGACATGAGTGTGTTCAGGAAATCAGGACCATGGAGATAAGGGTTGAGTAGACAGCCAAAGAAGTGGACCGGAGATGGGAATATGGGTATGTGGGGAGACAGGGATGTAGGGAGGTGGAGAGAGGGGAGCTGGACCAGTAGTGATTGTCAGGAGAATGACACCATCAATGGCTCCTTGGGAAAGGAAGATCCCTGAGAGGATGTAGCATGGCAGTTTGCAGGCATCAACAACCTTTAACATTGTAACACAGCATTGTTCATGGTGGAGAACTGAATGCCTGAGTTACAAAAGAAAAAGTCACAAAACTTCCTAATACTTTAGGAGTTTGTGCTGGGCTGCCTTCCTTAGCCACCGTTGGCTGCACAGGTTGGAAGACAGGAGCTGGAGCCAACGAGTTACAGACTGAACATAAGAGCAACTGAAATTTGGGGTCATCAGATGCTGTTCTAAGCATTTAAAACTATCTTAACTGGGCCTGGAGAGATGGTTCAGGAGTCATGAGCACTGGCTGCTCTTCCAGAGGTCCTGAGTTCAATTCTCAGCACTCACATGGCCACTCAGAGCTCTCCATAATGGAATCCGGTGCCATCTTCTGGTGAGCAGACGTTCATGTAGACAAAACTCTCATATACATAAAATACATAAATAAGGTTAAAAACTGTAACTGTCATGATCTCTACAAGGTAGGGACTTATCTGCCTTTTCAGATGAAAAAGCACAGAGAAGCACAGAGAGGTAAACTAACTTCCTTTGGAGGAAAAAGAACCCTGAGATTTAGATGGAGGCCACCCACTTTTCACCACTCCTCAGGCTCTGCTGAGGGTTTTTGTTGTTGTTGCTGTTGCTGTTGTTGTTGTTGTTGTTGTTGTTGTTGTTGTTGTTGAGGCTGAAAGAAGCAGTCTGTGAGAGTTCTGTGGGTCTGGTTAACCCCTGAGTCTCTGCATGGAGACCGGCTTCTAGATTGTACTGTCAGTGGATACTTGATTAATGAGTGAATCCAAAGGATGAACTTGGCCTAACATAGTGTTAGAGAAGTGGGAGGGAGGGAGGGAGGGAGGGAGGGAGGGAGGAAGGGAGGGAGGGAAGGAGGGGAGGTTCCTGAGTTAGAACAGAAGGTCTTGGTTAGACAATGCAGGGACGAAAGATTGGGAAGGGAGGATTGGAGGGGACAGGGCTTGGGGGATCAGGATGGTGGAGCAGGTGGGAGGGGTGTCGCTAATGAATAGTTGAGAATCATTACCTCAGCGGCCTGTGGGCTCAGCCCTGGCTCCCCGTGTGAGAATCATATAGAGCTTTTCTTCAGATTTGGATGGAGAAGCGAACAGGCTTGCAAACTTCTCACATGCTAATTAAGAAACTAATTAAAACCCATGAGTTCTTAAGGACATATGGTTTATTTAAGGTTGATCCAAGATTGATGTTGAGTTAAACAATGTTCTAATAAATCATAAAATAAGTTGGCTTTAATAATACTGGCATGGTGTCCCAGTGTGCCAGATCAGTTCATGGAAATGCATTTTTAAAATTCTATTTGAGATATGAAATAAATGAAATGCTGTAGACACAAGGGTCTCAGGATCATATAAAGGTAGCCCCTCCTCCCAGCTCCCCACAGGAACCCTGCTGGGTATGTGTACTCCGAATGCCCCACTTTACAGAACAGGACACTAATAATCTTAAGAGGCTAAGGGTCTCAGTGCGTGTACAAGAGACTCAGAAGCCTGGGGGTTGAGATAAAGTGCTTCTATGCAAGCTTGAGGGCCTGGGTTTGATTCCTGAACCCACTTAAAAATGCTGGGTGTAAGCCAGGTGTGGAGGCACATTCAGGGGACAGAGACAGGCAGATCTCTGAGTGGGATGCCCGTGTGGTCTACACAGCACATTCCAAGACAGCTGGGATTATGTAGAGAGACCATGTCTCAAAACAAAACAAAACAAAACAAAACAACAAAACAACAACAAAAGCTGCAGCGGCTGAGATTGGTAGATCCCTAGAGTTCACTGGCTAGTCAGTCTTGCTTACTGAGAACCAGTACCACTGAGATGGCTCAAAAAGATAAGGTGTGTAATGACTGAGAGAAGAGACACAGCTTAGATTGGCCTGACTTCTATCCTGATGCTATCTCCTACACCACACACACACATACACACACAGAGAGAGAGAGAGAGAGAGAGAGAGAGAGAGAGAGAGAGAGGGAGAGAGAGAGAGAGAGGGAGGGAGAGAGAGGGAGAGAGAGGGAGAGAGAGGGAGAGAGAGGGAGAGAGAGAGGTGGCGGTGGGTCGTGAGAGGAGAAAGAATGTGAAAAATTCAATCTTTGTATGATCTATTCTTTTGTTTTGTTTAGCTTTTTTGTTTGTTTTGTTTTGTTTTTTTTTTTTTTTTAAACAGGGTTTCTCTGTGCAGCCCTGGCTGTCAGGGAACTAACTCTATAAGCCAAACTAGCCTCGAACTCAGTGCTCTGCCTGCCTTCGCCTCCCCAGTGCTGGGATTAAACGTGTGCAACCATGCCCAGCATACGATCTATTTTTATAGGCAACATTCCATCAGTTTCTCTGTGTTCTGCTTGTTAGAAGAGAGTCATTAGGTTCAGATTCCACTCAATGAGAGGGGACCTTACAAGGCTGCGAATGCCAGGAGGCAGAGCTCCTTGGGGACCCTTCTAGGGTAGTCCCCACGGTGCCTTTTCTTCTGGATCATCTGCATCTTCTCATCTGCATTTGTCTCTTCTCACTTCCTCACCCTCCATGTAGGACTACTTTATGACCTCGGTAAGTTCCAATGTGGCCAGTTTAGGGCAATTTATGTCTCCTATAGACAGAGGCATAGAACTACTTAGGAAACCAGGAGGTGGAAAATGGTTATAAAGGGATCCAATTACTTCCATCGCCAGAGCAATGTAAAAATGCAACATGAAAAAAATGGACTTAATTGGTGAAAAATTAATTAGACAATTAAACTTATTTCTGCTTAAATACATTTGGGTGTTAATTGGTAATCTTGCTTGAGGTTCATTTGAAGGTGGATTTGTTGCTTTGACTCTGTGCTAAGAGAGTCTAGTCTCTGTCTAGTTTGCTATGAACACTCCAGGTCTTGATGAGAAATGACGGTCAGTCCATTGTCATGGTTCCTTTCCAGATAGGAATGGCAGGGTCAGACTGCCCCAGAGGACAAATGGTGTTTGCTTCAGAAGTCCAAGAGAGGAGTCCTGCTCTTGCCTCGGGGTCTTTTCTAAAAAGGCCAGCAAACTCCGAAGGGCACACTGTTCCTAGTTTGAGGCAAAGGGACTCCAACCCTGCTGCTTTGGGCAAGAAACTCGGGGGAAAAAAAGTTTACAAGACGTGTGTGTGTGTGTGTGTGTGTGTGTGTGTGTGTGTGTGTGTGCATGGTTTCTGGTAAATTATTCTATTTGTATAGATGTGGGGTGTTTCTGGTAATATTACAATGGTGTGTGTTTTTGTGTGCGTATGAGTGAGGTGTGTATGCGGAGGGCCTTTCTGGTTTTCTTGCACGTTTACTCTGAGTTCTTTAACCTCTCTTGATTGGTTGTTTTGACTTTTTTCTTGTTTCCTCCCTCTTCTATTGGATGGGGTTCTGGGCACACAGAGAGCTCTTGTGGAAATCACAGAATGAATTGTTCACGGTACTTCTCACATTCAGCCACGTAAGTCCGGGAGATCCAACTTAGGTTGTCGGCTTTGTAGGACTCACCTTTACCCACTGGGACATCTTGCTCTCCACTCTCAGCCTAGGCCACA
This sequence comes from Mus musculus, assembly GCF_000001635.26. NCBI lineage: Eukaryota > Metazoa > Chordata > Mammalia > Rodentia > Muridae > Mus > Mus musculus. Next base: position 92,072,371 of record NC_000068.7, read on the forward strand.
CTGGAGGGGAGGGGGGTAGAAAGAAGGACGCTGTGGACCGGAAATGAAACCTGCACATTAGAACACATCGTTTGCCTCCTAGAAGGGCCTAAGAACTCCAGGGAGTGAGGGCAACTGGGTCAAAGTCAGAATGCATAAATGAACAAAAGAATGAATGAATGAACGAATGAATGAGCATGGTGGTGTCCCCTCTGTCCCCTGCCAAGAGACTAGAAGCTTCTTCTGTGGGGCAATGCCCAGTAAACCTTGAGGATGGCGTTCTTCGGTGAAAAAGTCAATATGACTTCTAATAGTGTCACCTCGCTGTGAGGTCACTACATGACAAACCTTCCACTTCACCCAGATCCAAGAGCATCCCAGCAGCCTCTAGGATCTCCCTCTCCATGTGACTGCTCAGCTAGGACTCCCCACACCTGGGAGGAAAGCTCTGTGTTGAGAAGGAGACTAAAAATAATGGGCGGGAGAGGCTGGTGTGTATCTCAGTGGGTGCTGTGCCCGAGTGGCATGCCTGATGCTCCGAGGTTGACCTTCAGCTCCAGGTGTAGATGTAACTGCCACCAAGCTAGGGAGGTGGAAGCAAGAGGACTAGACCTTTAAGGTCATCTGTGGCTATATATTGAGTTTGAGGCCAGTCTGGAATACACAAGGTCAAACTCTATCTAAAATAGAAATGAACAAGACAAAAGCATACCATTCAAGGAACAAAAGAAAGTATTTTTTTCTCTGAGATGAGAAGGCATATGTTTGTTTGCCTTTCTGATCATATCTACTTCATCAAATTTCTCTTGGCCCCTTACTCCAAAATAATATCTCTTATTTTTCTACCTTATTTCAGTAAGGGGGGGTGGGAAACAGGGACAAAGAGATGAAAATAAATGTAAGTAAGCAATATGGAAACTTTCCCCAGGACCAAAAGGTCCATTAAGTTCCAAGCACAGCAAAGAAGAGACGCCACAAGGCCATTGTGAAGTCCCAGAACTCAAGGACAAGGATCCTAAAAACTTCCCCGGAGTTAAAATAGCCCTTTTTTCCCCTTAAAGGATCTGTACTTAGAATGGCCTCAGAATGCTCTACAAAGCATGTAAAAATGTTGTGTGAACCACAAAACCCTAAGAAGAAGATCTGCAGCGCACTGAGTAGCCAAGGCTGACCTTGAACCGTCTACCTCCCAGCTACAGTTCTGCTCTTTGCTTAGATACCAATGGAATTCTGCAAGCAAATGGGAAAATTTCAGACATATGGCTTCTCTAAAGGCTTGCTGTCTTCTCTCTTAGAATAAACCAAGAAAGAGGGTGACAAGGAACCTCAAGGAAATGCCAACAACAAAAAATATTAGGATGGTAGAAAAGAGAAACAGCCAGCCCAGACTGAAGGGGACAGAGGGTGGTGGGAGGGTCTCTGACAAAAAGTGGAATGGAAGGGCTGGAGAGATGTCTCAGGGGTTATGAGCACTAGCTGCTCTTTCAGAGGACCCAGGTTCAACTCCCAGCATCCACATGGTAGCTCACACATCTGTCTGTTGTTCCAGGGGATATGACACCCTTACACAGCAGGCAAAACACCAATGCACATAAAATAAAAAATATTTTTTTCTTAAAGTGGAATGGTTGAATGACCTAAATTGAAGAATGGAAATGCTGAGGCTGTTGCAAGCCCAAGACAACAGCTGTTTGACATCCAAAATATCAAGCAAAAAACCCACAACAGAACCAAGCTGGCAGCAGCTCAGAGTGCTGAGAGGCAGCTCAGCAGGTAAGAGGATGGCTGTTGCAGAGGACTGGAATTCAGTGCCCAGCATCCCTACCAAGTGACTTACAACCTGTAACTCCAGTGCCAGGGGCCCCAGTGGCCTCTTGAGGAATCTGTGGGTACTTGCAGCCACATGTATACAAACTTACATACATATATGAACAACTACAATGGAAATAAATCTTAAAAAGGAAACAGCACAGCAAATTGTTAATTATAGTGACAACTATAAATTGTTCAGGGCTGGAGCTGTGGCTCTTCAGTGGATTTCATGCCCAGCGTGTGTGAAGCATCCAGCCCTGGGTTGGAGAGGAGGGCCAGGGAGGGAGAATCAAGGCCACTGTGGAAAATGTTAGCTCTTAATTCATGCAAGATTCATGACCATGTTGAGTAAAGGAGACAGGGGTTGCTTCTTTGTTTATTTGGTTGTTTGGTTGGTTTGGTTTGTTGTTTCAAGACAGGGTTTTTCTAGGTAGCCATGGCTGTCCTGGAACTTGGTCTGTAGACCAGGCTAGCCTTGAACTCAGAGATCTTCCCTCTACCTCCTCTGAGTTCTGGGACTAAACTGAGTCGTGGGCAACCACCACCAGGCTGAGACAGTGCTTCTTCAAAGCTACTCCTCATTGGTACAGGACAAAAGAAATCAGGGCTCAAGCCTAGCTTTAGACATAGGAAGCTAAATACTAGAAAATATGCTCAACAATGTGATCTCAGTCACTCTGGGGCCAAGAGAACATGGAGTAAAGTGTGTGTGTTCAATGTTCTTTGACTTTTTGCTTTTTGGCAGATCCTCATGTAGCCCAGGCTGGCCTGAAACTCACTAAGTAGCAGAGGCTGACCTTGAACTGTCTACCTTCAGAGTGCTAGGGTTACAAGAGTACATCCCCACCCGAGCTCTGCTCTTTTAAGTGCAGTCATCACTATGAGAACCATGAACATGACGTTGGAAAGCTCTGATGTGAAGGACAGGCAGTCTCAGTTCCCAGCCGATAGGGAGACCACTGCTCTTGACTCTGATCAAGGGACCTGGGAAGGCTGTCCTATCCTGGATCCTACCCTGGATGATGATGGATGCCCCACTGTGGTAGGTAATGAAGCGGGACTGAAGGACATAGTTTTAAATCTCATTTAAACATTTCTCATGTCAGAAGCTTAGTTATTGTTTCAAACTTTCATCTCTGTGTATGTGCACGCGTGTGCACACGGGCGTGCTTATAAAGGTCGGAGGAGAGCCTCTTCTGTTGTTCCACAGGTGCTACCTACCTTATGTTTTGAGATAGGCTCTCTCATCAGCTTGAAATTCACAAAGCAGTTTAATGGGACTGGCTAGCAAGGCCCAGGAATCTGCTGGTTTTTTTTCCTCTGCAATACTGGGATTGGAGCTGTGCCACCAAGTCTGGGTTTCTCTTTCTTTCTTTCTTTCTTTCTTTCTTTCTTTCTTTCTTTCTTTCTTTCTTTCTTTCTTTCTTTCTTTTCTTTTCTTTTCTTTCTTTCTCTTTCTTTCTTTCTTTCTCTTTCTTTCTTTCTTTCTTTCTCTCTCTCTCTTTCTTTCCTTCTTCCTTCCTTCTTCCTTCCTTTCTTTTTTCCTTCCTTCCTTCCTTCCAAATATGGGTTCTAGGGCATTGAACTTAAGACTGTATCCTTACAAGGCAAATACTTTACCAACTGAGATATCCCCAGCCCAACCAATCTGCTTGCTTGAGACAGCATTACATCTCAGACTCACTGTGTAGTTGAGTATGACCTCATCCCCCAGCCTCTACGTCCCAAGCATGAGGTGCGTACCCCATACCTGACTACTGAAAATAATACATCTTAAAGCCCTCAAACACCCCACCACCACCAGGGCTAACACTAGACAGATACCAGGAATACCGTCCTGAGGGTGGAGGAGGGACATGAGTTAGTTTTGTCACCATTGAAGTGGGAACTCATTCAGTTATTCAACAGCTACTTACAGTACCTACTGTGTGCAGGAGCCTCGTATCGAGTCAGGGAAATGTTGGATTGGTCTACTGCTGGGCTCCAAGTGGCCAGATGGACAGAGCAGATGGAGGAGGGGGGAGGGGGGGAGGGAGGAGGGGGGAGCTCATCGGCATGTGGCAAAGGCCCAAACTCAAGGCTTGTGTGCTGTGTTCTGGTGGGGGAGGGGCCCCTGGTGTCCCTTTCACCAGTGTGGATGGGACTTCTGAGGATGATCTTCAGACCCCTGGAGTCTGGGCTTTGGAGGAGGGGACTTTGGATACGGACTGAATGGGTTTGTGTTCCACAGGCTCCTGCGGCTGTTTGGAGGGTGGTGAGAACTTTTAGGCATGGAGGTCTGGGGGAACATCAGCTGCAGTTCCTGCCTGCATCCCTCTCTGCTTCCTGATTGGCCGATGGACCATGACGTACACCACGGGGTCACGTGTCCATCATGGGCTGACACATTCGAATCTCAGAGCCATGCTCGATGTTTCTACTCCAAAACTGACTGTTCCAGATGATTTGGTCACAGCGACAGAAGAGTAACTAATGCAAACTCTGGAAAATATCTAGGCCACTCATCGTTGCCCTTCTGTAATTCATGAATCGGTAACATTCATAAACCAATTCTGTGGGCCAACAGCCTAAAGCAACTGTTTTCTCATCAAATGAAGATATGGGAAAGAAACCTCTGTGGGGGAACCGCCAATCCACACCTACTATCAGGTCACATACACAGAGAGGCACCGCAAAGGCACGGCCTGAAATCTCAAACACAAGACAGTCACTAAAGGATTTTTAAAAATGGTGTGTGTGTGTGTGTGTGTGTGTGTGTGTGTGTGTGTATGTATCTGTCTGTCTGACTGCCATGGTGTGCATGTGGAGATCAGAGGATAGCTTGTGAAGTCAGATTTCTTCTTTCACCTTTATGTGAGTTCTGGGAATTGAACTCAGATTGTCAGGCTTACGCAAGTCTGCCTCTGCCTCCCAAGCGCTGAGATTCAAGGCGTGCGCCGCCACCACCACCCGCCCGGCTTGCACTATGGGTTTAAAATGCTTCCTCACCAGCCTCTCTGTTTTGTCCCCCAGGGTGGACTCCAGCTGCTTCTTCAGGTTTTGTGACTGCACCAGTGTGTGCTCAGGAAAGCAGGGATCCGAATTTACATCAGCTCTAGCTATGATAGTGAACACAAGAGAAACCCCAGGGGAGGGGCCTGCGCTTGATTCTGGAGTCCTGGGTCCCCACAGCTGTGGGTCTGGGATCCCTGCCCCAGGAGCTTCCCTGAGGCCCCGCTCCACTAGGTCCTTGCTCCCTGACTTCCAGAAGCCCTGGATTGGGCTCATATCTCATTCCTCTTTTCCTTTTTTCCCTTAAATCCCATTTCACACTTACTTATTTCAGGTGTGTGAGTGCTTTGCTTTCATGTATGCCTGCCTGGGACTCTTGAGGGCAGAAAGCATTGGAGGTCCTGGAACTAAAGTTACGGATGGTGTGAGGCCTGGGTCCTCTGCAAGAGCAACTGCTGAGCCATCGCTACAGCTCCACAGTCCCATTTCTGGAACTTCTCCCCTGACTGGGACATTAGTACTTATTGGTCCTTGTCTGTCTTAAAGATGTGTATGGGTCTCTCTGAGAGAAGGAGAGGGAGAGAGAGAAGGAGAGAGACAGAGAGAAAGAGAGAGACAGAGAGAGAGAGACAGAGAGAGAGAGGGAGAGAGAGAGGGAGAGAGAGAGAGGGAGAGAGAGAGAGGAAAGGAGAGGGAGGGGAGAGGGAGGGGAGGGAGAGGGAGGGGAGGGGAGGAGAGGCTGTCCCCCAAATCCCCAGGGACCTCATCACACCAGCTCCCCAGCTTCCATTGCCAGCCTCACCTTTCCTTCCAAGCTTCAGGCTAGGACTCATTTCCAGTCTCCTCCCAGATCTCCCCCAGGAACCTGAAGTGACAGGCTGCAAACAGGGTACCTTGTGTCTTCTAAGCCTGATCTACCCTGTGCTCCACATCCCTTCAGAGTCTACCTCAGAGCTTCTCCCTCCCTCTCTGTCCCTAGCTGCTTCAGTCAAAGCTCTGCCTACCTTACAAAGGTCTGAGCCAGGCTCCGTGCTCACCTTTAACCTTAGCACTAAGAAGGCAGAGGTAGGCAGATCCCTGTGAGTTCCAGGACAGCTAGGGCTGTATAGAGAGACCCTGCCTCAAACAAACAAACAAACGAACAAACAAACAAACACCCCCAAGAAATGTCCACTGAGTTTCAGTCCTATAAACTGCCTCTGTCTTGCCCGGGGCTGGCCTCTCCTGACTGACTCATCACCTTCACCCTCTCCCCTGAAGAAACTCAGGCTCTCCCTCCATTGCTTATGAAACTTTGAGAGCAAAAATAAAAGCCAGGCCTGGAGGCCACACTTCAGTAATCCCAGCACTCAGGAGATTGAGGCAGGAGCACTGCCAGGAGTGGTAGTGGAGCCTGAGCTGCATAAGGAGGCCTTGTCTCTAAAACCAAGGCAAAAGTAAACAAACAACCAAAAACGGAAGGAAAATGAAAACAACAGGAGCTTTTAAAAATGTGCAATTCTCAGTGCTGGAGAGGCCGCTGTGAATCTGACTTCCAGTCACTGGCATCGAGTTGTCAAACACTCTTAGAATACAATTCAGGAATGCATACTAAGTACTTAAATATATTCAGTCTTTGACCCAATAGTTTCATTTCTGAGAAGCTAAGGAAATAACCCGTCTATGAAAATGGTTCATGCTTTTATAAAAGCTTATTTATTACATCATTATTTACATAAGAAAAAATTAGAAATCACCTAACTACATTACAGTGGGAGTAATTTGATGCCGTGTGCCTATTGTACAGCCCCTGAAACCCGCGCTTGCTCCCAGGAAGAAAGGCAAAGTCGGCGGCGTTAAAGACGCTAGCAGTGACTACTTCCAGCTCGTGGAATTATGGATGATTTTAATTTTCTTCTTTCTTTGTAATTTCCTATATTTCCCAAACTTTCTACAATAAATCACTACTATAATTAGATGAGAAAGTTATTTTTAAATGATGTTTAGAATAAGTTTGTGGTAAAAGAGAGGGAAAAAACCCCAGCAGTATACCAAATTGTAAATAAGATAGAATCCGAACACAAACACAAATAAGAGATGAAAAGATGTGACAGGCATCTGTGTGTCGATCTCACCGTCGTTGTCGTCAGCGTGTCACAGTGACCCTAGATGACAGTTTAAAAATTGAGAGATGGCTCAGTGGGCGAGAGCGTTTGAGGACCCGAGTTCAGTTACACAGCACCCAAGTGACAAGGAGCCCAGTGTGGCTGTGTGCACCCATGGGCCCGAGGTCAGGGGGGGTCTGAAGAGTTGCTGAGCTCCAGCAGAGCTGAGCAGTGAGCTTCCACGTCAGTGAGAGAGACACGTGCTTCCAGGACATCCTGCAGAGAGCACTAGAGGAAGGCACCTGAGATCTGCAGGCATGGATTCTGGCTTACACGCCTGCACACTCACACGCCTGCATTGCATGTATCACATCACACCCAGATACACACCACCTATCACACACACACTAACCCTATTCACCCCCTAACACATATGCCATATGCCATACGCCACACACACCATACGCCAGCCCCCCACATCACACATACCACATATACATACCACACATATACCATAAACCCACTCACCTCAACACACACACACACACATATATATCCACTACATACATACCACCTACCACACACACACACACACAATCACCCTATTTATCCCTATGATGGCATGGACCACTTCTTTCTTATTGCTGAGCCACAAGTATTCTGTTGAATGAATGAATTGAATGAATGAATTACCACATCTCATTTATTTATTTGATGAGTATTTGAATTGTCTGCACTTCATACTGTTGTCAATATCTCTGTGTAAGTTTTTATGTGCCCACCTGTTTTCTTTCTCCCTTTAACTGTGTGCCTGTGCACATCAGAGGACACCTTTTGTGCACAGTTTCTCTGTGTAACTCTGGTTGTCCTGGAGCTCACTCTGTAGACCAGACTGGCCTCAAACTTAGAGATCTGCCTGCCTCTGTATCCTGAGTGCCGGGATTACAGGTTGCACCACCACCTCCTACCTCCCCTGGTTTTTTGAGACAAGGTTTTGCTACAAAGCCTAGGCTGGCCTGGAACTCCCATCGAACCTCCTGCCTCCTTGGTCTCCCAGATACTGTGATTACAGGTGTGTGCTAGCATGCCTAGTTTGGGTATATGGTTTCCATTCTCTTGGGTCTGTATTTAGGAGTGTGGCTTGCTGGATAATGGGATAGCTCTGTGCTTAGCTGTAGAGACTGTTTTTCAAAGCAACTGCATTCCTTACATTCCCGATCATGATGCAAAAAGATTTCAGTTTCTCCATATCCTACCCAATACCCGCTAATATCTACCTTTTAAAAATTATATACATATAGCTGTTTGAGTTAGAAATGGTTTACATTTACAGTCCCCTAGTAATGAGGCATTTTCCCTCAGGCATCTTCTCATGTTCTCATTGGTCATCGGTGCATCTTTGGGGAAATATCTGTTTAAATCCTTTGCTTTATTTAATTATTTACTTATTTATTTATAGACAGGGTCTCACAATGCAGTCCAGACTAGCTTTGAACAGGCTGGCTTTGAATTCACAATCCTCTTGTCTGTACCCCCAGGATGCTAGGATTACAAGTGTGTACCAACCCAGCTACACTTGGCTCATCTCACTTCTTATAAATATCACAAGTTATTTATTTGTACGTACGTGTGTGCGTGTGCCACGAGGAGGTCAGAGAATGGCTTAGGGAAGGTTCTGACTGTCCACCCTGATTCTGCAGCAGGCTCTTTCTTGTTTCTGTACTACCAACCCCAAGCTTGGTGGCTTGGGAGCCTCTGGGCAGTTTTCCTGTCTCTGCCTCCCACCTCACCACTGGAATTAGAGATGCATGCCTGCACATCCGGCTGATGACTGGAGTTCCAAGCTTTGAACTTGGACCCTCAGGCCTGCAAGTGAGCACCTGCTGAGCTCTCTCACTCTCTCTCTCTCTCTCTCTCTCTCTCTGGCTCAATGTGTCTCATTTTAAAATTAGGTTACTTGTCTTAATTTTGACGAGCTGTGTTTTTCATGTATTCTAGATACCTGCTGCTGTCACGTGAGCTATCACGAAATTGTGTGACCATCCTTCCTTCCTTCCTTGTTTCTTTTGTTCCTTTCTCAAGGCAGCATTTCATGTAACCCAGGCTGGCTACCAACCCACTATATAGACAATCTTTCTTTCTTTCTTTCTTTCTTTCTTTCTTTCTTTCTTTCTTTCTTTCTTTCTTTCTTTCTTTCTTTCTTGTTTTGTTTTGTTTTGTTTTTCGAGACAGGGTTACTCTGTGTAGCCCTGACTATCCTGGAACTCACTTTGTAGACCAGGCTGGCCTCGAACTCAGAAATCCGCCTGCCTCTGCCTCCTGAAGGCTGTGATTAAAGGCGTGAGCCACCATGCCTGGCTTGACAATCTTAGTTTCTTAAAAAATGCTTTAAAAAAAAAAGATTTATTTATTTCTTATTTATATGCGTACGCTGCAGCTATCTTCAGACACACTAGAAGAGGGCATTGGATCTCATTACAAATGGTTGTGAGCCACCATGTGGTTGCTGGGAATTGAACTCAGGACTTCTGGAAGAGCAGCCAGTGTTCTTAGCAGCTGAGCCATCTCTCCAGCCTGACAAGCTCTCCTTAGCTTTGAACTGTCCATCTTCCCACCTCCGTGTCCCAAGTGCTGGGATTCTAAATGTGCACCTCTGTGGCTGGACCACTCTCTCTTGCTCTGTCAGAAGCACAAGCGTTCAAATGTGAAGTCCAGCTTATGCACTTTTTTTTTCTTTTTGTCTGCACTCTTAGCGCCATATTAGCAGGCATTCTCTAAGCCAGGGCCGTGAGGCTGTGTGCCGTGCTGTCCTCTGAGAGTTTGGAAGCTTTAGCATTTACAGGTGGTTCTTTGGTTGTTTCTGAATTAATCGTTGTGTGTGATGTGAGGCAGGGACCAGACAGTGTAAAAAGGCTACTCCTCGCTGCCAGGCTGGCTGACTCCAGGAGCATTTTCCTCCTATTTCTCTGAGATACCCTCTCTGCTCCCCTGGCATTCTTGTTTGTTTATGAGTTTTCCTATTTTCTGAAATCTTGAGGCGGCATTTGTGGCTCCTTCCTCAAAGCACAGGCCACAAGGCCTGGCGCTTCCGAGATGCTGAACAAAGGTTAGCTGAATGATGGTTGACTGAACAGTCCTGAAGGTTGCTGCAGGAAGGAGCAAATTATTAGCTTTCTGCTTCCCTCAGCTTTTCAGCTCTTTTCCTCCAAAAGCAATCATTTATTTACTCAGTTCATTCACTCACTCACTCATTCACTAATTCAACCAGGGTTTTTGGTTCCTTCTATGGGCCAGGCCTGGCTCTAGATGCCAAGGTTGACAATAACCCAAGTGTACTTAGCGCACCCTTAAAGGTGCAGAGAGTACACAGGCTCAGCACTAATGAGACAATCCTATCCACATGTCACCGAAGTATCTCTTCGCTTGCCTCTTGCTAATGTGCTTATTGACAATTTAGTCACCTGACTCCCTCTTTTCCTAACTCTGGCCATTGCCGGAACAATTTTAAGGTCCACATAGGTGCCCTCCATAACCTGGCTCTTCAATGCAATAGTCCCTTCCTAAGCCCACCCATCCACGAGCTCCATCCTAGCTAGGGCCATGGCAGCTCTGAAGGGGCCATTTCAACCTTCCTGGTCACCTCGTTATGGTGTGTCTTCAAACCTGTTGGTTGCCTACTGGGCCTCAGTCTGGATCTTCACCTCTGTGTCTGGGTTCATCCTCACCCCTGATTCTGAGTCTCACTTTCTTCTTCACCCAACCCGGGTTCCATGGCCTACAACTATGGCTGCCCCAGGACACTTTGCTCAGCTCAACTCATCTGCCCCACCCTAGCTCTGGCGAAGTCCCACAGAGCAGGCCTCTGGGCATAGGATGGAGCCGACTGGAACACCCACTCTCAACCAGGCAGGTCTTGGTTTATATTTGAGTCTGCAAACAAGCAGATCCAAGTCTTCCTCCACAACCTGTGTGTTCTGCCACACCCTGGCCGGCCAGCCAGCCGGCTGTGCCTTTCCCTCTCTCTGACTCCTCTATCCTTCTCCTTCCTGCTTCTCCCCAAGGATACAGTGTGTTCACATGTGAGTGTAGGCGTGTGTGTGTCATGGTGCACTTGTGGCAATAAGAGGACAGCGTCAGGTGCTAGTAATTGCCTCCCACCTTGTCTGAGTCAAGGTCTGTTATTCACTGGTGTTTACACCAGGCTAACCCAGGCGCTTCTAGGGATTCTCCTGTCCCTGCCTCTCATCCCCCCATAGGTACCCTGGGATGCAGGGGCTTTCTACCATGCCCAGCTTGGCTCCCCACTAAGCCAAATGAGCTCCAGCATCAATACCTGGTCTCTCTCTCTCTCTCTCTCTCTCTCCCTCTCTCTCTCTCTCTCTCTCTCTCTCTCTCTCTCTCCAGTGGCAAATAACATACTGTCCTATGCTTCCTTATGTTTGGCTAGGGCCTACCTCTCCACCGGTCCTGAGTCCCATTCTCTATCACCTTCCCAAGGGCTTGAACTCCTAGCCTCTATTGGAGCTTTCTCTTTGGCTAAATTGCTCCCTATGCTAAAACACAAACAACAACAGGAACATCTTCCACAGCAATTTGTATGCTCTGCTGGCTCCTCCCCATATCTGCCTATCTTATAGGGAAATGTTTCAGAAGGTGGTCTCCAGATCATCCCACCTTATCACTCTGCCCACCCACCAGCAGCCACATGGTTTTCCCTCTATGTGTTTTCCAAGTTCATTCCTGCTCAGAGCCTTCGCTCTTGTGGTCCCTGTAGTCTCTGCATACATGGCCTGTTCCACTCTTTCACCAAGGTTTCCATTTAATGTCCCCCAGCCCCCGGCTAGTTCAATCTTACCTTAAACTCATATTTAGCTGATGCTGACCTTGAACTTCTGTTCCTTCTGCCTCAACTAACCAAGTCCTAGAATTACAAGTGTGTCTTTATACTCAACCTGGTGGTTAATATTTTCTTAGTTATTTATGCATAATAATTCCAATTGGATGAAGAATTGGCATGGATTATGGAAGCTCTCTTCACTCTGCTGATAGTTGCCTTTGCTGTGTAAAAGCTTTTAAATTTAGCTGGGCAGTGGTGGCGCCACGCCTTTAATCCCAGCACTTGGGAGGCAGAGACAGGCAGATTTCTGAGTTCAAAGTCAGCCTGGTCTACACAGGACAGCCAAGGCTACACAGAGAAACCCTGTCTTGAAAAACCAAAAAACCAAAAAAAAAAAAAAGCTTTTAAATTTGATGTGATCCCATTTGTCAATCCCTACCATTCTTTCCTATGCAATTTGAATAGAACATTCTTGCTGAGCAGTGGTGGCACAGGCCTTTAATCTCAGCACTTGGGAGGCAGAGGCAGGTGGATTTCTGAGTTCGAGGCCAGCCTGGTCTACAGAGTGAGTTCCAGGACAGCCAGGGCTACACACAGAAACCCTGTCTCCAAAAAATAAATAAAACGACAACAACAACAACAAAAAACCCACAAAAAACAAACAAAAAAATCTTAGATCATTTTTAAAAGACTTTATTACAGGGTGTGTGTGTGTGTGTGTGTGTGTGTGTGTGTGTGACGAGCAGGTGCCAAGGTGGTGGGAATTGGTCAGACCACAGCTTTTGAGAGTGTTCTCTACTTCTAGCAGGTCCTGGGGATTGAACTCAGGTCATCAGGTTTTGTGGCAAGCACCTTTACCCACTTAACAAACTCACTGGCTCTTCCTAGGCTAAGATCTTGAAGTCTTATCTCCTAGACATATCTGTATCAAATTTTCAGGTCCTGCATGAAAATCTTTGATCGATGATTTCAGTTGACTTTTGCACAGGCAAGGGATATGGAGTTAGTTTTGATTTTCTATTTGTTGACCTCTCATCACAGGACACCTGCTCTCTTTTGATCCTCAGCACCTCTCCCTGTGCTACATTCTATACCCCCGTGTGTCTCTTTGCTTATTGTCTCTTCTTGTGCTTGAATGGAAGCTCTCTGGAGGCAGGGCTTTCTATTGTGTTGTCTTATATTTCCAGCCTTTGAGTCCTGCCTGCACATAGTAGGGACTCGGTATACCTGCATTAAAGAACAGATAACTTTTCATGATTCCAGGAGAACATGTTGGGAAGGAAAGTTGGGAACAGCTTCCCCATGCAAGTGTGTTTATGCAGCTATCTGAACAAAGATGTTAAACCTGGAGAGGGGAAGGGAGGAGGGCTGGGGAGCATGCATTCTAGATGGCCTAGTTAAGCTTTCTACTGCTGTGATGCAGACACCATGACCAAAAGCAACTTGAGGAGGAAAGAGTTGGTTTCATCTTACAGCTCGTAGTCTATCATCAAGGGAAGTCAAGGCAGAAACTCAAGACAGGAACCTAGAGGCAAAAACTGAGGATGCAGAAGCCACCAAGGATTGTGGTTTACTGACTTGCTCCTCATAGCTTGCTCAGCCTGCCTTCTAGGCACTCAGAATCACCAGCCCAGGGGTGGTGCCACCAGCAGTGAGCTAGACTCTCTCACACTAATCACCAATCTAGAAAATGTACCACAGGCCTGCCCACAGGCCAATCTGGTTGGGGTATTTTCTCAATTGAGGTTCCTTCTTCTGAAATGACCCCAGCTTGTGTCAAATTGTGTCAAAGTCCTCACCCAGCATGCCGACCAAAGACATGTGCAAAGGTCTGGAGACTAGAACAGAGTGTTTAACTGGCAAGCTGACAGAGGTCAATGTTGGGACAGATGTAAGGGGAAGCTGGTGCAAAGTGGGCAGGAACTATGTCTTGCAGAGTATGAGGGGCATAGCCAGGCTCTGCCTTTGATTGTAAGAGCAGAGGAAATCCTTGGCCACAAGGCAAGACATGACTAAATTGACATTGGAAAAGCTCCCCACCCCAATCTAGTTATCATTGCTAATGATGATGGGTTAAAAAATGCTTGCGTCTGTAGAGTACAGAAAATATTTTCCTATCCTCTATGTTAGCCTGTTTATTGAATCCGTCAGCAAAGGCTGCTAGACACAAAGACAAAGTGCTCTCTTCTTAGAGGATCTGTCCCCTGAATCCCAAATCAGGTCACGTGGTCAGACAAAGGCTATTTTAAAAATACACACAGAGCTACACATTCTAATCACATTTAATTATGCATTTGACAAATAGCCTCAATTAAGTCACTACAACATGCTCTGCCATTGAGTCTGGCACCAAAAGTTAGAAATAAAGGTATTTCTGGAAGGGAGCCCCATATCAAGACCCTGTCATTCTTTAGAGGCTTTAGAGGCTCTGTGTGCTAACATTCAGAGGCTGGAAGTTCAGTCTATCACAGCACTGATCTAAAAGTCAGCCAAAGTTATTCTCCCTTAGAAAAACAGAGTGGCTTTCCTGTGAATTAAATGGTGAGGTGGGCATGAAGGTCTGAGACCACTTCCCATGAGGGGCCCAGGGCCCAGGGCTCATTATCTCTGAGCAGGTGTTCCTTCAGTGAGCTACGACTTGGAACTCAGGAACGGACACAGATTCTCTGCTTAGGAAAGGCAGAAAGAAATTCAGTTGAGTAGATATAGCTCAGCTAGTGAAGTCCTCACCCAGCAGACACAAGGCTCTGGCTTCCATCTCTAGCACAACAGAAAACCAGGTGTGGTGGTTCATACCTGTGATCCTAGCACTGGGGTCATAGAGGCAGGAGGATCACAAGTTCAAGGTCAGCCATGGCTGCATAACAAGTTTGAGGCCAGCTTGGAATTCTATTTCTAAAAAAAAAAAAAAAAAAAAAAAAACACAATTTTTTAAAGGAATACATGATGTACATGAGATGTTAAAGCAAGTCCTCTCCTGAGACTAGCAGGCCCGGGAGTGAGGTGACTGGGTGTGACCTTGCCAATTGACTGATGGGCTTGAGAAATCCTTCTAGAACTCTCCTGGGGAAAAGTGAGAAGAGAGGGTGGCTTGCTGGAAAAGATTAGAAAGAATTAGGGCAGCCTCCGGGGAGCAGAGCATGTGTGTCAGAGCTGGGGACATCGATGAGTCACACACCTCTCTTAGGTAAACTGAACCATGTCACCAGACTGGGAAATGAAAAGTCGGGGCTGGTTTTCTGACTGCCTTCAGGTGGGGAGAAGGCTTTCCCCTGAAGCTAAGAGTTTCCCTTCTCTTCCAAGGGCAGAAACCCATGTGGCTTTCAGGAGCTTTTCAGTTTAAATGTGAGAATCACCAGCTACTGGGGCTGGCTTTCCTGGTGACCCAGGAAGACCCTGATTTCTGAGCATGAGGTTTTAGAGTTGGGGAATCCCATCTGAGGTGTGCTATACTGATCCACCAAACTTCTTTCTCCATACTGTGGACCACAGTGGACTGAGGAATACACAATGCTCATGAAGATGTTAAAACAAGTCCTCTCCTAAGGCTAGCAGGCCTGAGAGTGGGGTGACCCTGTGGTCTACACTGTGGACTACCAGTAAGATCTGAGGATGGAGAGCTGGGAGGTAGCTAAGTCAGGAGTGCTCGCCAGGGGAGCACAAGGGCCTGCACTTGATACCAGAACCCAGGTATAAAAGGCAGGCATGGCAAGGTCAGCCTGTAATCTCAGCATTGGACAGGCAGTGTTGAAACTCCCTGGCCAGCCACCTTGGCACAATTGGCAGGCTCTAGGCCAATGAAGAGACCCTGTCTCGAAAAAACAAAGTGGCTGGCACCCAAAGAACAATACCCAAGGTTAACCTTTGGTGCACATGCATGCCTGCACACACGCCAATGTGTACTCCCCTTCAAACATATACACTTATAACACACACATCAATAAATCAACCAATTGGATTCTTATCTGGGTATGGTGGCTTATACCTTTAATCTTAGCACTTAGGAGGCAGAGACAGGCAGATAGATCTCTGAGTTCAAGGCCTACATAGTAAGGTCTAAGTCAGCCAGGGTTACATAGTGAGACCTTACCTCAAACAACCAAAAGCATCTTCAGATAGAGAACAGTGACCATAGGGTGGGATCTGGGCTTCCTGACAGCTCACTCTGCCCTCTTTTTCTTAGTGAGGGTAGACTGCAGAAATGTCTCCATTTCCTTAACAGTTCTTCAATAATCTGAGAGCGATGATGGGCATTTCAAGGTCTCTTAAACTCTGAAGACAGTGAACCCAGCATTCCTTCATTCATAACAGAATCCCTGAGTGCCAACTCTCTGCCGGCCGGCCGGCCCCAAAGACAGACAAATCTTCCAGGCACGAGAGCCATGGCTGGCAGCCTTGCACCCGGACAGAGGGTAAACTTGAGTTTTATGAGGCCCGAGGCTTACAGGGTTCGGGAAGGCATACTGAAATTACAGAATCATGAAGCAAAGGCCTATGTCCTTTCCAGTGACATTTGGTATAAGGAAATGGATGACTGAAGAGAAGTCATTGTGCAAATGGCAGTAGGCTTAACTGATTAACTAATTTGCAAGATGTGAGCAGAGACCCTGGGAGAGCCTTGGGAAGGGCTTACATGCCTGTCTCCATCTCTCTGTTCTCCCCTCTCCCTAGGGAAGAGTGGGGGGAGAGAAATGGTTCCTGGAACTTCCTTAGCTTCAGGCAGAATCTCTTTGGATGCCCAACACCGCATGTCATTGAGTCTCATCACAGGGCTATGAGGTAAATACTGTTCTGCCTTCATTTTCTGAGGAAGAGATGGAGGCTCCAGGAAGTTGATCACTTGTCACGCACTTGAGTGTGGCAGGCAGGGGCAGTATGGTGGTTTGAATATGATTGGCCCATGGGAAGTGACACTATTAGGAGTTGTGGCCTTGTTGGAGGAGTGAGTCACTGTGGGGGTGGGCTTTGAGGTCTTATGCTTAAGCTCTGCCCAGTGGACAAGAGACCCTCCTCCTGGCTGCCTGCAGAAGAGACTGTCTCCTGGCTGCCCTCAGATCAAGATGTAGAATTCTCAGTTCCTTCTCCAGCTCCATGTCTGTCTGGACTCTGCTATGCTTCCACCATGATGAGAATTGACTGAGCCTCTTAAACTGTAAGCCAGCCCCAATTGAATGCTGTCCTTTATAAGAGTTGCCTTGGTCATGGTGTCTCTTCACAGCAATGGAAACCCTATCTAAGACAGCCAGGTTATCCAGAGCCCAGAATTCCATCTCTAGGCTGTTCTTGGCCTCCAAAAGCTGGTAGTTCCCCAGAGGAGCAGAACACACACAAATGTCTCCTCAGTCCATCCAATTTCTGGAATGTTCCTTCCTCATGGAGGGCAACCCATCCATATGCAAGAGTTGTCTCTACTCTCAAAACAACAGTACTGCCTTCAGCCACTGAGCCATCTCTCCAGCTCCCCCGTACCACTTTCCATCGTTTGACATAGTACATGTTTAGTTGCAAGGTGAGGACCTTTCAAGGATGTGGGCTTCATGACAATAGGGGCCTTGTGGGCTTTGTTGCTCCTTTATAACTTGCACCTAGGACCCTGGCTATGCAGAACACATTTTGAATGTGGGTCTTGAACTAACTAATGACTGAACTCACCAGTTATGATGCTTATCTGATTTTTGGCAAATACCTGAAGAATGTCACACTCAACAGGTGTTAGAGTGGTTAGAGGATTGAAACGCTTCCAGACCAGGGAACTGGAGGTTGGCCTGGAGAAGGAGGGCTAAGCATGTGCATATATATATATATATATATATATGGCGGGGGAAGGTACGGGATGGTGGCGGTCCAGCAGGCTGCTTGGCATGCCTCCCAGCCTTGTCAGCCTCCTTGGATGTGGGCCTCTGTGCTATATTCACACATCATCTAAGTGGGTTGTTAAACACAGGCACCAGCTACCCAGGGATGCTATGGTCTCCTTCCTTGGAGATCTTTAAAAATAGTCAGAAGCTTTCAACTGTCCCATGTTATTTAGGAAGGGAAGTGCTGGAGGTGTTGTTCTTTCAGTGTGTCAGGCACTTTGACTGTCACCTCATACAGAGATTCTGTAAGGCTGATATTTCCTTTGACTCCCATTGCACAGATGGGGAAAGGTAAGTGACCATCCAACCTCTGACTGCAGAGCCTGTGGTTTTCCTGGTACTTTGGAGATTCTTGCAAATTCCTCTTGTAATCCATTGTTTTTTTAGGAGTCAGCATATTATGGATTAGAATAGCATGTGGCACTTCAAGAGACTGACATTAGCTACCAGACCTGTAATAGCAGTGATGTCAGGGGCTGGAGATGATGTCAGGGGCTCAGTGGTTAAGGGTACTCGGCGTTCTTCCAGAGGGACCAGATTGGATTCACACTATTCACTGACAGTTCACAATGGCCTTTAACTTTAGTCCTAGGGTATTTGACACTTTCTTCTGGCTATCATGGACCCTGCACACATGTGGTGCACAGACATGCAGATAAAACACCCCTACACATAAAACAACAACAACACAACCTAACTAAAAGCGCAGGGATGACAAAGGTAACTGTAGTCATGCGACTGAATTATTAATTTTAGAGCAGAATTTCTTAAAGGCGAGGGTTTAGACATGGCTGGTGCTCCCCCTTCAATATTACCCTATTCTCATTTGTGTGTCTGTGCATGTGTGTGTGTCCACCTGAGCTTGTGTATCTGTCGGCCAGATGTTGACAGTGTTTTCCTGTTTCTCTCCACCTTAGTTTCCAACTGTTGTTTTATCTATTATTCTCCGTGTATGTGCACATATGTGTGTGTATGTGAGTGTATATCAGTGTGCACGTTGCATAGATGTGTTTAAAGGTCAGAGGGCAACTTTTGGGCATCTGTTCTTTCCTTCCTCTGTGCTCTAGTTTATCAGCCCAGGTCTTCATGCTTGGATGGCAAGCGTACACCCCGTAAACTTTGCTGATAACCCTTCACCTTACTTGTTTGAGACAGGCTCTCCTACTTCTCCTACTGGAGCTCATCGATACAGTGAGGTTAGCTGGCCAGAGAGCCTCAGAGACAGAGCTGTCTGTGTCCTTGGTGCTGGGGCTAGAGGCTTGAGCCACTGCCATGGCCATATTCTTTAAGTGTAGATACCGGGGATCGAACCTCAGGTCCTGTGCTGTGGGGCAAGTCGGTTCCTGACTGAGCACCACCCCAGATTCAGTGTTTCCGGTTTATGCAGACCGATTGTAAGTCTTGGAGTGAGGATTAAGGAGATCACTGAATTTGGTACTGGGTTCCCCAAGTGGAGGCGTAGATCCATGACTGCAATGATGACTTGATACCTGCCATGGCCAGAGAGACATGAAGGCACAGAAGGGACAGGGAAGCCTTGGAGGCTGCCCGAGCTTGACCACTTATTCCCGGCATCAGAGAATCAGTGTGTGGGACTGACCTTGACATCCGGTTCATAGCCTCCCCTGTCACCTGCTAGCTGGCTGTGAGTGTGGGTTTGCTTTCTGGTCAACATTCTTGAGTTACGTGAAACAGACAACGACTGTTGCCTGAGCTAAGATCTCTGCCTCCAGAGCGGAGGGACTACCTTGAGCTCTTTCTACTCCTCCCCACCCCCTGACCAGGGCTCCTTGATGGTTGCTTTCATCATGGCCATATCCACTGAGAGAGGGGACTCTCTGAAGCAGATATCCAGAAACGCAGAACAGGCATGGTTAACTCTTAGCCTCAGCTCATGAGTCTGTAAAACGGGGCTGATGGCTCCTTGCCACAGAGGTGTGTGTGTGGAACAGAGGAAACCCCTTGTGAATGTGTACTGTTGATATAGGCATGGAGTGGCAAAGCTTTACCCCAGCAAGGCTCAGGAGGGGTGGCAAAGCTTTCCTTGGGAGTCCCAGTGGGAGTGGATGACCAGTGCACTCAAAGACTAGCAACTGCAGCTTACACCTCCCAGGTGATCACGGCCTGATACCGCTCACCTTCCCTGTGGGACATTAGACTAGCTAACCCTTCCCTGTGCTGTGCATAGTAAGCATGCAGAGGCTCAGTAGGCAAGTAGCAGACCCCCACCTGGTTCCAGTGTTATCGTGTATCTGTGCCTTGTGTTCCTAGCCTTTCTTCAACTCCTTGCTACCCCTACTCTGGATTTGAGGACCCAACCCTAGCAAGCTGATGTTTCTAAGCTGGTGTGTATACAAAGCTCTTAGTACAGTCTTTACTCAAATGCTTAATAACCCCTTTGCACAGGGCTCATTGTAGATGTTATTTATCCAATTATTAATTCCAGTGTGCAATTTACAAAAAGAGAGAGAGAGGGAAGGTCTAGTGGTATAGGTAATGCTATGCCTATAATTCCAGCACTTGGGAGGCTGAGGCAGCAGGATCTTGATTTCTTGGTCTAGATTAGACAGCTCAGTCTTAACTCTAAATAAATAAATATAGCTATCTCCATACAGTTATAGTAATATTAGCAGTTCCCTTAATTTCCTTCCTTCCTTCCTTCCTTTTCCCCTTCCTTCCCCCCCCCCCACCGTCCCTTCTGACATAGGTGAGGTGGCAAACCTATCATCTCAGCCTTGGGGAGATGGAGACAGGAGCATCCCTAGGGCTTGCTAGCCAATCAGTTTAGCCAAACCAGTCAGTGAGTTCCAGGTTCAGCGAGAGACCCTTGTCTAGTATAGAAGAAGACACCTGGTTTTGACCTATAATTTAGACATGCATGAGAATGAATACACACACACACACACACACACACACACACACACACACACACACCACTTAAGCTGAATTTAAAAAACAATAAAATCTTTTCTGCATGCATGACGAAATGAAGAGTAAATATAGGTTAGTGGGCCATGCTTTTAATTCCAGAGAGGCTGAAGCAGGAGAATCGTTGTGAGTTTGAGGCCAATCTGGTCTATATATCAAATTTCATGAGAACCAGAGCTACAGAGAGACCCTGTCTCAAGGAGAGAGAGAGAGAGAGAGAGAGAGAGAGAGAGAGAGAGAGAGAGAGAGAGAGAGAATGAGAACAACAACAAAAACTGAGCCCACTACCTCATATTTGCTTTGAGCTACATGGTCAACTCAAATAGTAATAACTTATCAATATCTTTTAATATGTCTTAGTTCCTTTTCTTTCATTTTCCTAAAACACCATGACCAAGGCCACTCTTATAGAAGAAAGAGTTCATTTGAGGATTACAGTTCCAGAGGGACAGGAGGCCATTGTTTCCATGGTGGGAAGCCCAATAGCAGGCAGGCAGGCAGGCAGCCAGCCATCCCATCGGAACAGTAGCCACCCTAAACCTAACCCTAACCCGAAGTGAAAACGTATGTGTTCTCTGGAAAGTCAGTTGGGTTGGATGGTATTTTGCTGGGGCAAACATGTGAAGGAATGTTTTGTTAAAGTAGACACATGTATTGATCTGCCTTACATTGCATAGTTTTAAGAACCATCATTAAAAGTAAACTTGGAAAAAAAAGTTATATTAAGCTTAACTGTAACCCTAACCCTAACCCTAACCCTATCCCTAACCCTAACCCTATCCCTAACCCTAACCCTAACCCTATCCCTAACCCTAACCCTATCCCTAACCCTAACCCTAACCCTATCCCTAACCCTAACCCTAACCCTATCCCTAACCCTAACCCTAACCCTAACCCTAACCCTAACCCTAACCCTATCCCTAACCCGGGAACTCACATCTCAACCCATGAACAGGAAGCAGAGACCTAGTTGAGGCCAGTCAGAGACTTTTGAAACTTTAAGCCCGCCCTGAGTGACACATCACCTCCAACAAGGCTCACCTCCTAACTCTTCCCAAATAGCAACCAACCGGGGACCAAGTACTAAATGCCAGAGACTCACAAGGGACATCTCTTTCAACCACACCCTATCACATTTCTTTTAGACAAGATCTTAGTGTGTATCATGGCTGGCTTGGAATGTGCTATGTAGACCAACCTGGCTTCAAACTCACAGAAATCCCTTTGCTTCTATCTCCTGAGAGCTGGGATTAAGGGTGTACCCACCACACCCAACTTCTTCCCGACTTTTAAATCCTATCAGGAAACTCGGTTCCCCAGCACAACCTCTTCATAGGCTTGCGGAGGATGAGATTATTGCATGAAGTATTTGCCTATGCCAAACAAAACTGGAAAGGTTACATTGTTACCAGGAAAGTCCTTGGACTCTATTTCAAGACTTCAGTAGAGTTCACTTGGAGTTCCCTATCGTGATGTATTCAGGTCACCCTCCCCCTCGTTAGTGCCGGTTGTATTTAACACTGCCACAGTTAATAAAAGCTTTAGTAGTTAAACGTGCACATGGCATCCTTTTCCCTCCAGGCTGTGTGTCCTGATCTTGCAGCGTAGTTCAACAAACATTTGTCGTTATGTGCACGTTTCTCCTTATAAACTTCACTGTGGAGATCTTATATTGAACTTAAATTTTTTATTCCTATAGCCAGAACATTTTATTTGATTGTTTAAAACAGGAGGGAAGGAACAACCAAATTACAGCATCACCATGGTGAAAGGAGCTTCAGGTTGCTTTGGGTACAAAAATTTTACAATTTAAACAGGAAAATCAGTAAAAGTGGGTTTTTTGTTTGTTTGGTGTTTTGTTTGTTTGTTTTTTAAACACCCTGTGATTTTTTTTTAACCAGAACAAAGAGATCTTCTTCAAAGAAAGGTCATAGGGGATGGAGAGTGACTCAGTGGGTAAGGGTACTTACTACCAGATCTGGTAAAAAGAAAGAACTGTGTTCTGCTAGGTTCCTTGGGACCTCATATAGGTGCCACGGTATGCCATGGTGTGCTCTCTCCAACCTACTACAAAATTAAGCAAGAACTTAGCATCTCTCTCTCTCTCTCTCTCTCTCTCTCTCTCTCTCTCTGGATTTGTGTTGAACAGAGAAAGCTGACAGTCCCAACTCAGACCTTGGAGTCAGAGAAATCACTGTCTTCAAGACAGCAAAAAGAGAAAGAAAAGTTCTGAGCCAGTATTAAAAGGGCACAAAACCGGGGCTGAAGAGATGGCTCAGCGCTTTGGAGTGACTGCTGTTCTTCCAGGGGATCCTGGTTGGTCTCCCAGTACCCACATGGTGGCTCACAAGCATCTGTAAGTACAGTTTAACAGGATCTGACCCCTGGGAGCATCATGTACATATGTGGTACTACATCTATGCAGGCAAGACACTCATACATAAAAAATAATAAAATAAATAAGGCAAAAGAAAGCACCACAATCAAATGTCTTAAAAATAACCACACTTTTGGAATTGATCCCAAGGAAATAACCTGGGCTAAACTTAAAGACTTATCCATAGGAATATTAACCTCAGCATTGATTATAGCAATTAAAAAACCCCAGGAATGTCTGATCAGTGGGGCTGATTAAAGCTGACCTGAGAACTTATGCAGCATCCTTCTGTGGTGGATGTCATGGAGACGTTAGAATGGTATTGTCATATCAAGGCTCTCAGCCAGGGTCTAGGGCTCCTGGAATCTCTGAAATCATGTGCATAATTGTGTGGGAGTGTGTGTATTTCTGGAAGGAAGATTCTTTGGGATTCTCAAATAGGTACATGACCCAAGAGAGTAAAACAGTCACTTCTGTAGAAAATAATCAAAGCAGAAACATGTTGACAGCATATTATTAAGGGAGAGAGTGGGAAAGATAAGTTGAAAGCAACTATGATATGATCTTATTTTATTAAAAATAAAAGTCTTATGTATACACCTGTATAGGGAAAACATGAAAGTGTTACTCACCAAAGCAGTAATCATAGTGGGGCGGCCATTGTAGTGGGGAGGCATGGCGGCTGAGTGACTCATTGTGGGGAGCCTGTACATCTCGGTGAGTCAGGAGGCAGAGAAATGAGCCCAGAAAAGGGGACCAGGCTACAGCTCTCTGCTAGCCAACCCAGCTCTCTGCTCTCTGCTGCCAAGTGGACTGGTTTTAGACTCACTAAGGGACACACCTGTGGGTATGTCTGTGCAGGCATTTCCAGAGAGAATTGGCTGAGGAGGGAAGAGCCACATTGAATGTAGGCTGCACCCCGACATAAGAGTGAATAAAAAGAAGGGAGCAGAACACCAGGGACAAGGAAGGAAACTCATGACCTGGACGGCCCCTCTGTCCACTGAGTCACTCATCCAAAGCATTCCACAGTCCCTTGAAGCAGCTCCACCTGGGGACCTGCAGGGACACTTCTAATGTTGGAGTCTATTATTATTATTATTATTATTATTATTATTATTATTATTATTAGTTGTTGTTGTTGTTGAGATAGGGTTTCTCTGTGTAGCCATGGCTGTCCCAGAACTCACTCTGTAGACCAGGCTGGCCTCGAACTCACAGAGGTCCATCTGCCTCTAGGACATTTCTAATATAAGCCATAGCAATCGGTAATCTCAGAAAAGAAGGAAGGATTATGAATTCTTCTTCTTATTTCTTTTCTTTTTGAGACAAGATCTCGCTATGTAGTCCACACTAGCTTTGAACTCATAATGTAGTTCAGGATGTCCTCAAATTCCTTATCTTTCCCAGATTCCTAAATGCTGAGGTGACAGATGTGAGCCACAATGGCTGGAGGTTTTCTTTGATACACACACACACACACACACACACACACACACACACGCACACACATACACACATATACACACATACACACACATACACAACTCGCACTTTTTTTTTACTTTTTTGAGATAGGACATATCACAGAATGGCCTCAAATTCATTACGAAGCTGAGTCTGACCTTGAATTTTTGACCCTCTGACCTTCCAACTTCTGGGTGTGCCACTGTATCCAATTTCTTCCATGCTGGGATTGAACACAACAGCAGGTGCCTGCTAGGCAGCTGAGTTACACCCTCAGCCCCTCTGGTAAAGCCCCTGGAGTTATTGCTAGCAATGCATGCTGTTGTTGGATCCGGGGACCCAGGCCCATACTGCTACGTTTGTATCTTAACACAGCAACTAAGGGGTGGCTAGTGATGTTCTTTAGTTTTCTAGATCCAGACCTTCATTTCCTTGTTTGTAAAGTGTTTGATGCTTCTGATCGCTAGTTGTGAAATGCCAGGGCTTGGCATGTGGAAGAGCTCACGGGAAGCCAACTGTCCTGAGCAATACAAAGGTGAGGCTATTGTAACATGGAACACAGTACATGGGTAAGGAAGAACACAGCCTGGGCCTAGCCCAGATTTGAGACTCATTTTTTTTAAGGATTTATTTATTTATTATATGTAAATACACTGTTGCTGTCTTCAGACACTCCAGAAGAGGGTATCAGATTTCGTTACGGATGGTTGTGAGCCACCATGTGGTTGCTGGGATTTGAACTCGGGACCTTCGGAAGAGCAGTCAGCGCTCTTAACCACTGAGCTATCTCGCCAGCCTCATTTTCTAATGTCTCCCTTGTCTAAACCTTACTTTTCCCATCTGTAGAATGGATACAGTACCAAAGCACTTTTATTTTAGCAAACAGAGAAAACAGAGGTGTTTCATCTTGCATGTCTGTGGGTGCAGTAGGGGCTCAAGAATGACAGGAATAACTGGAGACGTGGCTCAGCAGTTCTGGGCACTTGTTGCTCTTGCAGAGGACCCCGGTTTCGTTCCCAGCTCCCACATGAGGCAGTGCACAGCTATCTGTGACTCCAGTTCCTGGGAGTCCGGTACCTTCTTCTCCTGGCCTCCTCAGGTATATGCATGCATGTGATATCCATAAACTCATGCTAATGCATACACATATGTGCACATAAAACAAACAAACCAATAAATACTAGGGATGCTTCAGCCGGAGTCTGGCAGCGTGCACGGAGCCTCAGGGAAACCAACAGCACGGCAGGCAGGCAGGCAGGCAGGCAGGCAGGCAGGCAGGCAGGCAGGCAGGCAGGCAGGCAGCTGCCTTAGCTTGTCTCCAGGATTGCAGGGCCTCACCTGTGGCTTTATTATTTTGCACTCATCCTAGCATGAATCATTCTTGTTTTTCTCTGTACCAAACACAGTTTATCTGCTGTTTCCAGAACTGAGATGCTAACGAGAAACTGCAGTGTATGTTAGAGGGCTTTTAGGAGCTGGCCAACCTCTCCTGGTTCCCTGTGTGTCCTGTACCCAACCCCCACCCTTATTAGTATCTGACGACATTGAGAAGACCATCTTCTCTTCTGGAATGTTAGAAGACTTTGCTGTGTGGTGCATATCCACTGCGAGCTGGGTGTGATGGCATAAGGCATACTTGCCACACCAGTGCTCAGGGCACTGAAGCAGGAAGATCTAGAGTCCGAGAGCAGCCCTCACAGGCCCACCAACAAACCACCCAGAATACACTTTTTATTAAAAAGATATTTATTTTCATTTTTTTAATGTGTATGAATGTTTGCCTGCATATACATGTGCAGAGTGTATGTATGTATGTATATATGTATGTATGCATGTATGTACCACATACATGCCTGGTGTCCTCAGAGTCTGGAAGAGGGCACCAGAACCCCTGTAACTGGAGTTACAGGAGGTGGTAAGCCAAGATGTGAGTACAGGAAACCAAACCTTGGTCTTTGTAAAATCAGCCAGTGCTCTTAACTGATGAGCTATCTCTCCAGCCCCAACCATGAAATGAATATTTATTATGTGCTTAGCACTGTGTGTATGTGTGTGTGCGTGTGTGTGTTTTATTGGAGATCAAACCCAGGGCCTTATGTATACTAAGCGTTTACTCTATCACCGACCCCCAGGCTTAAACCTGTCTTTCCTGTTGCCTTATGCACTCCAGGCTGATGCTTCCATCGCCCTCACAGGCAACGTCAAATAAGCTGGCAGCATCTCTTGACTTTTCTTTGAAAAGATATCCAAAATGAAATCACCTCCCCTACTTCACAGTTACTGTTATTGCCCACGCTACCATCATCTCTCACCTGTTTTTTTTCTAATCCAATAAACTATTTTTAAAGCAACTGTAGCCTCATAACAAGTTTTTAAAAATTAAACAATTTATTACTGTATGTGTGATGCGTGGCTGTGAGCACGTGAGCATCACAGCGTGAACGTGGAGGTCAAAGGAGGATTTTGTGAAGTCGGTTTTCTCTGTGTATCTTTATGTGGGTTCCAGCGCTTGAATTCAGGTCCTCAGGTTTGCCTTTATTCCCTCTACTGAGGCATCCTGTTGGCTCTGTTTGTCTTTTGAAACAGGAAGTCACTGTGTTACTAGGTAGCAGTTGTTTAGCTTGGTGCTTGTTAGAGTCCACACTGACTTCAAAGTCACCGAGCAGTTCCTGCCTTACTCTTCCAAACGCTAGGATTACAGGTCTAATATCTCTGTTTCAGTTTGGGTTTTGTTATAGGATCTCACGGTACTCACTTAGGCTGCCTTGAGCTCCTGGCTTCCATGGCTCCTCCTGCCCAAGCTTCCTATGTAACTGCAGTGACAGGCATTGCCATCAAGCCCAGGAACCCCGCCCCAAGTTCCTTCAGCAGGAGGAGCAGAGATTTCCTATAAGTCCCTTCCTGAACACAAGCTGCCTCTCTCATTAGCACTGCCACCTGAATGGTGTGTTCACTGTAATCAATGACCCTGCATCGACACACCATTCTCACTAAAAGGCCACATTTTACTCTTATGACACAGTCTGTGGGTCCACAAACATATATTTACATCTTCCATCATAGCATCACCAATGCATTTCCACTGTGCCCACCCTCATCCTAAAAATGCTTTGCCTGTACATCTCTCTCTCCCTCCTAACTCTAGCAACCACTGATCATTTGCCTGGCTCTCTAGCTTTGATTTTTTTCCAGAAGGTCATGTAGCTGGAATAACTAGTCAAGCAGTCTCTTCAGGCTGGCTTCCTTCACTTAGTAACCATCTTAGTTAGGGTTACTGTTGCTATGAAGAAACATCATGACCAAAAGCAAGCTGAGAAGGGAAGGGTTTGTTTATTTTATGCTTCCACATTGTAATCCATCGCTGAAGGAAGTCAGGACAGGAACTCAAGCAGGGCAAGAACTTGGAGGCAGGAGCTGATGTAGAGGCCATGGAGGAGTGCTGCTTACTGGCTTGCTCTTCATGGCTTGCTCAGCTTGCTTTCTTACAGACCCTCAGTTGGCTAGGTCCTCTGCCATGAAGCACTAATTAAGAAAACACCCTACAGGGTTGCCTCCAGCCATGCATTTTGGAGGCATTTTCTCAATTTAG
This sequence comes from Mus musculus, assembly GCF_000001635.26. NCBI lineage: Eukaryota > Metazoa > Chordata > Mammalia > Rodentia > Muridae > Mus > Mus musculus. The sequence goes on from NC_000068.7 coordinate 92,100,293, forward strand.
ATTCCTTCCTCTCAGATGACTACAGGTTATGCCAAGTTGACATGGAACTAGCCAGCAAAGTATTACACATTTGTTTACTCTGAATCTTTTCATGATTTGATAGCTCATTCCTTTAAAAATAATTAAAACTTCATTTATTGTATGTGCTTGGGAGTTTTGTTTCTTTGTGCATCATGTGCACGTCTGGGCTCCTGGAGGCCAGACGAGGCCATAGGACCCCCTGGAGCTCATTACTTTTCAACACTGACTGTTCTATCGCCACAATTTATTTACGAGGTCACATAATCGAGGACATCTTGGTCACTCCACCATTTGGATGAAGAATAGTCTGCTCCAGCTGTCTGCGCAGATTCTTCTTTCCATGTGTAAACATGAGTGTGCATTCAGAGGCAAGCTCATGTGCCTGTGTATGCGGTGGGAGGCTCTGGAGACCAAAGCCAGGACCTTGTATGTGCTAGGCAGGCACTCTGCCACTGAGCTGCGTTTCCACACTTCCATGAAGATTTTTGTGTCAATGTATTTCCTATTCCTTTAAGTGAGTACCAAGAAGTGCACTTCCTAGAGTGTATGGTAAGAGTCTGTTTTGTTTTGAAAGAAACTGCTAAGTGTGTTCCAGTCTGGCTCTGCAGTTTGGCGTGCCTTGCAGGAGTAAGTGGAAGCTCCTGTGGTTCTATATCCTAGTCAGCTCTTGGTGTTGTCAGTGTTCTGGACTCTGGCCATTCTTGTAAGTGCGTAGTGGTGCATGGTGTGGTTGTTATCAGCTGCGTTCTCCTGATGGCGAGAGAGGGAGTAAATGTGCAATGTGCTTGTTTGCTATTAGTATATATCCTTTGGTGAGATGTCTTTTAAGGTCTTTGGCCCGTTTGTGTGTGTGTGTGTGTCTGTGTGTGTGTGTGTAGTATATGCATTCTTGTTAGTACAGGTGCACACATACACACACACACACACACACACACACACACACTTGTGTAGGGGCTAGAGGAGTTGTGTGGAGGCTGGAGGAGGGCTCCTCTAGCCCCTACACAAGCGTGTGTGTGTGTGTGTGCACCTGTGCCCTATCACTCTCTGATTGAGACAGGGTCTTGGTGGCCAGTAAATGTTGACAATCCTCCTGTCTCATCTCTGCCTCCCGGAGCTTGCTTGTAGGTACATGCAAATATGCCTGGCTTTTTATGTGGGTGTTATGGATCTGAACTCAGGTACATGTGGTCTTACCCACTGAACCATCTCCACGGCCTCTATTACAGTAGGGCTATTTCCCTTTAAAAGTATTTATTTTTGAGGATTTCATTATTTTATACTATGGCTATTCTTGGTTGTCAACTTGACTGAGTCTGGAATTAGCTAAACCTAAGTGGCTCCATACATCATAAGGGATTTTTTTTTCTTAATTAAAGCTTTTAAAGTGGGAAGTCCCACTTTTAAATCAGATCTTTTGAGGTGAAAAAACTCACCTTTAATCTAGATCTTTAGAGGTGAGATCCACCTTTAATCTGGGTCATGCTTCCGGCTGGCAGCCTATATAATGGGCACAGAAGAAGGCAGCCTGCTTTCTTTGCCTGCCCTCTCACTTTTGCTGGCAGGTCCATTCCTTCACTGGCACTCGTTTCTTAGCGAGTCCGGCACACACTGAAGACCAATGGGGACATCCGGCTTGTAGACTGAACGACTACTGGATTTTTGGACCTTTCATTGGTAGACAGCCATTGCTGGATTAGCTGAACCACAGTCTGCAAGCCATTTTAATAATTCCTATAACTATCTGTCATCTATCTATCTATCTATCTATCTATCTATCTATCTATCTATCTATCTATCTATCTATCCTATTCTTTAGAGAATCCTGACTAATATACATATAATGAAATATATTTGCCCACATTTCCTCCTCTGTGTCACCCGATGTCTCTCACTCCTAACTTTATGTTTTTTTAATAACTCTCTAAGTCCACTTAGTGATGCCCCATATGTTCACGGGTGTGGGACTGTCCACTGGAGGGTGAGAAGTCTACCAGTGTCACATCTAAGAAGTTGTTGTTAAAACCAAGGTTTTTCTTTCATGGTACCTGAAGGTGATGCACAAGTTTCTGAAGGAGGGAGGCAACCAACAGTCCTGCCCAGCTATGACAGCTATAACCACATCAACAGCCAGCATGGCATGTGAACTCTAAGGGTGTAGTAGTGGCACACATACCCTGGTGGTAACCAACACCTCTCTAACTGAACTTAACACCCACTCAACAAGAGGAAGTCTATGCTTGGTACTGGAAACCTGGCTAACTACTCAATGCTAGTGAGGTCATGGCTATTAGGGAAGAATTTACCATTAATTTACTAAAGCACCATAGTCCCTAACAACAATCTATAAACATTTATCCTTTGTCTACAGATAAGTGGTCTTCACCTCTCATCAAGAAATGTCTATTTTGCAACAGATACTGGCCACTACAGAAAATCACAACCAATCAAAATGCTAAGTTGTGGATCCCAGTCCCAATGGACACACCTGCAAAGCATGCCTGCCCGCTCCTAAGGCTCAGGGAACTCTGAGGTTGAAGGTACGAAAGGACGGTAAGAACTAGAAGTTCCAGGAGTTTGTTGTAGATCATGTCTTCTGGTAATGTCAGAAGCTAGACCTACAGAGTTTCATCAACATGACTTCCCAAACATGAGCAGAACAAGGAGAGCAGCAACAAACCTGCAAAAGTGAACAGGGAGAGCCCAGGAGACCTCAACCCAACACAAAGAACTACAGACTACTGAGGGAAGCTGGGAGTGGAAGAGATGGTCTTCCCCAGGGAAGAGAACATCAATGGGTTGTCTAGTTCCAAACAGTCAGCCCTGAAAACATGCATGCAGGTTGCATTATATGGTCTGAACACACACACACACATGCATCTACGTTTATGTGCATAAAATAACAACTTTTTAAAAGACACCATGAATTTGGAGGATAGAGGAAAGGGTTTGGAAGGAGGAAGGGTGAGGGAGAAATGTAATTAAATTATAATCTCAAAAATATTTTAAAACAGACAAGGCAGAAGAACAACAAAAACCGTGGTTGTCTAGATTCTTTTCTATGCTAGTGAATATCACAGTTTTCACCTAAATGTGAAGTCCATAATCCATTTTGAATGTCAGAATATAGATTTCCCTTTTCTTATTTTTCTTTTTTTTCCCTTTGCATGTTAGTTGCTACAACACCCTTTGTTGAAAAAAAAGGCAATTTTTTCTCATGTAGTTTGCCTTTGTGATGTGTGTATGTGTGTCTATGTACAGCATGCATGTGTTACTATGTACAGTGTATATGTGTCTCTAAGTACAGTGTGTATGTGTGTATGTGTGTCTATGTACAGTGTGTATTTGTGACTATGTACAGTGTGTATGTGTGTCTATGAACAGTGTGTATGTGTGTATGTGTGTCTATGTACAGCATGTATGTGTTACTATGTACAGTGTGTATGTGTGTCTATGTACAGCGTGTGTGTATGTGTCTATGTAGAGTGTGTATGTGTGTCTATGTAGAGTGTGTATATGTGTGTCTATGTACAGTGTGTATGTGTGTCTATGTACAGTGTATATGTGTGTCTATGTACAGCGTGTATGTGTGTATGTGTGTCTATGTACACTGTGTATGTGTGTCTGTTTCTGGATCCTCTGCTTTGTTTCATCAATCTTGACTCTAATCTCATCAATTCTGTGTGGTTTTGATTACTGTTGCTTGTCAATTAAAGTCTGCTAGTGTCGGTCCTCCAGTTCTGTTAGCCATCAATATTGCACTGTCTGTGTGGAACCTTTTGCCCCAAAGTTTATCCGCTGTTTATTTTGTATAGACATAATAAATAGTTTGTTTTTTGTTTGTTCTGTGTTTTGAGACAGGGTTTCTCTGCATAACCCTGGCTGTTCTGGAATTCACTCTGTAGACCAGGCTGGCCTTGAACTCACCTGCCTCTGCCTCCCCAGTGCTGGGACTAACAGCATGTGTCACCGTACCCAGCTTTGTTTATCTTTTTATCAATGCAGTTCTGTATACACAGTTCAAGTAGGGAAGAGCTGACAGTCTGACAATTGTAAGCCTCCTTCTCCATGAGCATGGGCTATCTCTCCATTCATCTGGGGCTGCTTCCATTTCTTTAGTGAGAGCTTCATATTGTTCCTGAAGTAATATATATATATAATTTCATTAGATACAGCTCTACACAATCTATTTGGGGTTGTTGGTATAATGGTTACTCTGTTTCTAACATTGAATTTTACTGTTGCTGGTTACAATTGCTTTTTCTGTGTTAACCTTGTATCCTGCTTCTTGACTGCTACTCCTAGTCTATGAATGGAGTCTTTAGTTGTTTATTTCTAATTATTCTAGATGGCTGAGCCATTTCTCCAGCCTCTAACAAACACTGTTTATTGACTGAGGAAATATTTTTGTTGTTTTTAATATTTGATCCATGTATTACCAAGTATGTTGTTTAATTCCCACATATTTAAGGGACTTTTCCAATAACTTTTCTCTTTAAAGAAAAATAGGCCACCTGTATTTGATTTTGAGGTTAGATATATGATTTCATATATATATGTATACACACATGTATACTTCAATTTCAACTTGTTGAGAAATGTTTTGAGAAAATGGGTGACTTTGATGAGTGTTTCATATGAACTTGGCATGAATATAATATGGTTGTTGGATGAAATTGCTAAAGGTATCAGTTATAGTCATTGAACTGATGGTGGTGTTGAGTTCAGTGACATCTTGCTGATGGCCTACCTGCCAATTCTCTCCCTTGTAAGTCTACCCACTTTTATTCTATGTGCTTTGTTTACTTGGTAGGTGCTTACACATTAAGGATTAATATTATCTTTTAAAATGACGCTTTTAACATTATGAAATGTATTCTGGATAGCTCTGTATCCTCGATGACTGTCTTTGTTCTGAAAATGTCTGAAATGCGGCTATTCTTGCCTTTCCCTAGACAGTGTTAGGTGAGACGTGTATCCTGCCCATTAATTGTGAATCATGTGGGTTTTTTGAGTTGAAAATAGATTTCTTTGACATAGAATATATTTGGACCATATTCTCACTTCACTTTCATAATTTTTGTTTTTAAAAAATTGTTTTCAAAAATTAATGTGTATATGTGTATGTGCATATGTGTATGCACATGGGCATGCAGGTATCCTTGGAGGCCACAAGAGGGCATTGGGTCTTCTGGAGCTGGAGTTACAAGTGGTTGCAAGTTATCCAAGTTGGGTGATGGGAACCAAACTTGGTTCCTCTGTAAGAGCAAGAGGCACTCTTAAGCACAGAGCCATCTCTTCAGCCAAGGATTTTTTTTTTTTTACTTTCTGTCCATCTGTCTGACTGTCTGTCTATCTATCTATCTATCTATCTATCTATCTATCTATCTATCTATCTATCCTATCTATCTATCTATCCTATCTATCTATCTATCTATCTATCTATCTATCTATCTATCTATCTATTTTTATGGTTCTGAGAATTGTGCTTCCTGGGCAAGTATTCTACCATCAAGATCCACCCTAGCTCTAAAATTTTTGTCTGTTTTGTTTTGTTTTGTTTTGAGACAGGGTTTCTCTATATAACCTGTTTGTCTTGGAACTCATTCTGTAGACCAGGCTGGCCTTAAACGCAGAAATCCACCTGCCTCTGCCTCCCAAGTGCTGGGATTAAAGGAATGTGCCCACCACTGCCTAGAAAAGATTTATTTATTATTATATGTAAGTACACTATAGCTGTCTTCAGACACACCTGAAAAGGGCATCATATCTCATTAAAGATGGTTGTGAGCCACCAGGTGGCTGCTGGGATTTGAATTCAGAACCTTCAGAAGAACAGTCATTGCTCTTAACCACTGAGCCATCTCTCCAGCCCAACTTTTGTTTTTTAATTGGTGAATTTTGACTAGGGGTGCTCCAATGATTCTTTGGAGCCCAGTGGCTACCCAGCTGAAGACAGTGGTACCCTTCCTGAAGAATCCATCAGTTTAGGATGGAGGAATAGGATTGTGTGAGACCCTCTTCAATCCATATCGACCTTTGACAGGTCCAATCTAGTACATGCCCAGTATGGGCAGTCACAGGTGCAAGGCCATGTGAAATTGTGGCTTTGAACTTATAATGAGCTTATAGAATGAAACACTGCCTTGAACTTAATATCAACATCCTTTGTAACTCCCTTTTTGATCTATGAGGTAATTTTCTAAGGAACTTTTGTCTAAGAGGGTATAAGAAGGCCAGAGAGAAGAAAGTGTGGCATCTGGGGCTGTGACCCACCATCCACCAAATGTATGTGTGTTATTTGGAGGGTGGATGGTGCACCCTCATCCATCAAATGTATATATGTCTATGTCTGTCTATACGTGTGTAGGTATAGGTATATATATGTAAGTATGCATGGACACTTGTGGGGTTGATGAGGCATGTAGTCGGGCCTGGCCAGGGTCTATGTGTATGAATGTGTCTATGTGTGTGCTTGAGTTCTTCCTTTCTTCATTTTCTTTTCTCTCTGGTTCAGGAAGGGTGAACAGGCTCCAAGACTCTCCTGGCCAGTGAGGGGCTCCAGAGCCCAGCCAGAGAGAGAGAACACTAGCAATTAACCCTTTTTTCTTCTCAATTCCTGCTACTGCTAGCAAGAGTTTATTACCAGACGCCGATAGCTTTTGGTCTTAAAAACAGTAAAGAGTTAAGAAAAGTAAATACTGGACTGCAGAGATGGCTCAGCAGTTAAGAGCACCAACTGTTCTTCCAGAGGTTCTGAGTTCAATTCCCAGCAACCACATGGTGGCTCACAATCCTCTGTAAAAATCAATCAATCAATCAATCAATCAATCAATCAATCAATCTTTTTTTTTTAAAAAAGTAAATATTATTGTAAGTAATCTATTTTAGCCCTTGCAAAACTAAGTTTTGTCCCTGAAACCTGTGAATGCTACCATCACTACTTTCCTCAGTCCCTGGTGCTTCAAGCATCATCCTTCAAGAGTCTTAGTTGTTTTTTGATTTGTTTGTTTTGTTTCTCTTAAGTATCTAGATTTTTATTCCTTTTGTTGTAGTTGTTTTGGGTTTTGTTTGCTTGTTTTGTTTTTCTAAACAATTGTTTATTTTATGTATGTAAGTTCACTGTCTTCAGACACACCAGAAGAGGGCATCAAATTCTGTTTCAGATGGTTGTGAACCACCATGTGGTTTCTGGGAATTGAACTCAGGATCTCTGGAAGAGCAACCAGTGCTCTTTACTGCTGAGCCATCTCTCCAGCCCTTGTTTTTGTTTTTTGATAGAGCCTCAGTAACACAGCCTGGTCTTGAGCTTCTGGTGATCCTCCTGCCTCAGCCAGCCAAGTGCTGGGATTAAAGGCATGCACCACCACTGCCCGGCTTAATTACCTTTTCTTTGGACATTGATCCTCTAAGCATCCTGGATCTGTGGTCCGGTGTTTGACAGTTAGGGGGGAAGCCTCCTTTGCATTTTTTGGTACTCCCTCCTGTCTTTCTTCCAGCACTGTCATCCTGTGTAGGATACA